>NW_026126645.1:6310000-6627500 GCF_943737965.1 Phodopus roborovskii
TAGACAGGCGTTCACTATACCCTCTGCTCGCACTAACTCCTGACACAGGAGCTGTGCTGGGGACTCGGGCAAAGTGCTAGCCTGAAGAGGCAAATGCTAGTACTGGGAGTGAGGCCATGGTGAGCGGGTGGATGGAAGGATGGATTGGCAGGAGGAATAAAGAAGGAGAGAGGAAGGGAAAGGTAGACATGTGGATGGATGGATGGATGGATGGATGGATGGATGACAGATGAATGGGTAGGTGGGTGGATAAATGGGCAGGTGACTTGGTGGGTGGATAGGTGGAAGGATGGGTAAATGGGTAGGTAAGTGGATAAATGGAAGGGTAGACAGGTGGGCAGGTGGATGAGTAGATAGATGAGTGGATGGATGGATGGATGGATGGATGGATGGATGGATGGATGGAAAAGTGAACAAATGAATAGGTAGGTAGAGAGGTAGATGATGGACAGATGAGCAGGTGGATGGGTGGTTAGACCTATAGATGGAAAGTGGGTAAATAGATGGGTGGGTGAGTGGATTATAGACGTGTGAATGGATAGGTAGATATATGGGCAGGTGGGTGGGTGGATAGATGGATGGAGAGAAGCATGAATGGATGGATGGGTAAGAGATGGGTGGACAAGTATGTGGATGGATGGATGAGTAGACAGATGGGTGGGTAGACCCAGTGTGGCTTTCAGTGCCCACATGGCAGCTCATAACTGTCTATAATTTCAGTTTTGAGGATTCAGTTCTCTCTTCTGGTCTCTGTGGGCACCACACACACATGGTACACATACATATAGGCAATAAACATATCAGAATAAAACTTTTTTAAAAGTTGGAAAGTGCAGCACTTGAGATGAAGAAGCAGGTAAGTCTCTAAGTTCAAGGTCAGCCTGGTCTACAGAGTAAGTTCCAGGACAGCCAGGGCTACATTGAAACTCTGTCTGGAAGAAACAGCAAACAAACAGAAAGGTGGAAAGTGGCCCACACGGATGTAGAACGCATACGAGTTTGCCTCTCGCAGGCAAGTGAGGTTTTGAGCTGGATTACCTCAATGGTGCAGAGTGATACCTCAGCATGCATGAGACCTCAATCCCCAAGGGGTGGGGAGGAAAGGTGTCTGAGGTCAGACATCATTAGGGTTGTAGAGCAAGTATGTTAGGAAGTCTTCCTGGATGAATGATGCCTGATATGGGATTAGATGGATCTTCCTTTTTTGTTTGAACAGGAGGAAAAAAAAATGGGCCCATCATGTGCAAAGGCCCTGGGGTAGGAGGGAGTATGTAGTGATTTGCTAAGAATGGCCCCGACAGGCCCTTTATTTGAACACCTAGTCAACAGTGGGACTGTTTGGGGAAGATTAGGAGGCATGGCCTTGTTGGAGAAGGTGTGTCACTGGGAGTGGGGTGAACTTTGAGGTTTCAAAAGCCCACACCAGGCCCAATCTCTCCTCTCCCTCTTCCCCTCCCTCCATCCTTCCTTCCCTCCTTCCCTTCTCTCCCCTTCACCCCTCCCCACCTGCTGCCTGAGGGTCAGGATGTAAAACACTCAGCTAGTGCCTCAGCTCCTTGCCTGTCTGCTTCTTGCCATGTTGAAAATGGACTCACCCTCTGGAACTGTGAGCAAGCCCCCAGTTAAATGCTTTACTTTGTAAGAGCCACCTTAGTCATGGTGTCTCTTCATAGCAATAGAGTCATGGCTAAGACAGAGTGTGAGACACAAGGGCAGGAGATGGTCTGGGAGCACAATAGCATGGGTGCAGCGGGCAGGGAGGAGGTAACTCTCACAGAGAGGGACCCATGCCCATGAGTTGTACTACATGGAACACTGCCAAGAAGGCTGGTGCGGGCTGAGTGAATGGGCCACACTGTCTCTGCCTGCCTTAGAAACCACAGCTCGCTGGCCAAATTCCAACCCTGAATCCAGGGGCCGAGCACACATACAGCCAACCTCCTGCATTAGCCAGAACTGGGCAGGGTGGATCCTGCCGAGAGGACAGAGCAGGGTGAGGCGGGAGAGCAGTCTGGGATGAGGTGGAGAAAGATGCTCAGAAACAGCCTAGAGTTGTGGTGACCTGGGGCAAGAAATCAGGGAAGAAGGAGCAGAAATCTCCGTGGGTGTCTCCTCTCCAAAGACATTCCAGAAACATCTATTGAATAGCTAACGCACACCACAGCAGCTGTCAAAAGAGATAAGCCTCCCCTTGGAGCATTTACTCCACCCAAATGCACTGCGCCTCCAGTGTGCCAGGAGTATGGGCTGCAGCAGAGAACAAAACAGATGTCCTCAGTGTAGTCCCCCGCTCAGGGCCCGGGAGGCAGAACACAGCAGGGACAAAGGTCCAGGTTACCCTCAGACCATGTTGTCCATGACGACAGATTTAGGTGTCACTGTGACCAAGCTGTGGGTCCAGATGTTTGGGCAAACACTCACCTAGATGCGGCTGTAACAATATTATGTCAGACAGTGCTTTGTTACTGTAAGGAAATACCTGAGGTAACTGACTTAAAGAGACAAAAGGTTGATTTTTAGCCCACAGTCTCGGAGCTTTCAGGTGGCTGTCTGGGGACTGTCATGAAGCAGCATATCAATGGCATGGCAGGATCACACAGCAGAGGGGGTACTGTTCACATCACAGCCAAGATGAGAAACGAGGGAGGAAGGGATCCAGTGTCCCAGACCCCTCTTGAGGACACAGCCTCTATAACCAAAATCTCCTGCCACCTTCCAATATTGCCAAGGACAAAACCCTCATCATATGGGCAGGAGGAGCACACGGGAATCAGGAGGAGCACACAGGAGATCATGGGGCACACAGGAGATCAGGAGGAGCACACGGGAATCAGGAGGAGCACACGGGAATCAGGAGGAGCACACGGGAATCAGGAGGAGCCCACGGGAATCAGGAGGAGCACACAGGAGATCATGGGGCACATGGGAATCAGGAGGAGCACACAGGAGATCAGGAGGAGCACACAGGAATCAGGAGGAGCAGATCAGGAGGAGCACACAGGAATCAGGAGGAGCACACAGGAGATCCCAAACGCTGCAGGTGCTGTTTGAGATGTGACCAGCATCTACAGTGAGTTGACTTTAAGAGTCACCCTTCACAATGTGGGGGGAGGGCCATCCAATCGCATAAGGGCCTGAAAAACTGGGGTTTGCACAGAAGCCACCACCCAAGATTGCATCACAGAACCCTGGGTACTCAGCCCATCATCCTGCCCAGGAACATGAACTTGAGTCTGTACTATCCACTCCTACCTGAATGGGGACCTCCCTGGTCATGGGAGTCTCTCTCTCCCCCCCCCACACCCGTGTATGTGTGTGTGTGTGTGTGTGTGTGTGTGTGTGTGTGTGTGTGTGTGTGTGTAAAACCAAGGCCAGGACTCCACACATCAGATACACAAACACAGGTGAAACTTGAGTATATGCCCATGTCCCATCTCCCCTTCAGTCTAGAGCTACAGCCCTCAGCATTTAAATATCTCATTTACTTAAGCTTTGAGAATAAATACACACACACACCAGGGGACTGCTGGACAATGAGGCTACACCTGCCAAGTTCTACTGCTTGCTGGGGCTGGAACATGCCCCCCTCAATCAATTACATCTTCACCAGCTTCCTGCCTAAGCTTGGCCATTCTGGAATTCTGTCTGTAGAGCAGGCTGGCCTCAAACTCAGAGATTTGCCAGCCTCTGCCTCCCCAGTGCCGAGTTACAGGTGTACACCACCACACCTGGCTGTGTTTTTCAGCTCCTGGGTGGGATCTCGCCCTGAGGTCGCCACTCCCTCATCCCATTTCTGAATCTGTTTATCACCTTGAACATGGAACTTAACTCTCTTCCACTTGCTGGCGCCCCTTTTCTCGATTTGTACGTTTTGTACTTTTCCTTGTTTGCTTGCTCCTTTTCATTATAAATCTTCCTCAGAGTTAACACTAGTAACCACAGGACACAGTCTACACTAGGCTTTTTTTGAGATTTCCTCTGCCAGTGGAATTAATACAAACTCTTCACTTTATCCTAGGGCAGACTTTGCAGACAAGGACAAAAAAAAAAAAAAAAAAAAAAAAAAAAATGACAACTTTCTTCAGTAAAATATCACAAGACTGGTCTCAGTCACACATGCTAACACTCTTCTTCTCTGAAACCCCTTGATCAGGCACCCACAGTTCGAATCTCACTCAGCACCATTGTCTTCCATGCTCTTACTAGGATGACCCATTATGTATTCAACTGCTTTCTAATCCACAGTGCCAGGGTCCACACTCCTTCAAAAAAAAAAAAAAAAAAAAAACATGGTCTGGCCTATCACAGCAGTTCTCCAGTCCCTGATATCAACTTCTGTCTTATTTAAGGTTTCTATTGCTGTGCAGAGACACCATGACCACAGCAATTCTTACAAAGGAAAACACTTAATTGGGGTGGCTTACAGTTCAGAGGTTTACTCCATCACCATCATGGTGGGGCATGGCAGCATGCAGGGAGATGTGGTGCTGGAGAAGTGGCTGAGAGTTCTACAATTTGCAGGCAACAGGAAGTGGTCTGTCTCACTGGGCAGTATCTTGAGCATATGAGACCTCAAAGCCCACCTCCACAGTGACACACTTCCTCCAACAAGGCCACAGCTACCCCAACAAAGCCTTCCTTTGTGGGCCATTTTCTTTCAAACCACCACAAGAATACCATGTTAAATTAGAGCTACCAGGGCCTTGATTTTTTGTATGAAGCCCCAAGACAATGGGTGTAATTCCATTAATTCCAAGGTGGAGGGTAAGGTCACCTCAGCAGGATTTACATGGAGGTGGCTGAGAACTTTCACACACCCATGCACTAACACACTCCTACACTGACTGGTATGCATACTTACATACTTAGTCATTCACATGCACACACATGCAAAAAGAGAGAGAGAGAAAAAGAGAGAGGAGTGCTTAAAACTAGGTAGGAGCATGCCGTGAGGAAATGAGGGAGGGAGAGTTGCCTATGTTCTGGAGACTTCCCCCCAATCAGGAGAGAAGTGTGGGTGAGGTGTCATCTCCTCCCTCCAGCCCTCAGGATTTCAGTGAGGTTCTTTAAATGGGTGCTTGCATGGTCAAGCAGAAGAAGGGAAGGTATTAATCAGGGCAGAGTGGACCAGGATCACGGAGACCTGGGGGACACTGAAAGAGAACGCCACACAGTAAAGAGAAATCAGCAGCAGACAACGGACACTCCCAAAGGATCTGGGCCCAGGAGAATGTGGGCAATTCCAACGCGTGCCAAGCCAGAGAACTGGTACTGGCTCACCATATCAGGCCCTGCCAGCTCCCAACTCCTGGTTCTCCCCTTACACCCCCGAGGGCAGGACTCTGGGAACTGGTGACGGTAGCAGGAGGCTGGCAGAGTAAGGTAGGAAACTGAGCCCCAGGTCCTGTCCTCACAGCTTCTGTTTGGACCAAGGCATGGGCTGCACGGGTGGGAAAGGTGTAGATTTCCCCCTGGACATTAGTGTGACCAGAGCCACTCCTGTGCCCATGAAGGCCACGGAACATGCTCCAGACATCCCAGAGCATGTATGACCAAGACAAAGGTGGAAAACCCATGTGTGACCGCTGACCCTCCCAATTCCCCATCAATGAGGCACATTAACCAGGATCACAAACAAGGCTGCATGGCTAGAATGCAGCCCTGAGAGACATTGCCTGTGGGTGCTGGGTGTCTGGGAACTGCCCAGGGCTCCCTGTCAGCCCTTGGAATGGGAGTCTCCATGTCCAGAGCACAGACAATAATTGCAAGGAGGAGTAACAAGGAAGGCCAGGAAAAGCATCTTTGCAAGAAGATTTAAGTTCAAGGCTAGGGCTATCCTGGGCTACAGGCTACATAATAAGACCTAGGAACATAGGTCAGCTGTACAGTGCTTGCTTAGTATGTGCAAAGCCTAAGATTCGACCCCAGTCTTAAAGAGGAAAACATACCCTGAACTCCATCAGCCCTATTCACAACAGCTGACAGAGCATCTGCCTGGGAGAAAAGAGGCTGGAAACCTGGATGGGAACAAAGGAAGGAGGTGCATGGGGCCCTGGGGCAGAGTCCTGGGCAGCTTCTAGAAGCTGCTGTCACCCTTGCTGCTGTGTGGGAAACACAATCACCTGTGGCCAATTTGAAGCCTGACCCAGGCCCGGACCTTCCAGGGAACTTGGATGCTCTGCCACCAAGGGAACAGCGAGCATCATGGGGTTCTGGGGATGGACTGATTCTGCAACAACTGTACTCAGTTGACAGTGCTGTGCCTGCTGTCATGCTGGCTGCACACACAATAGTCCCCTCAACACTGATTGGTCATGGCTGGGGAAGATCAGGCTGCCCGGAAGAGGTAGGCACTGGAATTTGGTCCACCTGCTGTCTCTGGCCTCCTTCTCCCAGAGCACACTCTCCACAGCTACCCTTGGGTAAGAGATGCCTTCCTGCCCGGGACACATCTAGGAGCTAAGTGGGTCCTCAGAGCCGGACCAGGATACAGCACACTTTGCAGACAGATCACTCAGGCCTTCTGAAAGGCAAGTGACTTCTCTATGGCCACCAGATGGCAAGGTCAGTGCAGAGCAAAAAGGAGAGGCCAGGAGAGTGTTTGCCCAGGGCTGCCCTCAAGCAGAGGGTAGGGTGGCAGTATTGAACTGTGCTCCTGTCCTGAGACTAGCTGAACCCAGCTGCTACTATAGCTGTTGGCCCTGACTCTCCCATCTGTGAAACTGCTAGACCAGAAGGGCTGGCCCATCTGGCTGGAACAGCCTACCACTCCACCCACAGAAATCTCCCTCTGCAGGTCCAGGACTGATTCCCCCTCCCCACCTCCTGCATAAGTATATGTCTGGGCTAGGTTATGTGTGCCTGTGTGGTATAAGCATATGTGTGCATGCATGTGTGCACTCATGCATGTGCCTCTCTATGAGTGTGCATACAGAAGCCGGACATTAATGGAGTCTCTTTCTAGATTGCTCTCTGTCTTTTGAGACACTCTAACTGAACCTGGAGCTCACAGGCAGCCTAGGCTGGCTGACCAGGGAGCCCTGGGGTCCCCTCCCTGCTCCACATCCCCAGCTCTGGGATTATAGACACCTGCCACCATGCTCATTTTTTACCTGGGTGCTGGGGACTTGAACTCAAGTCCTCATGCTTAGACAACAGGCACTTGACCCACTGAGCCATCTCCCCAGCCCCTGGCTCAGTCATTTTCTCCCCTGGGTCTTGACACTCTGAGGGCTGAGGCTGGCAAGGAGTACTTGAAACCAGGGGCCTGGCTATGAACTCATTGGCCCAGGTCACAGGTGGGGCACAGCCTGGCAGGCCCTGGGACTCCTGCCTCTCCTCACTAAGCCACTCTCTTGGTGGTTCCTCGGCCCCCTCCCTGCCCCCTTGACAAGTGGAGTTTAATTATTTACAACAGCACTTACAGCTGTGGCTGAACCCACTGGAACGTATTTTGTGGAAGTAATGAAGGCTCAGTAATGCGAGACCTCACGGCAGCTCCCATCACTAAATCAGGGCCTGGAGTCCCTGGACTGCTCAGGCGCGTTCCCACCCTCCCTCTCAGAATCCAGGGCTGGCAGGTGGAGGGAGCTGACAGCATAGGTGTGCCCAAGACATTTTTCCTCATTTGGGGGAGAAGAACAAGTTCGGTTACAGGAAACAGACATTCCTGTCTTCCAAGACGGGGCCAGAAGGGCACCACACCCTTGAAGCATGTAGGACATGATCTATGGTCCTCCTTGTCCCCACTCTGAGAAGGCAAAAGGACCTTCGAGAAAGCATCCCTGGGAGTCACCGACTCATGTCTGGGCAGGGCCTCTGTGTGCCTTGGTTTCCCTATCTGTAAGCTAGGAAAATTGAAGGTATTTTGCCTCAGTGTCTGTCCCAGCAGCAGCAGGAGTGATGAGACACACATTGTTGCCTGTCTGCCCTTGAGCCTCCGAATCTCCCACAGCCCATGGGGCAAAACACTGACTTCACCTCAGGAAGAGTGGGTGACTTCAGCGGACCATGAGAAGAGAGGGTATGTGGCCTGTGGCTCCGGATGACACACCTGTCATCCCCTAGTGACAGGAGCCGAGGTGGGCCTCCACCACCAGGGCTCGTCCTTTCCTCCGAACAACACAGGGGTTCGCTAGGAGGTTGCAAGGGGCAGGGGTGGTGGGAAGGGGGGGACAGCCTCCCAGGATGCATTTGGGTTGGTGAGATCAAGGGCAGACAGACCAGCAGTGCAGCTGTGGTAAATGAGATCAAGATGAGCCCATCTGGAGCTGGAAGCTCTGGGTGACTTTGGGGCATTCTCCTAGCTTCCGGCATCATCCTTATCAACATTCAGAGGTCTGCACACAACAAAAGACTCTATCAGGCATCAAGTGACAGCCTGAAAACCTCCCATGACATCAGCTCAGTCAGGGTAAACACATGACCATACTGAGCCCAACCAAGCACTAAGCCCTAGGGGAGCTAACCTCGGTTCATCCTGCTGAACCTCTGTCTGGCCCTCAGAGAGCAGGAAAGGCTGGCTGTCCAATCACTGTAGGTAGAGACCTGCTCTGAGGAAGAAGAGTCTGTCATTCAGCCACTAAGCAAGCCCTAGGGTCCTAGCAGTGGGCACCCCTACTTTCAGAGAGCTTGCATTCTAGACAAGAAGAAATGAAGTAGAGGGGAGGAGGGCAGATGTGAGCCTGTTGCTTCATAATGGGGTGCAGGGGCCAGGGAGCCCCTTCTGGAAAGGCTAGTCCCACCAGGGATGGTGACATACATTTTTAATCCCAGCTACTCTGGAGCCTGAGGCAGGAGGATCAAAAGCCTAGGCAAGTCAGTGAGACCCTAGTAAAATAATAATAATAATAATAATAATGGGTAGGGGCTGTGGACAAAGCTCTCAGGCAGAGCACTTGCCTGGTGTACAAGAGTCCCTGGTTCAATCCCCAACACTAGAAAAAAAATTTTTTTTTAATTATTGTGTATGCATGATGTCTGTGTAAATACAGACATGGGACATGCTCTCATCTAGAGAGTGGAGGAACTTTCCAGTTTTCTCTCCTCCCACCATGGGTTCCAGGAACAAAACTGAGGCCCTCAGCCTGTACAGCCAGCACCTTCAGCAGCTGAGCCATCTCATCAGCACAGACTTTTTATTAAAGACCATATAGCAGAGATCAGAGACCAGTGAGAGAGGGGAGGAGCAGGATGGTGCTGACTGACAGTGAGTGCTCCCCAGGCACAGCCCGGCTACAGCTTTGGCATAGAGGTGGGAAGTGGTGGATCCCTGAACAGCACAGGAGCCAAGGTGCAGGTGGCCTCTCCCAGCCTCTCTGTGAACACTGAATGGGGAGGACCAGCAGCAGGTCCTCAGTGTCAGCAGAGAATGACAGTGGCCTGCTGTGTGGAACAATGGGAGGAGGAGCCAGCCCAGCAGGAAGGATGGTTCTCAGCCTTTCTGGCATCACTGATAGCCAAGGCCTTGGTCACCAGGTCAACAACTGTCCTAAAGAGTCTGCGACTCAAGCAGCTCCTACACAGACCCACAGGCTACCTGAGGCAAGCTCGGGCCACAGGACAGACACTTAGGAACCTAACTCTGTAGAATCCTAACTGGGGTACACCCGCTAGCTCCTGGGGATGCCAGGACTCCCATAGAGAGAGGCCAATTTAGCGCCCTTGCAAGCCTCCAGCCAGCCACTGCTGGACTGGTGATGGCGTCCCAGACTGGAAAGAGGAGGGAAGTGCACTTACAGCCAACCACACCTCCAGCTCAGACTCCAGGAGCAAGCCAGCTCCCAGGGCCCCTCAAGCCAGGATCAGGGCTCCACATTCTGTGTGCAGAAGCTTTTTTTCTTCTCCTTACTTTCTTTTTTATTTATTCTTTGTGTCTTTCACATCATGCATCTCCCCCATCTCTTTGAATCTGCCCTCTGCTCTTGCAACTGCCCCCCCCAATAAAATTTAAGAGGAAAAAGGAAGAAAAACAGATCAGCCTTATCATGGAAGCTGTAGTGTGACACAGTGGGTCACACAGTAAACCGTTTTATCCATACCTTTACCTACAAGTGTTCATTGCACAGAGCTGTTGGTCTGGCTTGAGGCCTTTGGTTTCTGCTACACTGTTGATGCTGAGTGCTCACTGGAGAGGACTTGGTTGGCCTGCTGTTGCCCTGTGTCATGAAAATCCTGCAGCTTTCAGTTTGCAGCACTGGTCCCTTAAACGTGCTCCAGCTCCAGCAGATCACAGATGGGCAGATGTTGGGATGGGCTGGTTCTGGGCCTGGGTGGTTGCAAGGTTGGTCATCCCATCAGCTCTCCTTTGTCCTCATTGCCTGAGTGAGCTCTCCATGCAGGAGCTTTTAGTGCATATGACTGGGTGCTTTCAGAGGCCACAAGAGGACACTTGACTCCCCCCCCCCCCGGGACTGGAGTTAAAGCAGTTGTGAGCTGCCTGTGTGGGTGCTGGGAAATGAACCTATGTCCCCTGTAAGAGCCACAAGTGCTCTTAGCTGCTGAGCCATCTCTCTAGCACCGGCAAGAGCTGTTAGACCCTTCCTACACTGTGGGATAGTGCCTTTCTCATCCACAGCTTAGAGACATGGATGAGAGTTCAGAGACACCAAGCAGTCAATTTGAGATCACACAGCGGGGGGGGGGGGCGCTAGGTATGAGCCTTATACTTTCTCAGCTGACCTGACCCTTCCACACTTGACTCAACCTGGCCAAGCTGCTCTCCTCCAAATGGCCCTGTGTACAGCTCCAGAGAGGTCCACCTTTCTGCAATGATCCTGGCTCCTTGGTGTCACCCTTCTCCTCATAGGCAGGAACTGCCAGCAGCACTTCCCACTGATGCCTGCAGAGGTCCCACCCATTTCCCAGCTGGAGCATGAACCCAGTTAGGGAAGAGCCTCATGAGAACCGGCAGCAGCTTTTAAAGAGATGAAAGCCCCAAAGATGATGATAGGCCGATGTTTAGTAAGGCCCTCCGGGAATGTCTCTGACGAATACACAGTGACTAAGACCTTAGATAAAACAGTACAGACCCAGGAACTCCGCCCGCCCTGAGCCTGGTTGGCCTCCTGCTAGGCTAGACCCTGCACTGGTTGCAGATGCACATGCTCACTACACAGCAGCTGTTGGTGTCTGGTCAGGCTCACTTTGCTGACATGGAAACCAAGGCTCAGAAAGGTTAAGGAACCTGCTACTTGTGCTGCCTGTACAACTCCACTGGATGGGAGATGGAAGATGGTGTTGGAGTCACATTTAGAATTCAGAAGGTCAAACATCACCTGCAATTTTGCTGTGGTTTCCTTCACCAACCTGGTCCCTTCTCCATAAAGGACACGGCATCCTAGGACGCAGCATCACGCTCTTGTCAGGATCATCGATGGCCCAATTAACCCTGAACAAACTGCCCTCGGGTCCATAGCAGGGACTATAATAGAGCTAGCAACACTGTTGGGAACACCCCCACCCCACCCCCACCCGAAGCAGCTAAATTCCCACTGCCAGGCCTTTATTAGCAGCGATAAAAGGCAGAGAAATCAGCGAAGGGCTTTCTACTCCCAGGTGGGGGCTGCGGTCCCAGGAATTTGTCATGTTTTGACTGCTAGAGTTATAGAATTTATAATGCGGGCCCTGGAGAAATTAAAGGCGGATTATGGCCAGCCCTCCCCTTGCTGAATGTCTCCATGGGGAGCAGGGCTGCCGGGTACACTCAGAGGATCAGTTTTCTGGGTGACCCTCAGAACAGGATGCCAGAGGAGAAAGATCTATAGCCTGCCCCCTCCCTGGGGCCATCTCACTCCTAGGGACCTCTGTGTCCCCAGCAATACCCAGCCTGTGTCCACAGGGACTAGCCTGATCCCCTCACCATCATCCTGGGCTGAGCATGGCCCTCTCTCAGGAGGGTGGTGACAATTTAGAGGGGAACCATAGAAGAGGGAAGGATGTGACCTGAGTTGGGCAAATATAGTAACTTCATCTTAATTAAAGAGGAGTGGTCTACCTCTCCCACTCTGATTTCAGGGCCTCTCTAGAGTCTAACGGTCGTGTCACAGTGACATCTCAGGACCCCAGTGCCTCCTGAGGAAGTCAAGCATAAGGGCAGAATGGATGGAAGCCATGTTGCCTGCCTCCCTGAGATTGGGGGCCCAGAGCCTCAGGGAGTCTCCTGACTCCAAGAGAGACATGACCCTGAGCACGGACTCTGTGCTAAGAAACTCCATAGTCATTCCTCAGTGTGCTAGAACCTGATAAAGATCCCAAAGCAGAGGGAGCACAGACTGAGAAATAACTTGGCCTTAATTCCAAGAGTGCCTTCACCAGGAAAGCCATACAATCCATGTTAGAAAGCTGACCAGATGGGCCAGTTCAGCATCATAGTCCTGTGCCCTTCCCAGCCAGGTGGCTTCCTGAGAAACATTGGGGTCAGAAGGGAAAACCAGGAGCTGTCCAGATCCTGGGTGCTGAAATGAACCCAAGAAAGGTTGCTGAGCACAGCTGGGGACAGCCCTCTACTTTGATTACCACGATTCTCCAGCTCCATGTTCCCACCCTTCTCCAGGCATCACTCAGACTCTATGCACTCCACAGCCACTGGCAGGGAGATCTCTTGGTCCCTCCCATCCATCCATTTTGGACCCCAAACACCATCAGCACCAGATTCCTAGTCTACTAATAAGAACCAAGCAGGACAATGTATTTAACCTGCAGCTTGGGGTACACCCATCAATGACTAGCCCTGAACAACCATGAGTCACTCTCCTGCTAGATCTGGACCTTGGTTCCTCTAGTCTGTGGTTCTGACAGGTCTCCCCACCCTGGAGACAGAAATCCCCCACCCTTAGTGTGACACTAAATGTCCTTCAGGAATTACACATGCCAGCCCCCACCTTCACCTCTCTTCCTCTCCATGAATCTTAAGCATTCCATCTTAAGTAGCCCTGGTGGTGATAAAGGGACAAGCATCCCACTCAAGAGAAACAACATGGGCAAAGTCCAACTTGTTGACCAAAGTCATCTCAAGCATCACCTTTCTACAAAGACACCTCTACTGTCCACCTCTCCCTGCAGCCTGACACTCTCCAGCCCTGCCTGGAGACCCGACAGTGCACAGTGTCACTCAGACACGAAGATGAAGCTCCCCACAAAGGCCTGACTTGGCAAGGAATTCATCACTCTGGTCTTTTAAGTTTTTATATCATGTCCGTGAGCCAAGAGCAGGACTAAGTAAGGAGTGCTAGATATAGGGACCAAGTGGGCTGGCACACAACTGTGATCCCAGCACTCAGGAAGATCATGGGTTCAGGGCCAGCTACATAGTGAGTTCTGTTGTAGGCCAGACTGAGCTATACAATGAGATTATCTTTTTTCTATCTTTATTTGTATGTGAGTATATGTTACATGTATGCAGAACCCAGGCCAGAAGAGGTGTCAGATCCTCCTGGAGCTAGAGTTACAGGCAGCTGACATGGGTGCTGGGGATCAAACCCCTGCCCTGTGCAAGAGCAGCATGACTTAACTATTAAGCCATCTCTCCAGCCCCAAGACCATACAACAGGAGGAGGAGTAAAAGGAGGGAGGGGAGAAGGAGGAGGAGGAGGAGGAGGAGGAGGAGCAGTATAGAGGCCCAGGCATAATAAGCCAGACCTGCTATCTCAGGACTGGAGAGGCTGAGGCAGAATTGTGAGATTAAAGCCAGCCTGGAATACATAGTAAGTTCTATCCAAGGCCAGCCTGAGTTATAAAATGAGGTGGTCTTCTAGCTTGTCTGGGGTCCAGGTGTGGTAGCGCATGCCTGTAGTCCAAGCACTCAGGAGGGACGTGAGTTCAAAACCAACCTCAGATACTACAAAGACCCTCCCTGTGCCCAGCACTGGGCTAAGTGTTTTCTGACACGTGAACTCACTGAAGTTCATAGTAATTCCAAAAGCTAATCTAAGCTGACATCCGTAGGATGCCCCTGTTGCAGATGTGGAAACTGAAGCACAGGTAGGTTAGCAGAGGCAGAAAGCAGTGGGGTCAGGGATTCCAACCCAGAAGCTGGCCAGGAGCTTGAGTCTATATTCACTCCCCCATCTGTAACCCAGCGGGCACTTGGTGCTGCCTCTAGCTCAGTGTTCACCATCAGCAGAACCAAAAGCTTCCCCCAGGGACATCTCAGGATCCTCAGTTTCCAAACCCATCAAACGCAAGTGCCAGGTGCCACAGCCTGGCCTTGGCCATGAGAATCAGAAGTGCCAACTTCATATGACCTGGGCTGGCCTGCCCAGAGTCTCTCCCTTTATCCTCCTGCCTGCTCAATGCACCTCCCTCCAGCTGCCAGGACCCCGCCTCCCACCCCTGCACCTGGCTGTCCTGGCAGACAGCCCCAGGGCCCCCATGGAGCAAAAACCTCCCCCAGTTCCAAGCAGCTGCCAGGCCTTGCTGGAGTTGGCAGACATGTTCTGGGCTCCACACACCACCCCACCAGGCTGGGTGTGATGGCAGCTTGGCGGAGGTTGATGGCCCTGCGCAGCCCTGCGTTGTTGCTATTTTTAATTTAATTGGAGAGTCGGAGGAGAGAGATGGTAACTGGGCCAGGGAGGTTTAAAAGCTTTCTGGGTGAGGGAGGGGGGAGCAGGAGTAGGAAAGTTGGTAATTGCACTCCAGGAAGCCAGAGTGGCTGCTTGAACAGAAAGGTTAAATGTTACACTCTGAATCAAATGAGAAAAAGGGTTGTGATGACAGGTGCCCAGAGATAATTAAGAAAAAAAAAACCTTGTCCATCTTCTCTGGACCCCCTCCCCTCCCGTTCATGTCTGAGTTTCTTGCCTTTCCACCCTTGGAGGCTCAGCTGCACAACAAATACAGAGGAGGGAAGCACCACTGCTCAGCAGGTCAAAGCCTGTCTAGTTAGCTCTAATTGCCAACTTGACACAGCCCGGAGTCATCTGAGTCCATACCTCTATTAAGGAATTGCCTAGATCAGACTGGCCTGTGGCATGTCCATGGAGAGTTAACCTCGTTGCCAATTGGGGTAGGAAAGCACAGCCCACTGTGAGCGGTGCCATTCCCGAGGCAGGTAGTCCTAGGCCGTATAAGAGAGCTAGAGGAAGGACAGCCTGCCAGCGAGTGAAAAAAAGCAGCATTCCTGCCCCGAGCTCTACCCTGATGCCCCTCAGTGATGAACTGTGACCTGGAGGCATAAGCCAAATAAACCCTGCCCTCCCCAAGCTGCTTTAGGCCACCCCAAAGCAGCTTCTAGCCAAGCATAGGAAAACCTCATGTCTACTAATCTCAGACCAGGAAGACCTGTGGGGCCCTAAAGAACTGAAGAGCCTAGAAACAGATGCTGTAGATCAACTCACTTAAGACCCTATGAACCTCCTCCTCTTTCAAGTAATGAGACTTGAACAGACATTCCATTTCAGAACATATGTTAGTCCACAGGCATAGCTCTCCCTGCAATGCCTGGTCAGGCAGTGACAGCCACGATTGATATTAATGCTTCTAATTAACCCAGGCCTGACATCACACTATAATATTTGCAGCCCTGGCTTTCTTTTCTGAGACATGGTCTCTCATAGCCCAGGCTGGCCTTGTACCCCCTATGTAGCTGAGGATGACCTTGAGCTCCTGGTCCTCCTGGCTCCACCTACTGAGTGCTGGAATTACAGGTGTGCATACCACACCCGGTTTATACAGTGCTAGGAGCTGAACCTGGGGCTTTGTGCATGCCAGGCAGGCACTAGACCCATTGGTCAATGCCACAGCCTGAGGCCACATGTCAGTCACTGTTTTCAGAGGGAGCTTTCCTCTCACATTAACATATCACAAGCCCGGGCTGGGAGAGGGAAGTTTACTCTCTCAACCCACTGCTTGCCTATGGTAGCTCAGTCAACCACGGGTTGACCTGAAGCTGGAGACTCCAACCTGTGCTAAGTTGATGCATAGCTGTTCTGCCAAGGAGTCAACGTCCTAGGCTCCCTCACCTTCCTCCAGGGACTTCTAGGGGCTTGAGTTTGGGGCTAAAGTTGTGGCTGAGCAACTGCAGCTCATGACTCTCTTACTATCCAGATCCCTACTTGTGTCTGAAGCCCCAAGCTTCCTCTGGATTCCATCACAACTACGGCACAAGTCACTGAGCACTAGCTGCTAATGCTAGAAGTGGAAAGCCCCTGCCAGAAAGAGTCAGACCGCTGTGCTGGACAGCCCAGGCTGGGTTTGAACCACAGTGCTGCCATATTAATAGGGAAAAAAAAAAAACAGTTTTAGCTCTTGTCTCTGTATTGGTCAGTAAGCAAAATGGTTGCTGTAACAAACATCCCCAAACTCTGTGGCTGGGCATAGCTTAGTCTTCTTGTGTAAGGTCAGTGAGGTCCAGAGAACACTGGTTCTACCCAGTACCTCCTTTCTCTCCCCCACTCTCTACCTCTCTGTGGTGTATACATGTGTGTGCAGGTATGTACATGTGTGTGCAGGTATCTGTATATGTGTGCAGTTGCGTGGCTATGAGTACATGTTGTGGGCCTCATATTAATGTTGGATGCCTTCCTTTATCAACTGAACATACAGTTCACCATTTCCAGACATCCATCTCTGCCTCCCATCCCTTGGGTACAAGCATGTACCGCCATGTCCAGCCTTTACATGGGTTCTAGAGAACAAATTCAAGTCCCCATGCTTTCAGGTAACCTTCTTTCAGTTATTCTGCCATCCATAAGCATCTTCAGCAGCCACCAGGTCTTCTGAAGTGCTTGGACCCATTCAGGATGGGTTAACAGTTGGAGCACACTAAACTTGCCAGAAGTCATGCAAGCCCTATGCACTGCCAAGACACAATGTGTGAGGAAAGAGATAATTCTGCTATCCATAGTGTGTAGGCATCTCCACCTCAGTCTACCCTGCCATCCTTCCAGCCCAGACCTCATCATAGTGTTACATGGGTCTATTTAATTCTCCATGGTCTGAAATACCATATCTACAGGTTTCCCTCATCCATGGGCTCAGAAAATTCTCAGAATTGTTGCTATAGGCAACACGGGCAGACGCCTTTCTTGTTCCCTAAACAGCACAACTACTCACACTGCTTTGGGCATCATCAGGCACTAGAGATAGTTTTTAAATGCACACAAGGATGGAGCTTGCATGCATGAGGTACACTGCTATTTAACTGAAGGAACTTGGATACTCTCAGATGCAAATACCCTTGGAGGTCCTAGAATTTATCCACCAGAAGCCCATCTCTTTTACTTCAAAGCCCAGTGCCTGCAATGGTATCCAACACACAGTAGCCATTCACAGATCCCTCCTTAGTCCCAGGCTCCTCAGGACCAATGCAACCCCACCTGGGTCTAGCTGCCACCCAGCCTGTCATCCACCAGAGGAGCAAGCAAGGCTTCTAGAATAAGCAGTTTATTTGAGTGTATAAAAGTATAAAACAAACTCCAACACAGATGAGAACCTCTCCTGCAGTAGGAAGGGCTACCCTGGGCCAAAGGCTAAGGAACTAGAAATGTCAGCTATCCCCTCCCATCCCAAACCCCAGTCAAAACAGAGCCAGGAACCTCAGAAGGTCCCCACTCCTCCTGTCTCTGTTAATACTCAGCTATGAATGGAAGAAGTCGAGAAAGATGTCAGCAAAAGATACGTGAGTGCCAGATGGCAGCAGTGGGCATCTGCCCAGTGTCACCTGCCTAGTGACAGTTACCTCCTTCCTTGAGTCAAATCCCTCTCTTGACACAGGAATAAAAAACCACAGAACCTAACAGATCCCTCAGAGTTCAAAAGCCACAAATGCCAACCTACACGCCTTGAAGTTAACCCATCACTCCCATGTGACAAGAACGAGTCCCTAGAACCACCCAAGAAGTCACAGCCTCCTGCTTTCTATGTACTTCTCCTGCCCCCAGGTATCTACTGCGGACTTGTAGGGAGCGAAGTGGGCTGCCACAGGTTCACCCAGCCACACACTGAAGTCCCTGCTGCTACTGCACACTCTGACCTTGTCATGGGGTGTCCTCTAGCATGGCTCATTGTACAGGCTCTCAGTGAAACCAGGATACAGGCTGTTCCCTCCACAGGCTGCAAGATGAGACAAGAGCACCTGGTTCTTGGGAACTTGAAGGCCTCCAGAGAATCTATTACAGCAAGGAAGATGCAGAGACCCAGCATCCTGAATGACTTTAGACTGGAGAACACTTGGGGCGGAGGGGGCATGATCTGCAGGCACTCCAGCTCCATTCAGGGGTTGAGAGTTGGTGGGGATATTCAGCCAGATGGCTTTTGGTCATATGTTGAAGTCTGGGGTCTGCATCCCATCTAGCATATAGTATGTGTACATCTGTACCTCGGCAGACCTGTTCTTCGGGTACAGGTTGGAAGAGTCATGGGTCCCAGGGAACAGGCTCTTTGAAAGACAGACCAGAAGCTCCTGCCTTGTGAACTCCAATGTCTTCCTGCAAAAAAAGGCAGGGGACAGCCACTGAAGACAGAGTCCAGATGGTACCATTAACATGCCCGAGGCATGCAGGATCATCTCCAGCTGGTTGCAGAAGCAGCAAGGACATGTACAGTGACTTAGACATGATCTGCCACAGGAAGATGACACACTGGTCATCCTCTCCCTCTATTTCTCCCTAGACCAAACTAAACACATGGCTCCCACGAGTTCTAATGCCGGGTTCTTGGGAAACAGTCACAGAATATCAGGGGCTATTGGGCACAGAACTGTGGGGCTCACACTGTGGGGGTAATGTAGGGAAGGGCTGAAATTATTCTCAGAGCTTGTCTGACCCTAGGCTTTCAGAAGACCATTTGGGTAATGGGCAGGAAAACCCATTGTCCAGGCTCTGTGTGCATCCAGGAGATGTAGCCAAGTAGGGTGTAGCCAAAGCCATACATGTGGTGTCCAGTGCCACCTTCACTGGAAGAAGACATCAGAAAAGAAACTGGGGTGGAGTCACCACTGTACAGAAAAGTAGAGGAAGCGAGAAGGGAGCCTGCCTAGATGCCGAGGCTGGCTCCTTTCTTTAGATGACTACTTCGTAAATGCCAAGGCAGAGCTGCAAAGCTGACATTTCCAAGTTTGGCAAACTCACTGGGCCCATTTTTAAATTCAGTTGGTCCCCTTCCTACACCCCCAGCTGGGGTGTGACCCTGAGTCCTGACATGTAGAGGTAAACATAGTGTCCAGGTCCCTCGGGCACAGAGGTACGGCCCGGCCTGGGTCTGTCCGACTCCCCTCGCTCCCCTGCTCTTGGGGCCAGCAGCCATATCCTCCTCTCAACCCCACCTCTCACCAATCACACACACCCCCCACTGTGCTCAGCCCACTAGCCACCTTCATCTGCTGGCAAACAGACACTCAAATACATGTTCCCCATGAGTGACTCTGCAGGAGCTCCCAGGAGCCTCAAGACTGGGCCAGCCGGGCAGGGTTTTGTAAATGTTTGATGTAAAAGTCCCACCGCGGACATAGTGACAGCAGCCAGGGGAGTAGCTCTGTCTGGTGATGATGAGCAGGAGGAAGGAGAATAGGAGGGGGAGGAGGCATAAGAGAAAGATGAGAAGGAAGAAGACCATAGGAAGAAAGATAAGAGGAAGAGAGGAAGAGAAAGCGTGGGAGGAGGAGATGGGGAGAAGGAGAAGAAGAGACGGGGGAGAAAGGGAAGAGATAGAGGAGGAAGAGATGGGGAGAAAGTGGAGGAAAAGGAGGGGAAAGGAGAAGAGATGGAGGAGAGGGTATAGATAGAAGAGAAAGAAAAGGTAGAATGGAAGAGGAAGGGGGAGAGGAGTAGGGATAGGGCAAAGAGCAGATGGCAAGAAGGAGTGATCGGAGGAGGAGGACTACTTCCAGAGTGCACCCTTCATATCCAATATTAGGAGGAACACCCTATGTGTGCTTGTCAAAATCATTCACGTACTGCTGACTTAACATGTTTCAACCTGGCTGGTGAACCAATGTCTACCACAGTCTACCAGGCAGATGTCGTCATGTCCACACCACAGTCCACTGGGCAGATGCCATCATATCCACGCCACAGTCCACTAGGCAGATGCTATCATATTCACTTTATGGAAGGGATACGGAGCCATGTTGGGATTAAAATTGCTTTCCCAAAATCAGAGTCTGAAGGCCAGGAAGGAGAGGGTACGGTTTTGTGTCAGAGTGGAGAGCTCTGACCAGCAGAACTGTGGTTGTCCATCCTCAGTAAGGTGGAGTGGCAAGCAGCCCGTGCCCAAGAGGCAGCTGCCACGACAGTCAGGTTTACAGGATTACAGTAGAAATGTAGGGACCACTCAGTGTGGGAACTGTGAGAAGAGGGCCCACGGCCTCCTGGTCCTCTTACATCCTCCTCCCAGGTGCTGAGGCTGCAGGTATGTGCCGAGATACCTGCCTGTAGTAATCTTTTCAAGGGAGTTTTATTCTAAGTTACCAGTGAAGGCAAGCTGGCAATATGGCTGTTGGTAGGATGCTTACCATGCAAACATGAGGACTGGCATTTGGGTCCCCAGTACACTAAGAAGAACCTGGATATAGACGTGGGCCTCTTTGGGGAGGTAGAGGCAGGGGTATCCCTGAAACTCACTGGACAGCCAGCCTAGCCAAATCCGTGAGTTCCTGGTGTAGTGAGAAACCCTGCCTCACACACACACACACACACACACACACACACACACACACACAAAGATGAGCAATTGAGGAAGACCCTTCACATTGACTCCTGGTCTTTATGCACATATATATATACACACATACACGCACACACATGAATCCATGTACATACAACTAATTAGGAGAAACCACAGTGGGTTTGGGGACACCCATGAAAGAAACAGACAGTGATGTAAATTTAGACACCGGCATTCCCACAGGGGATGCCTCCAGGGAGTCAAGGCAGCAGAGGGCTAAGCTCCAGTCTGTCACCCATCAGCTACACAGTCTGCTTCCTTCTGAGAAGTTGTCACCTCTGCCAATCATTGCCCAACACAAGAGCCACTGTCAGGCCTTGGCCAGCAGCTCCTGCTGTCACCACTCTCAGGTAGACAGGAGGCTTCCCTGCTGCTAACGAGCTCTGGCATCAGAGGCAGGGCCAGGAGGAAGACACAGGACAGTCTGTCTTCACCTATTGGCAGGCTGAGTGATGAAGTCCTGTATGGAATCAGCCGTGATGACAGAGAACAGGGTGCCAGTACAACATTCTGGATGAGTTCTGCATTCCTACGCTCCCCCGAACAGCAGTAGCAGGGTACCTGATAACTGCTCCCCCAGCCTGGCACATGGGTTCCTTGGAGAGCCTAGTAGAATGAGCACTGTCTCCACTTCAATCAAAATCCTTACATGGCACTTGCCAGGCAGATAGAGGGGGTCGGGAACTCAAAGCCAGCTACATAGCAAGTTTGAGACCAGCCTGGGCTACATAAGACTATTTCAAAAACAAACAAAAACAAACTTGATGGAGTTGACAAGGGGATGGAGCATCCAGCCTGGTGGCCCCACCAGCCCAGCCCGAGAGGCAGAGCCACCCCAACCCAACTGTGACAATAAGAAGGTTCAGCCCCAAGGACAGGGATGAATCCCATATTTTCATGCACGGTTTTTAAGTGCCCGCTCCAATAGCACACCAGGCAGTTGATATCATGGGGACCAGTAAAGTAAATCCCAGAAGGAGGGCAGGAAAGAGTAGGCTGCAGGGATGTGAATGTTACCATAAAACGCCTCTCTGTGGTGATGTTTGAGCAGACCAGGAACAGCATTCTACATCAAAAGAACTATAAGGCAAGGGCCTAAGGGGTTGAGGGGACTGTGTTCCAGGACAGCCTGAGGCCAGGGCATGAAGATCATTGATGCCATACCAGGGCCTGAGAGCCTCTAAAGGAGTCAGAGTGGGACCAATGGGAAGCGAGCAAAGGTCTGACTACAGAGTCACAGTCTTCTGGAGAAAGCAGAATAGATGGGGTACAGCAGAAGTGGACAGGAAGCTGTGCAGGGAAGGTGGCCCCAGTCAGTGACTGTAGCCTGAGGTCACTGATGATGGCTGAGGTCAGTGACTGTGGTCTGAAGTCATTGATGATGACCTGAGGTCAGTGAAGAGATAGCTTAGTGGGTAAGAGCACTTGCTGTGTAAGCATGAGGACCTGAGTTCAAACCCCCAGTTGCCACATAAAAAAGCAGGCATGGCCACATGTACAACTCTAACCTAAGTACTGTGAGGCACAACGGCAGGATGATCAAGAGGCTGAATGGTCATCATCTCAGCTCTAGGTTCAGTGAGAGATGTTGCAGGGAATAATGCAGAGAAGGACAGACTAGGACACACAATGTCCTCTGGTCTTCAGTGCACACGTAGGCACACACAACCCAAAGAAAGCAAACGATTAAAAACATAAGATCATTTAAACTGCAAACAGGTGCCCAGTAGCCCCATCAAGCAGCCAAAAGCAGCCTCGTTGAAAAGATCAACACAAATGATGTATCTATAGCAGAAACAGAAAAGAGACAACACACAGAGCTGATGGGAGGACAGATCTGCAAGCAGGAAAACAATAGCCACAACTCAGTCCTACTTACCTGACAATGCAGATAAAAATGAATTTTCACTTGAAACTCCCAAACTCCTAGCGCAAGTACTTTCTCCGGGTAATTTTCTACTAAACACTGAAAGAAGAAATAATACCTATCTATATTCTTATCCAGAAATCAGAAAGGAGGTCAACATACCAGCTATTTTGTGAGCCCATCATTATCCTGGCATAAATATAAAGGAAAAGAAAAAGAAGAGGTGAAAATAAAGAAAACAACAGGCCAGGTTCTTCCATGAAGATGATTATTTAAAAAAAAATACCTGATAAAATTTTGACAAATCCAGCAAAATACAAAAGGGGTAATACACACTAAGTGAGGAGTTTATCCCAGCAATGTAAGGCTGGTTCAATCTCCCGTATCAATAGCAATCAACCCATCAACAGGCTATGAAGAATAAAAATCACATAACCATCCCAACAGACACAAACAATCAAGAAATAAAATGCAAAATGCTGAGAATTTTCTTTACCCAATAACTAGTAGGAGAAGAAAGGTTTTCCTCATTTGAATTGTGACAACAAAAGAGCTTGAGTGTAGGGTCTCCCACACCTCCCCAGGCTTCGCAGAGGATGCCCATTGAACTCCATCTGTCTTTGGGATCTCGCAAGAGAGTTCTGACCTGCCAGCACCGTCTCCCATGCACCACTGCAGCCAGACCACCCCACCCTCTGCTTCCCTTCCTAGCTGAAGGTCACAACCATGCTGTGGAATCCCTGCACCACACACCTCCCTCCTAGCTTCCCCACCTCTGCGAGCAACCCCTGCTAGGGAAAATGAGGCATGGTTAGACATCTCCAAGTCCCTTCAGCTAGCTAACCAGTGAAGGGCCAGGATATGAACCCAAGAGCCTGGCTAAACGGTCCACTTCTTACTGTAATTGAACACGGTGTGGACGTGCTTAGATCTCAAATTCTCGAAATTGTGACTCTGTTGAGTCACAGGATCAAGAGAATGAAGCTTTCAGGTTTACAAGGGGCACCAAAGTTTCTGACTATCAGACTCAGAGGAGCCCAGTAGAAGAGATTGGGCCAAGAACCAAATGCAGGAAGCCTTTGGAAGCTGGGGCAGGTAAAGAAATGATATCTTCCCAGCCCTACTCCCTCTTGAGGGGAACAAAGGGGACTCTGGAGACAGGAGACAGCTCCATTACACACCTACCCTAGGGAGTACTTTTGAGGCCTTCTGGCCTTTTGTCCTTCCCCAAAGTGTAACTAGGTATTTAATCCTAAAGCCAGACTGGTGCCAAGGCAAGGATCAGAGGCCAGAGCCCGGCAGCACTCCTGAGTGGAGAGCTCAGTGGACACTACTCCCAGCCACTGGGAACTCAGAACAGGAAATTCTTACTTGTGGAGGGTCAGGTGGAAAGGAGACCCCTGGAAGTACCTGCCTTCAAAGGGAGAGAGAGAAAAGAATGTGTGGAGGGGAGCATACATGTGAGTGTGCCATCAAATTTGCATGAGGAAAAGGGTTTTAATTACTCTCTTCCTTAACCTCATTGTGCCTGGGGTTCTCCACCCTGACTCTCCCTGGCAGGAAGGATGGATTGATTGTCTCCTGGCATTCAGAAACCCTGATTAATGTAAAACTAACCAGTCATTCTGAACTCTGGGGAATTAATCACTTAGATGTGGGAATTACTCAATAAACCGTTCAAACATGCAATAAACCAAGCCATTAAAAATTAATCGCTCGACATCCTGGCCGTGTAAACAGGGCTAATAAGGACCTGGCAGCCTTGGATGAGGAGGAAAGAAGGTAGGGTGTATGCACGGCTTTTAGCCAGCTGCCTCTGAGGCCAAAGCGGACACACCAAGGTCAGAGGCACATGTCATAACCAGTAGGGTAGAGACATCTGGAACCCTGACCCAGGAAATGGCAAGCGAGGGGCAGGAGGCCTCAATGAGCTTTGAGGAGGAGCTGTCCAGTAGGGTCCATGCTTAAACCTGTAGCTTGTGGGAATATAAACTTGTATGGCCACTGTGTAAATCAGCATGGCGGTTACACACACACACACACACACACACACACACACACACACTAAAAATCAACTGATGTGTGACCAAGCTATTCAGCTCCAAAGACTAAGTCGGCCTACCACAGAGACAGCCACACATCCCTGATCATTGCTGCCCTCTTCACAATAGCCAGCCAACGGAACCAGCCTAGACAGCTATCAACTGATGAACGGTTACAGAAATTATGGTATGTGTACACGATGGAATGTTATATAGCCATAAAGAAAAATGAAGTCACAACGCTTCAGCAAATTGGATGCACTGGAGATCTGTACGTGAAATAAGCCAGACTCAGAAAGACAAATACCACCAGTTCTCTCTCTTACCTTAAATGTGGCCATGGAACTGGAAAGGGGGTTATGACGGAAGAGGTCTTGTTGTGTAATGGGAGGCAGGCATGTGGTAAGGAGGCAGATAGGGAGGCTGGGAGAAGAATGCGAGCCCAAGTCAGGAAAGTGAGCTGATGAGAAGTCAGTTGCTCATAGACACTCATGCTGGGACCAGGGAAAGGAAGGCTTTGCCATTCCCATGAGTCTGAGACATCGAGGTCCTTGACACGGCCATGCTCACATCAATAATACATATTCATTTAGGACTTTATCCATTTGCCCCCACAGTGACACATGTCACACACACACACACACACACACACACACACACAAATATAATTTAAAAAGTTAAACGGGAAAGTGAATATCTGAAAGGCATACTGCAAGGGTCTATCAGAGCTGAACTCTGAACTTGAACATTGCCAACCCCAAAGCCTAGATCTGAACTAGAGTTATCAGTCCCCACCCCTCTCTGTTAGTTGCAAAGACCTTTGGCTCGACCTATCAATTTGGGAACTGGTGTGACCTCACCTGGCTCCCTGTAAGCCCTAGCAGACAACACTTGCTTGGCTTGTTGTGCTGGGGGTGGGGTGTGGATGCACAGAGCCATCAGGGATCTCCACCTTATTCTTGGAGCCAGGGGCTGGAGCTCACCCTCTCAGAAAAGCTGGTTGACCAGCCAGCCTCAGACATCCCACCTCCCTCCCAAGAGTGAGATTATAGACACAATACCATTGCCCAGTGTTTTACAAGGATGCTGGGGGTCAGAACACAGACCCTTGTGTTTATATAGCAAGCATTTTACCTGCTGAGCCATCCTCCTAACCCCTTGGTAGGGTTTTTGAGACAGTCTCACTACATGTTCCAGGCTGGCCTTGAACTCACAACCCTCTTGCCTCTGCCTCCCAAATGCTGGGTTTTAAGATGTGTGCCACCACACCCTGCTTTCAGCCACAGCTATCTGAAAAACCCTTGTCTAATATGCCAAGAAGTGTCATGGGAGTCTCTTCATACTCTTCTGGACAATTCTACATGGGTGGCCACTGTTTCCCCAGGCTTCTCTCAAAGGCTCATATGTTGAAGTGTGGTCCCCCTACCCATAATGCAATGCTCATTAAAGCTAGTAGAGCCCTTAGGTGCACTTGCTGATCTTGCAGAGGACCAGGGTTTAGTTCCCAACACACAGAACAGGTGACTCACCTCTGCCTGTAATTCCACGGAGCTGGCCTCCACAGGCACCTATACTCATGTGAACATACCCACACACAGTTCCACACAGTTACATATAATTAAATGTACAGCTCCCTTTTTTCTTTTATGTGAACCAATAAAACCATTAAATAAATTGAAACAGTTATCCAAGACACCACTACCTTGGTGGCTCCAGCCTGGCAGCTTTATAGGCAGGTGGCAAGGATGAAATAGATTCATCCTCAATTAAACGGTGAAAACAGAAGTGCACACACCCATTTCCAGGCTGAATCCAGAAGGGGATAAGATGGGAAACCACACTTGTGAAGTGTCAGGGAACAAAGGGGAAGGGTCAATTAAGACAATTCAGAGAGGCTGGGAGATGACCAAAACACATTAGCTCCAGGTCAAGGAGAGACCCTGCCTCAAAAGAACAGGCAAAGAGAGAGACAGAGGACATTGACACACCCTGGCCTCCTCAGGAATGCACAGCCAAGTGGGTGCACGCATGCGCCTGCGTGCGCACGCGCGCGCTCACACACACACACACATACACACACACACACACACACACACACGTCGACAGACACCACACATGGGTACACACATGTGCACACAGACACCACACACACACACACACACACACACACACACGTCGACAGACACCACACATGGGTACACACATGTGCACACAGACACCCACACACACACACACACACACACACACACACGTCGACAGACACCACACATGGGTACACACATGTGCACACAGACACCACACACACACACACACACACACACACACACGTCGACAGACACCACACATGGGTACACACATGTGCACACAGACACCACACACACACACACACACACACACACACACACACACACTGTATACACAGTTATAATTTTTGGGTTTTCTTCTTTGCTTGTTTCAACTATGTACCTCTGGCTGGCTGACCTGAAACTTGCTGTGTAGACCAGGCTGATCACAAACTCAAAAAGATCTGCCTGCCTCTGCCTCCTGAGTGCTGAGATTGAAGGTGTACACCACCATCCCCAGCTTAAACAGCTAGAAGTTTTTAGAATAAAAACAGAGAGGGTCCATGGCCAAAACAAAATGTCAGAATGGCAGGAACTGTCACCGGTGACACAAAATGCATAGAGTTTTTAAAAAGCAGCAGCTTCATGTCTCCAAAGCATTTACAAATGAACACAGGACAACCCCTGACCTCCATCTCCCTGAGAGAAGGCAGGAAGGACTCCGTGAAGCCTAAGCGACCCCTTGGCGTGCTGGCAAACAAAGTGAGGTCTTCATACGAGCCAGGGAAGGACTCTAACCCAGAGTCACACCCCAGATCTCTAGTTCCTATTTCAACTGCTTCCTGAAGAACACAGTTTGGGGGAAGCCTGTGAGCCAATGTGTTCAAGAGAAGGGTGCTTAGCTCCAGGCAGCTGTGGTCTCCTAGGAGACATGGGTTCCTCCTAGCACAGCAAATAGCTACTAGGTGCCAAGGGCTGTCACCACCATCACCCCCAGTTGTCACAGTGGCTCACGAGATGGTAGTGCCATCTGTCTGGAGAATGACAGGAATTTCAAAGACTCTGAGGGCTGTGGCCAAATCCAGCTGTTGGGGAGGAGTACCCAGGGCATCCATCCCCCACTGACTGGTGCTGGGAAGTCTGTTCTCTCTCCACAATGAACCAAAGGGCTCCCTAGAAACAGACATTCCACACCCCGACTGGGAGCACAGAGGCACCTTGCTGGCAGGGAAGAGCTCTGCCTGAGAACACTGCACTGCCACCCCAGACCTCTGGTGTGGGCCAGGCGCTTCCTCACTGTGCAAGTCTGCAAATGCCATTCTGGAAAGCCCCAGCGTGGAAGATGCAGAATCCAGGTTCAGCCAAGTCGGCTCCAACATGTGGTCCTGAACTCTCCACGGGAGGCTGCTTTTTACATTAGCATCTACTAACTATATGTAACAAGGAGTTTTGTTATGGCATTTTCATACACGTACATAATTAATGGGTTTCTATCATAGTCACCCCTCTTTGCCCCTCCCCCTCTAACTAGCCTCCTTTTGTACCAACAAGCCCCACTCTACTTGTATGTCTTTTGTGTAGGCCTCATGTACATGTTTGTGTGTGAGAGAGAGAGAGACAGAAAGGGAGAGAGAAAGAGAGGGAAAGGGAGGTATATGTGTGGTGTATGGGGGCTGCATGTATGTATGTGATATGTGTTTGTGTCTGTACATGTGTGTGCTGTGTGGGTGGTATGTGTAGGCTGCATGTATGTGTGTATGATATGTGTCTGTGTGATTGTGTGGTATTTCTGTGCATATGTGTGTTGTGGTGTGTATGTGGTATAAGTATAGATTGCATGTATGTGTGTGTTACATGTGTTTGTATGGCATTTGTATGTATACATGTGTGTGGTATGTGTAGGCTGCATGTATGTATAAGTGTATGATATGTGTCTTTGTGTTTGTATAATATTTATATGCATATGTGTGTTGTGTGTGGTGTGTGTATAGGCTGCATGTATGTGTGTGTTATATGTGTTTGAATGGCATTTGTATGTATACATGTGTGTGGCATGTGTAGGCTGCAGGTGTGTATGTGATATGTGTTTGTATGTGTGTGTATGTGTGTGAAATGTATTTGTCTAGTGTTTGTGTGTATGTGATAGGTGTAGTGTGCATAGTGTGTGCATGTGGATCTGTGTATGTGTGCAAACATGTGTATTCTTTATATATGTGTGTCCCAATGAGTTTCATTAGGAATGCTCACAGGAGTAGTGACTGTCACTGAAAAAAAATGCCCCCCAACCATTAACTGCCTATGGGTGGAGGAGGGGTGGGCACCTCTCTGCCCTTCACTCACAGATCACATTCCAAGCTGGAGCACAGCTTTATAGGTGAGGAAAACATGACTCTAAGAGATCTCACAACACAGGAGTTGGGGTCCTGGGCTGGCCTCAACCCTGGGAGGCAGGAAATGGAGAGTTCTAGAATTACTTATAGCAGGATTTACACACATGCACGTGCGCGTGCACACACAGACACACACACACAGAGGCATGCACACACACATATGCCCTTCTACCTTTTGTGAAGTCAAAAACAACCTAATGCCACGCCTCCCTACTTCTCCCCCTCCTTACCCACCAAGGAACCAAATCGTACCCAGTGGAGTCTGTCTGAGCATGCTCAGATGACTGGGGGGTGCACAGGCCTCGCTGCCCCACTGCTGACTTAAGCATCTGCACCCCAGGAGACATCCTCCTGCTACAGCCCCCACAGAGCACAAAGAAGCGCCTGCTGGGCTCCTCCTGCACCAACTCCAATTTTAAAGGCCCCAGAGGGGCTTTGGGGGGCTCAGATCTGGCAGGAAGGGGTATCGGGGGGAATGAAATGCAATGCCAAGATGCAGCACAGGCTGCACCCATGCTGGGTTTCCTGGCAGCAAACAGGGCTGGAATTGCCTGGGTTCATCTGGAGGGTGGAGACAGCTGCTGCCAAACCATCTCCCCATGTATCAGGCACCTTGGACTCAGCAAATACCATCACAGAAAGCTCACAATCAAAGAACAACAGAGTCCCTGAGAGGGCCCCACACTGAGCCCAAGAGATCATCTGCCCCAGCTTCCCATGTGTGAGGAGGGCACTCCTGGAGCATTCTTGTTTATTGCTCCTAAATCTTTCCTAGAGTCGCTAAAGCTCCCTGTCTTAGTCCCAAGCAAGGCAGGGAAGAGAAAGCTAAAAATAGAAGGAGATTTGCATGTGGGAACACCTGTTGTATTTTACTACATTTTTATTTAATCCTCACGAGGGCCCCAGGAGGTAGTTCAGAGCAGAGACACAAGTACACAAAAAAAGTGGCAACTCTCCCTCATCTCCCTCAAAGCAATCCCTGGAGTGTGACACTAGACACTAGCTCCTGGGGACTAAGGAGGCTGGAGTAGAACAGAGCCCTTCTCTGCTCTCCACGCAGCCCCCCTACCCCCACACCAGGCTGCCTGAAATGCAGACATGGTGGCAAGCTTCAGGGTTCGCTTGAGAACATGAGGTTTTTTTATTTGAGATTAGAAGCTATCACAGGACTCTAAAGAGAGGAACACCAGGCTTCCAAGCCTGGGAGGCCGGGACTGAGCCGCCATCTCTAAGCTATTTGCCATGCTCAGTGCTCTCTCTCTCTCTCTCTCTCTCTCTCTCTCTCTCTCTCTCTCTCTCTGTCTCTCTCTCTCTCTCCTTCAATCCAGGACCCACTCACAGAAAGTGATCAAGACATGCCCTGAAGCTTGCCTCCCATGTGTTTCTAGATAGTGTCAATTTTAACTAACCATTGCAGAAATCCAATGGTCAAGGTAAAGGAACCAGAAAATGAGTGTTGCCTGTTGGCCTATCCCTGGTATTTGGTACATCTGTGATAAGAGAGCCCAGGTGTGGAGCTGCCTGGGATGCAGTCGGAGCCTTCCAGATACTGGAAGGCTAAAGGATGAGCCCACTCAGGTGCATCTTCCACACAGCTCTGTAAATGGAGAGGTGTTTCCATATATCAGCTGGAACCAGCCATGGGCTGGGAAATGTAACTCTGAGCCTCAGTTTCCCCATTTGTCAAGAGTGAAAATATATCCTATAGGTCAGGTATAGTAGCTCATGATTTATAATCCCAGCACTCAGGAGGCTGAGGCAGAGGGATCACCTAGACTACAGAGTAAAAATTGTCTCTACAAACAAAACTAAATGATTTAAAATGCATACAGAAAAATACTCATGATGGCCTACATGAAGAGGTGATCAAGACCATTGCATAAGGGCCAGACAGCCCCAGAGGGAGTGTGTGCATAGTAGGGGCCTGTGCTAACTTACTTCTCTGATGCTGTGATAAGAAACCATGACCAAGACAATCTACTGATAGAGGAGTTTGTTTTGGGCTTAGGATTGCAGAAGGCAAGAGTCTATCATGGTTTTGAGGCATGGCAGCAGGCTGCAAGCCATGGCAGCAAATGGCAAACCTGATGCAGGTCAGAAAACTGAGAGCTCACATCTCAACCACAAGCATGAAGTATTGAACCAACTAGAAGCTTGTGAAGCTATGGACTCTCAAAACCCAACTCTTAATGATAGAATTCTTCCAGCAAGACCTCACCTCCAAAACCTCCACAAACAGCCATCAACTGGGAACCAAGCACCCAAAGGCCCAAGTCTACAGGGACATTTCCCACTCAAGCCACCACAAGCCTGGTAAGTGGTCGACTCACCCTTTCTTGAGCTGCAAGATGCCAGCTGTCCTTCCTGGCTAAGCTACCTGGGTTCCAATACCCGAGAGGTGCGATGTCTTCACTTTTATCTTAAATAGATTAAGAATCATCATAGAAACACATTTCTGGGTGTGTCTATGAAGAGGTCTCCAGAAGGATTTAACTGAGAAGGGAAGGCCAATCCAGGATGTCAGTGGTACCATGGCTGTAGTCCAGGACTAAAGGAAGAGGAAGAGAGCTGAGACCTAGCATTCTCCTTCTGCTTTCTGACTGAAGATGTGATGTAACCAGTTGCCTCATGCTGCTGCCTCCATGCCTTCCTGCCATAATAGACTGTGCACCCTCTCCAACTGTGATGGACTGTGCACCCTCTCCAACTGTGATGGACTGTATATCATACAACTGTGATGGACTGTGCACCCTCCAACTGTGATGGACTGTGCACCCTCCAACTGTGATGGACTGTGCACCCTCCAACTGTGATGGACTGTGCACCCTCCAACTGTGATGGACTGTGCACCCTCCAACTGTGATGGACTGTGCATCCTTCAACTGTGATGGACTGTGTACCTTCCAACTGTGATAGACTTATACCCTCAAACTGTGATGGACTGTACACCCTCCAATTGTGACTCACAACAAACCTTTCTTCTTTAAGATGCTTTTTGTCAGGTGTTTTATCACAGTGATTAAAATAACTACAACAAAAAGATGTAAGGCATCAAGTAGGGCTAGCTACATTGACAGGCTATGACTCCAGTGACACAGAGGCAATGATGATGTGGCACAGGGCAGGAACCCCAGGTCAAAGCAGTCAGGAGCCTTTGGCTTCTAAATAACAGAGACAGGAGAGAATGAGAGACATACTCAGGGAGAAGGAGGACATGGGCCAGCATGCACTTGCTCTTCCTTCTGCCTCCAGTTCCTGACACTAATCAGAGATCCGTCCCCTGGGAGCTAGCAATAATGATTAATGGGGTTAAATATAGCCAGAGACTGCTGGGGCAAAATTAGGAACCATGCATAAAACATCACCTCCTCCTCAGGCAGACAGAGCCACTGGGCTGGTACCCAAGGAAGACACCTACCCATCTACCCTCCTCACCACACCGCCTGCCTGCATGTGGGTGCATGCCAGGGATTTGCGCCCTTCTGTTTGTGCCCACACATGCTCCTAGATGTCAAAGCTACTGTGGGGTTCCTGAGCCAACCCAAAAGAGAAGAGTGGCTGGTGAGGTGGTGAAAAGAGGCACTGTTCAAGCTCACCCAGAGCTAAGCTCCAGCCCTAGTTTTCCACTTGTTGGGTGAGGGCCTGCCCATCTCTGGATTTCTGTTTCCTCACCCATCCATACAGTTTGGTCTCCAAAGCTGATGGGATGATATTAAGGTGGCATAAGAGCCAGGCAGCTAGTGAACATTCAGAAAACCTCAGTTCCTTTTCCCCATCCCCACGCCCAAATAGCTGTCTGACTTAGAACAAATCAGCCACCTCTCTGAACCTAAATTCCTTGCTTTAAACAAGCTGGATGTTAACATCTTCTGTTATAGGAGAGGAAAATAAACAACATGGGAAAGATGGCTAATATCCTTCATCCCATGTACATGACTCTGTGGACAGGTGGCAAGTACCAACTTCATGCTGGAGCCATAGTGGATGCTGGGACAGTGCAGAGACTGGGCCTTCTGGTCCCTGCTCTTATGGTGTCTACAGTCCAGTGAGCAAAGTGGGAAAGCTAAGCTGATAAAACTGCTGTAAGGCATAAGCTGTTTTCTAAAAGAAAACAGGGCTCTGACGTTGAGACGGGGTGTTCCAAGGAGGTGACAAGAGTCACCGTGGCTCAGGTTCCCCACCAGCATTGCCTTTCCAGGGCTCCCCCTCACTCAGGGCTAGCCGCAGGTACTGGAGGGGAAGCGGCCAGGGAGGAGAGTAGCTCATCCCAAAAGCCACAACGCCCCCACGTGCATGCTGTGCATGTGTCTGTTGATAATCAGGAGTGTGCCACCTTCCTCACAAGGTGCACCTCATCAAGAGAACAGAAATGCACCTTGGGGGAGGGGCAGGACTGAAATAGACTCCCAGTCCTAATTCCCCACACACCCCTGGGAGCACAAGCACCCCATCTTCAACCCTCAGACAAGAGAATCCTGCAGCCCTGGACACCCTCTACAAGGTACAGGAGATCAGAGGGACACAGGGTCCTACCCTCCATCCTCAAGGCATTAAAAAAAGGGTGAGCATCAAGCCTGTTGACCTGTACAATATGGTGTCACACCTCCCCAGTCCCACCTCTTCCTGTGGCCATGCTGGGACTCCTCCAGTAGGACAAGTTACCAGCCACCTTCCTATTTAGATACCTTCTCCAGGCCCTGCCCTGACACACACATCTGGCACACTTGGCTCTCACTCCTGCAGCCTCAGCTCAGGCCAAAGCTTGGAGAACACAAACCATCCCTGGATACAGTGCATGGACAGGGCTGCCTAAGATAGGCAGGGACCCTCTAGAGGTGTGACCACTCTGAGGGGTTGGGATCACACTGTGTGATGTTGGCGGTTCCCACATCCAGCAGCCCCTGATTCCTAGTCCCGCCCAGATCCTCAACTCCTGGCCACCTGTGTTGTTCAGGCTAGCTGTAATAACTCAGGAAATGCAAGCTTGATGGGGACCCTCAGTGTACCCCAAACTGCATTGCTTATCCCAGGGCCTTCCCTGAGTTCTACAGTTGGTAAATATGTGCTAGAAAATGAACAGTTAAATCAGTCCTCAGGTAACATAGGGCTGTCCAACAACAGGAAAGATGGGACCTTCAAGCACAGAACGAGCCTGAACCACACACAGCCAAGTGTACTGTCACCAAATTAGCAGAGCTCAGCACCTGGGCTTAATAACTTCTGGGCAGAAGGCCGGGAGAGGGTTAATGTCTGCACTAGGGACAGAGTGTGTAGGGTGAACAAGAATGGACAAATGACCCTGTGGAGGAAGGAGCTCAGGACAGCAGAGACAATGGCAAGAGTGAACCACTCACTGGCCAGCAGATGACAAGCTGCATGGGTGGCACTCGGGGAAATGCAAATTAAAGTAATGAGGAGGTCTCACTTCAGATCCTCAGCCCGCCAATAGGATCACTCTATCAGCTAGAGACTGGAAATGGATTCTCTAATTACTGAGGTGAAGGTGAGAGCCCTGTCCTCTGGGGAAATCAAGCTGACAGTAGCTATTAATTAAAATTAAAATACACAAACCTCTTGACCCAACAACTCAACTCCTTTGTTATACCCCAGAGAAATAAGCCACTAGTACCTAAGGATATGTGTGTGCAAGGAGGTTAATCTTTGTCCTGTTTCCAAAGTTTAAAAGTGGGAAGGGGGTGGATAAAATAAATGCCAATCGGTAGGGAAACTTTCAGCTTAATTATAGTAATCCATGCTCTGGAATACTATACAGTTGTTAAAAATAACACACCAGGGTTGGCAAGATAGTTTAAGGGGTAAAGTGCTTGCCTGGCAACTGGGAAGCTCACTCCTAAGAACCTATAGAGGTGGGAAGGAAGAACGAACCCTATGGAGTTGTCCTCTGACCTCCACAAGCTCGACATACCATGGGCATATGCATGTATATGTCACCTTTCCTCTGGCCTGCCACATGCCAGAGTACATATGTGCTTGTGCATGTTCACATGTGTGTGATGAAATAAATGAAAGGAACATACCAGACTCTACTTACTGGTGTGCATTTTGACAATATGTAATCCACTGAGAATATCAAAACATTCACTTGTTTGCATTTGGCCTTGGTATCCATAAGAGAACAGGTTCCTGGAGCCCCCTCCTCCAGATGTTCAAATCTCAGGGTGTCAAGTCCCTTCCATAAAAGTGTCCATGTATACCTGGCATTATCCTCACATACACTTCAGAAGATCTCTGGACCCTCCATGTGGCTGGGAGACATGCAGAAACCCCAGTAGACCAGCCTGCCAACTCTGAAGAAAGCACTTAGAACACAGGACTCCTGTTTCCATAGTTTAAGTTATTAAACTCCTGGATGGAGCTCTTAGTTGGTAGACCAGTTGCCTAACAATCACCCACCAAGCCCTTAGTTCAGTTCTACTGCATGATCAGGTGCTGTGGCCTAGAACCCCAGCACCCCAGTGAGGTGGAGGCAGGAGGATCAGAAAGTCAAGTCAAACTCGGCCACATAGAGAGTTTGAGGCCAGAATAAGTTACATGAGACCCTGTCTCAAAACTCAAAACTAAATAAACTCACTATGATTGACATGCTCATGAGAATCCTCAAAAACCTTGTCTTTCATGTTGGGACCCACTCCAAAAGTCATTAGAGAAATGAAGCACCATACTGGAGACATCTGGCAGAAGGCTCTAGGGGCTGAAAGGACCCCAGGGCTTCCAACCTCCATCCCTCATCCTGTGGAATGGGAGTGGAGGGTGTTTAGCTAACAAACAGGTTGGTGTCTGCATAGCATTCCAACACCTCTTCTCTGATGCCAGAGGAGGGCTCTCTGCTTTGCTACTTTAAGGTAGGGTCTCTTATTGAAACTGGAGCTCATGTTTTATCCTCTAGGCTGGCAGTCAGAAATCCACCTGCCTCCACCCTCCTCAATGAGACCACGCCCCGCTTTAATCAGGTGCTGGGGTCTGAGTGCTGCTCCTCATACTTATGCAGCAAATGCTGTTGACTGCTAAGCCTTCACTCCAGCGCCCCCTCTTGGAGATTCTTGGAGGTGCCTGTGGCCCCTGAGAGGCTGGAACCCCTGCCCCATGTCCTTGTTTCTTCAGGTACCTTCATAGGTAGCCCATCCTCAAGACCCATCTTACCTGTGTTCCCTGGAGCTGTCATCCATGCCCTAGAGCCTCAATGTGGCCTGGTTGAGTAGGTCTCCCACTCCCACACCACTGACTAACACTGTCCATGTCTACCTCTAACTCAGGGCTGACAACACCACCCAGGCCCTGAGTGCCCGTCTTTCTCTCCCTCTCTCTCTCCCTCCCACGCTCTATTAATAAAACAAAGCAAAAATTAAATTACTCCTAACACACCCCCAGTCTGCTTTCAAGAGGGTTGGGTAGTTTGAAATTCTAATTTGCTTTACAAGGTCTTAAAATAATTTTACCAGAACCCAAGAGACAATGCCTCCCCCACTCTGTCCCTGCTGGCATGCCACAGCAGGAGGCCAGGCTGCCGGATGAGTGGCAGGAAGGAGGACCAGCACCTTCCCCATGGGTCAGATTCGACCCAGAACCATTATATGTGTTCACTTTAATGTCTACCCAAGCCCAGGCTGGAAAGCTCTCTGAACTCATGGCCAGAGGCACAGTGCCTCACCTATATTCACACCCCCATCCCAGCTCTACATGGGCCAATGAGGCCCTTTCTGGCTAGTTCCATCCCATATGAGCAGAAGGGACATTTCTGAACTAATACTTCTTTAAAGGGCATGGCCATCTCACAGTTTGTAGCTTTCAGAAGCAACAGCCCCATGCTGGGAGGCTGCTTCCCAGATCAAAGCTACTATGACCCCTGAACCATCCTGGAGAGCTCCAAGCCCTTGAAGGCCTCAGGCTGTGCTTATATCTTACTACCACAGCAGAGCACACCTGCTCTGCCAGTACCAGAAGACCGTCTCTTTTTGAGAGAGTTTCATGATGATGGGGACTCCAGCTACAAGACCAATTCACATGATGCAAATGGTGAGGCAGCCACTGGGGAGGGAATCAGAGTGTGATGTCAACTGGCCCCCTTCTGCAAGCACAGCAGAAAGAACCAATAAAGCTCTCCTTACTCGCTCCCTCTCCTTGCACAGAGAAAGAAAATGAGCCCAGAGTAGGGAAGAACTTGCCCAAAGCTGCACAGCAAACCCATGGTACAGCTTCAAGAGAAGCCAGGAAGGCAAAAGCCTCAGTTGGCCATCACTAGCAGACACACAGTCCTTCCTCATTGCTGTAGATAAGAAAGGCACCACTAATCAACCATAGACTTCTCTCTGGCTGACCCCAGGCTAGGGTTACCCTGCACTCAGGTGTGGTAAACCACATCCCAGTCATCATATAGGTACCCAAGATGAGCACCATTCCCCACACTTGCCATCCTCAGCTAGAGCCCCAAGGTGTGAGGGCTGCCTTCTACCACCCAACACACTGTAACCTGGTGAAACAGGGAAAGATGTGGGCATGGCACAGGCCTGGGGCTGAGAAGTATATGATTTCAGATCATACTTTTGTGGGTAAGAGGTGCAACGCCTGCAGATATCAACACATTGTGAGGAAGGTGACATTTGCATGACATGAGCTTCTGAGGAACATTCTAGAAAGATGGACCTAAAGTGTTCTAGACTCAGGACACAAAATCCAGAACTTTTTCAACATCCTGACCTTCTCTACCTTTTCCAGGAGCTGCCCTACCCTGCCCTACCCTGCCTTACCTTGCCCTAGCCCTCAGGTCCCTGGCCCTAGGGTCCCTACCCCACTCAGGGTTCATAATAGAAAGAGAGAAGCAATTCCTGAAAGTTATCCTCTGACCTTCACATACACACTGTGGTACCCACCCCCATACCCAATAACAGTAAGTAAAACATTTACAAAAGAGATTGCTGCCCAAGGTCACGAAGCTCACACCAGGGCAGAAGTGTAAATCTTACAGCCCCAACTCTTCTGCTTGAAGCCAACCTGCCCCTCACCAACTTCTATAAAGTAACTAGGAAAGCGCACAGTATTCCAGAAGCTTGTTCCAGAACCAGTGACTCAACTCTGCCGGCAATGAGTATACACAAGAAAAAGCTAAACCATCGACCACTGCCAGAATCCAGTTGTGTCTGAATTCACTGCTCCCCACACATCCCAACTCCAAGCAGCCACACCCCACAACCATCACACAGGTCATCACATAGGTCCTCTCATGTCAACTCAGGGGGACCAGAAGAGTAGGCAGCACACATGAGTTCCCACAGCAAGACATGGCGATGGGCAGGAAGCCACCTGCAGCTGCAGTCCGGTGTCCTGACTCCCATCCCAGCACTCCCCTGACTTCAGCACAGCGCTGCCTGCGTGCCCTCCTGAACAGAGAAAAGTTCTGTCTCTCCCAACCGCATAAACCAAGACTCTAATCCATGTTATTAATGTAAATAATATTTCCGCAAAGCCAGCAAGCACCCTGCCTTCCCCCGGGGGCTGCAGGGATTAGGTCTGCAGTGTCCCACACAGTAAGGACAATAACCAATTGACTCTTATTAAAACTCCAATAACGCCGGCATGATGGCAGCTTTGATAAGCCCACTGCTGCGAGCGGGGGTCAACTGTATTAGGAAAATGTAATTAGACTAATAAATTCCAGGCAATCCTATTTCCTCCTCTTTTTTCCTCTTTTGCTCCGAGGAGGGGTTGCCACATGTAAGACCTCATTACCCAGCAGTGGCCCCTGTTGCAGAAGGAGGAGGGCTCTTGGTCCAGCTGCCTGTGGTCCTAGAAGACCACACACGCTGAAGCTGAAGCTGAAGCTGGGACTTGCTGGCCAGACAGTGGAGATTCCAGGGAGCTGGAACACCACTGAACACCACTGTTCCCAGCCTGCCAGACAGGGCTCCGAGGTTCTCCCTGAGTCCATTACCCAAAGCTGCATGTTCCTAATGAACTATCATCGGGTAGGGGGATGGGACCTCATGGGAATCCCTGAGGCAGGGTGACAACCCTGGATTGTGTTGCCCCATCCTCCGTCTCCTGCCACTCTACCTGGTCAAGGGAGAGAGACGAACACCGGTGTCTGCCAGAAGATAGACTACTTCCAACTCTGGGGAAATCAGACTTCCTCTTCTGGTGTCCCTATGCACTAGAACCAAGTCCTGCTGTACCTGATCCAAGGATGTCTGAGCAGGCTGGGCTCCTCCCTCAACCCTTTCTTCCCAGATGACACCAGGGCCCAGGTACCTCCATTCCATAGATGGGAAGACCAGGTCTTCAGAAAGGTCAGGGACATGTATGACCCAAGTCACTGAGGCAGCAATCACAGAGCAGGGATCTGCTTTTTGTTTGTAAGGCAGTGTGTCGTGTAGCCCAGGCTAGCCCCTGACTCCATATATAGATGGCAATAATTCTGAACTTCTAATCTTCTTGTCTCTGCATCCCAAGTCCGGAGATTAGAAGTGGCTCCATCATGCTCCACCATGCCTGGATCATGCAATGTTGGGGATACAACCCATGGCTCACACGTGCTAGGCAAACACTCTTATCAAATGAACCATATCCTCAGCCCCTAGGGCTGGGCTCTGAATGCCAGAGAGGTGTCCCTGAGCCACACTGCCTGCCAGAGCCAGGCCTAGGACACCATCAGCCTGAGCTGCATGGTGGAATGACATGGCCAGTATACATGCCTGGGTTTCTTGAGATGCCAAGCAAAGGTGAACTCCTTCAAGCATAAGGAAAGAGAGTGTTGGAGGATCATGGAGATCAGTTAGCCATACCTCCTCCATGGCTGGGTTTGTATTGCAGACCCAGAGAGGATGATACCTTCCCAATCCCCTGTCAGAGACAGCCCCTGCTAGCCTCTTTCCCAGCATGCTCCAACCCAGCATTCACAGCCCGATGGCAGCCTATTCAGCTACAGAGCCTCCAGTTACACCAGACCTCTGCCTTAACTGTCTCCCTGTCAAGATTTCTGTCAGTCAATCTGAGAGGGAAGGGGACCCTGGGGACACCAGGTCATACCCAAGTCCCCAGCCTAGCTGCCCCTCTCCCATCCAAGCTGTGGTTTTCTGGATTGAATATTTTACAGCCTCCAGCCAAGCCTCTAGATGAACAGAACAAGATAGAAAGTCAAGGCCCATATTCACAGTAAAGGACTCTATGCCTAGCCAACTCTTCCCCCTGTCTGCATTCACACAGACTGAGAGCCAGCAGTTGCTCTGCAAATAACTAGAAAAAGACAGATCTGGTGACATATGAAATGGATACGAAATTCAAATCCCAGCATCTATAAATAAAGATTTATTGGCACACAGCCATGCCCACTCATTGACATATCGTCTAAGGTTGCTTCAAGTTACAGCCGCCAAGCTGAAGAAACATAGGAAACATAGCCCACAGGCACCCAGAGTGGGAGAAGTTTGCTTCATAGGAATCAGATCAACAAGCCTTACTGGACACTATGACCTTTAGATCCCCTTCCAGCACTTTCCCAAGCCTACCCTTAAAAGGGCCTGTAAACCCATTGTGCTCTAGATACTAAAGAGATGTGCCCACAGCGCCCCCGAGAGGGGAAAATTGAGAGAACAGCATGGGAGTCATGATTGACACTGACTTAAAACTGGAGAGACCCTGGGATGGCTACCAAGTTATGTCATGGCCACCCCTTCCCCCCCCCTTTCCTCTCTGAATATAAGACACAATAGCGAGCGAGGGGATCATGCTCTGTTGCCATAGAAACAAGACTAGGCTAAGTCTGAAGCAGGAAGGATTAAAGGTAGACTTTGGGAGATGTAAGTAATCCGGTGGGAGAGACCGAGGCACAGATTCTTAATCTATGATTAAGGCGCATCTAAGAGCTTCCACCTGCTTTATTAACAATGAGCGTGGGTGTGTGGCATAAAACACAGGCAGGCCTCATCAATAAACACCAATCAATGTATCCAGAAGGCAACTGCTTGATTGTATTTAAACACGTATTAGGTATGGGCACATCTCACCCACAGAGCTGGGTTCAGACATTGTGAGCTGGGTAACCTCAGGCCAGCTTGAGTCTGGGGAGCTGCTTTTTGTGGCCAGACCCTCCTTCCAGATATTTTGTGTGGGTGGAAGGGTGAGTATATTTCGAAAAGGGTGGATGTTTGGGTATGTGTGGGTGGGTGGAGGGATGAGTATTTGTATGTCAAAGGGTAGAGGCTGAGTACATGTATGTGCAGGTATTGGTGCCTACAGGTGCACATGCATGTGTGTGCTCATGTATGTAGAGGACAGAGGTATCAAGGGTCCTCCTCTAGTGCTCTCCATTTTATATTTATAGTTATTTTATTTGTTTCATGTATATGAATATTGAGCCCACATCCATGTCTATGCAGCCTGTGTTTGCCTGTCCAGAAAAGGGCATCAGATCCCACAGAACTGAAGTTATAGATGGTTGTGAGCCGCCTTGTAGGTACTGGGAATTGAACATGGGTCCTGAGAGAGCAGCCAGTGCTCTCAACCTGTGAGCCATCTCTCCAGCCCCCTCTTTAGACACCTTACCTCTTTAGACAGCCTTTCACTGAGCCCTGAGCTTGTTGGACCAGACTAACTAGCCAGCAAGCCCCCTGGGATTGCCTCCACTCCACCACGCCCCACTTTTACAGGGCTGCTGGGGCTCAAACTCAGGTCTTCACATGCAGCAAGCCCTCTACAGACAGCCATCTCCATAGCTGGCACTCTATCTTAAATATTTTGGCATTTTTATAGAAGCATCTGCTGACCCAAGCAGAGGTTGGCCCTGTCACAGTACCCAGGCACCCAACAGGTCAGCATTCCCACACCCCACGCCTGGCCCCTCTCACACCTGTGCCGTCCTAGGAGTGTGGGCATGGGAGTTGGCCATGCCCACTGTGCAGGAGGGGAACTTGAGGCCGGGACTCAGCACAGGCCTGTCTAAAAGGAATGCCTAGAAGCTGGGTGAATATCAGTCAGCCACAAACATGTCCAAGGTGAAAATGAGATTTCTCTGCTGACTCCTGTCTTGCCAGCTTTGTTGCAGCTCTTTGCCGGGAGGGCAGGCCTGAAGAGGAAAAGATATGCAAGGCCAAGGAGAGTATGTCCTCAGAGCCTCCTCAGACACCCAGTGCACCCACCAGATTACCTCCATCTCCCAAAGTCTACCTTTAATCCTTGCTGCTGCAGATTTAGCCTAATGTAGGCGCCACCCCTGACTGGTCCGATATAGAACTTCAGAGAAGCAAAAGCTGAGGACAATTGCAACATCAGCAGGCTTCCCTCATCTCCTCAGCTGAGAATCCAGGCCCCAGATGAAAAGCAAATGTAAACCAGTCCTGGGCTCTTATCCCTTCACTGCCACCAGATGCTTTGTGACCCTGGCCAAGTCATTTAGCCTCTATGAGCCTGACTTCTCATCTAGATTGCAGAGGAAATGAGAGTGTCTCCCTGGTAGAATTACTATAGAGATTAAACCAGGTATCATGAAGCACTTAGTATGGCATCAGGCACATAGTGGGTGTCCACCAAAGTAGCACATCATAGCATGCCTCCATCCTGGCTTTGCTCACCCTCAGGCCCCTCTAGTAAATTTCTTAGTTATAGGTGTTTATTGCTGTGAAGAGACACCATGACCATAGCAATTCTTAGGAAGGAAAATGTTTAATCGAGGTTGTGGCTTACAGTTTCAGAGGTTCGGTCCATTATTGTCATGGCAGGGAGCATGATAGATGTGATACTAGAGAAATAACCAAGTGTCCTATATCTTGCAGGCAACAGAAAGTTGACTGACAGTAACACTGAGGAAAGCTTGAGATTAGACCTCAAAGCCCGCCCCATACAGTGACACACTTCCTCCAACAAGGCCACACCTCCTAACAGAGCAATTCCCTTTGGGGGCCATTTTCTTTCAAACCACCACATCCCATTCTCTGGCCCCCAAAGGGTTATAACCATATCATAATGCAAAAATGCTTTCAGTCCAACTTTAAAAGTCCCCATAGTCTCAACAATGTTTAAAGGTCCAAAGTTCAGAGTCTCTTCTGAGATTCATTCAATCTCTTTACTGTAATCCCTTATAAAATAAAAATAAAACAGATCACATACTTCCAACATATAATGGCACAGGATATACATTATCATTCCAGGACACAGGAAGGGAGCAAGTGAGAAAATACTGGACCAAAGCAAGACCAAAAACCAGCTGGGCAAACTTCAAACTTTGAATCTACGTATATGATCTCCAGATCTCCAGCTCTGTTTGGGTTTGACTGCAACACACTGCTTTCTCTTGGGCTGGCTCCACTCCCTGTGAGCAGCTCTTCTTGGCAGGTAACCCTCAACTCTGGCATCTCTAACATCTTGGATTCTCCAAAGCAATGCAGGCTTCAACTTCACAGATTCACACAATGGCCTCTCTACTAGGTCTCCATTCAGGGACACCCCTGACACATGTCTGGCCTCAGCAACTTTATTCCATAACTCCCTTCTTCTTAACTCTATGGCCAAGTTCTAATTCTATTGGGGATGGAACATGGCACTCTCATTCAATTACACTCATTCAGCTTTCTGTCTTTCATTGCCTGAAGCTTGGCTGTCCTGGAACTTGTTTTGTAGACAAGGCTGGCCTCAAACTCAGATTTGCCAGCCTCTGCCTTCCAAGTGTTGGGATTAAAAGTGCATGCCACAACACCAGCTCTAAGCTTTTCTTCAGCTCCTTTTCACAAGTTGGAAACTTAGCTGGATGGGATCTTGGGCTGAGGTCACTACTCCTTTTATTCCATTTCTTAATCTGTTTATCTCCTTGAACACAGGACTTAGCTCCATTACACTTACTAATGCCCTTTTTCTCCTCAAATATTTTTCCTTGCTTAGCTTGTTCCTTTTCATTATATATCTTCATTAGAATTACCACTAACATCCATACAACAGTCTATACGAGGGTATTTTGAGATTTCATCTGCCAACAGAATTAATCCAAAACTCTTGACGTTAGCCTCAGGCAAACTCTTCTGACAAGAGCAAAAAGCAGATACTTCCTTCACCAAACTATCACAAGAACAATTTCTAGGCAACATACTAAAATTCTTCTACTCTGAAATCTCTTGATCTAGCCCCAAACAGTTCAAATAACTCTTATCATCTCTTTCTTCCATGTTCCTACTAGTGCGGCCCATTAATCAGCACTTAAAGCATTACACTGCTTTCCTAACCCAAAGTACCAAAGTCCAAATTCCTTCACACAAACACATGGTCAGGCCTATCACGGTGATACCCCACTCCTGGTACCAACTTTTGCTTAGTTGTGGGTTTTTATTGCTGTGAAGGCGAAGAGACACTGTGACCACGGCAACTCTTATAACTGAGGTGTAGTGGCTTAAAGTTTCAGAGGTTCAGTCCATTACCATTGTGGTGGGGAGTATGGCAGCATGCAGGCAGATGTGGTGCTGGAGAAATAGCCAAGTGTCCTACGACTTGCAGGACGTTGACTGACAGTCACACTGAGGGAACTTGAGAAAAGAGACCTCAAAGACCACCCCCACAGTGACACACTCCCTCCAACAAGGTCACACCTTCTGATAGTGCCACTCCCTTTGCAGGCCATTTTCTTTCAAGCCACCACAGTAGACACACCTCTCTGCTGCCTGGCATTGAGCTGCCCTCCAGCCTGCAGCTGCAGCCACTCATCACCTGTGAGCCAACAGCTAGTCCCTCACTTGTACCAAATCCATCCTCTTGGACCTGTGCTGCCCAAGCGCTCCATCCCAGATTCTGCCCTTTATTCAAGGCTACCCACACCCCAGTGCATTCCTGACCTTCCCACACCCACCTTTTCCTCCACTGGGGACCCAGTTGCTTCAGTCTCTCAGAGAAAAATGTTCTGCAATGTTCCATCTGGTGACTTAGCACTCTGCAGGACCAGAGGCACCATAATCGTCATGGAACCTCTCTGGGAATGTGGGGCTTTATAAGCCAAGCACCTATCCCCCTTCTTCAGATGCAAACACCCGCATCTGTCCAAAGTGATCTCTCCCAAGCCCCAAGGACAGGACTGGAGCACAAGGCCCGCAGCACCACTAAGCCAGGGTTTCATCTCCACAAGGCCAAACCTGTCCGTCGGGTCTCCTCTCCAGAAACACCATGGATTCTCATCTCCCAAGAGCCTCTGGGGCTGGCCCCAGGCTCCTGCCCTGTCAAGCCAACCTCAGAGTCTAGGAGATCCATGCAAGCCAGGCTTTTGAGGCTTAACTGATCAGAACAGTAGAAAACTGTAGAGACTGTGAGACTCACAACCAACCCCTGAGCCCATACCTGACACAGAGCCTTCCCTTCCCAACAGCAGGGGGGAGGGGCAGAGGCGGGGCTGTAAACACCAGCAAAAAAGTGATCAGGCTGCCTCTGGGGCCCCAGCCCCATGTTGACAAGACATAAGCTGAGCAGCCAACTGAGGGTGCCGAGTCTCATTCAAAACAAATAACTGATGTGAACAATGGGCTGTAATTGAGCCGATTATGAAGAGAGCAGGTATTTCAGCAGATGCCAAAAATAAGAATTGAACAGGGAAGAGGATGAGACAACGACTTGTGCGCGTCCTCACTCATCACCCCAGAAGCCACAGGAGGCAGGCGGCAGAGACAAGACCCCATGAGTAACACGATGCACAGAACAGAACAGGCCAAACCCTCTCTCCCCTGGAGCACAAAAAATGGGGATGCAGAAACCAGCAGGCCAGAAAGAACCAGAAGAGGCTGAGCTGCCAGGAGGCCCTCTGGCGCTCCATAGGCTTCATGAGTGGAATCCTACCCCCCTCCCCCAGCCCTAAGAAAGCCCTGCTTTCTCCCTACTGGCAGTAGTCTGCTCTCCGAGGTGGAGGCTGAATGGAACTTCCTGTCTGCTCCTCGCATTCTCTGCACTGTCCACCACAGGGAAAGTGTCCCGGAACTCATCAGCCCAGAACTCTATGATGCCGTTGTGGCTTGCCCCTCTCATGTATCCTCTGTGGTGACTGGTATCTGACTATTCTAGCCAGCAATGCCTCCTTCCAGCACCGTAACCCTCACACTCATTCTCCACAGTGCTCTCAACAGAGGCTGCAGAGCCTGCTTCGGGCTTGTCTTCCCCGTCTAAATGAAGTCTCGTGGGGGCAGCGCTTTGCTCAGCGCTGAATCTCCAGCACCTAGAGGTTCTGAGCACAGGACAGGGAGCCAGGAAATGTGGCTGAATGAATGAATGAATGAATGAATGAATGAATGAATGAATGAACGAACGAACGAGCAGCCCAAAGAAGCAGAGCACATCCCAGGAATGCTGGTTCTGATGATTAATGTCAATCTGACAAGATCTGAGAGATGGGTCTCAGGTGTATCTGTGGGCAATTATCTGGGTTACATTAAATATATAGGAGGACCCATCTCAACTGTGGGTGGACCCATCCCCTAGGCAAGAATTCTGGACTGTACCAAATGGAGAAAGCAAGCTGAGCCTCTCCTGCATGCATTCACTCTTCTCTGCTTTTTACTGTGGATGCCATGTGACCAACCACCTCCCGCACCCTGCTGCTTTGACTTCTCTGCCATGATGGATTGCACCTGGGAACCGTGAAGCAAATGAACAATTTCTCCATTAAGCTGCTTTTGTCGGGGTGTTTATTCCAGCCACGAGGCAGGAAAGACCCTGGCTTTCCGAGCAATCTCCATAGAACTACTCTCAGCCTTTGCTTTCAGAGCCAACCGGAAATGAAGCATGTAACATGGTATCCAGAGCTGGGTGAGTTTGCCCCCTGTTGCTCACATGCTGTGTACAGCTTCTGGGAGCACCTCACCTCTGCTCATTACATCAGGGCCCAACATGGAGGACCCAGCCCCAGGCAACAGAGCTACTCAAATGACCAGAAAGGAATATAGCTTTGGCAGCTGGGGGTGAGCCATAGTCACAGCCATGAGTCAGTGTTATTAACATCTCAGCCACGAAGCCAAGCAGCTGGGTTCAGAGGTGGTACCCCCAGCCCCCGCTGCCCAGCACCCAGGCTCCCTTTGGAGGCGGTGGCAGTGTTTTGAAGTGTCAATTACAATGGCCAAGACTGTCACTGTTCCTTGCACTTCAGTCACAATATCCTTCAAAGCCCAGGTCACATGGAAGAAATTATAGTTATTACTCCATAGAGGGCGGACTAGATGAACTTGGCTGTTCCAGAGAGGGGTGTGTCCCTCCCTAGGAGTGAGGAGATCTTTGGGGATCTCAGCCTCAGCCCAGACTTGGGAAAATGACACCATTATTAGACTGGTGAAGTCAGGGTGCTGAGCCAAGCAGCAGGAAGCCTAGTGGGTAGGAACAAGGCCAATGAGGTGTCCAAGTGGCTATTCTCCCTTCCGGCACCTGCCCTCAGAGCCTGGCTCCAACATCAGACAATCATATGTGAATGCTTCAGCTCAGTTCTCAGGGGGAATTCCAGCAGATGTCATACTTGCTTGGGGTCAAGTATCAGGGCACAGAACAAGCTGCCCCACCCAGACTCCACACTCCACTCAGTGCCAGGTGTGTCCTTCAGCTTTGCAACACAGAGGGAGACCCTCATGGCCAGCACTCTGTATGAATGCCCCTGGCAGAGCTCAGCCTCTGATCCCACCTGTGGACAGGTGGTGTCTAACACCTCTGCCAGCTCCTCTCACACTTAACTTGTGGCCCAGTGACACCCTTCCCCCTGCCCACCCCGGACCTCCAGCTGCTGCCCAGTGACCACTGGGAACTATGATACCTCCCCCCACCAACCCTCTGCTGGGGAGCTTGTGACAGAACACAGTTGCCCAGTCCTGCTCCAGGTGACACAGCTCTCAGCTCGACCTAGATGTTTGGGAACCAGAAGCAAATCCCACTGGGGCCACGGAGAACAGAGTGACATTGCTGGAGCCTGACACACAGTAGGTGGTCAGAAGAGCATACGCTCAGCAGAGCAGACCGGAGGACAAACTACCAAGTAAGGCCTGCTTTGCCCCCTCCCCAAGGTTACTCATGGGCCATCAGTTGTCACCAAACGAAACAACACAGATGACTTTCCCACATGGGAGGCAGGAAAGGCCAGAGATATAGGCACAGACCAGCTTGCCTCTGTTGCTCATGGTGGTATTGCCATCTTCTACAGACTCAGAGGAGCCAAGGGTAGGGAGGACCTGAACCCTCACAGACGAGACATTCAGAGGACTTCTACCCCAGATCCCAATATGTTGGCCACCAACCCCTAGGACACTCAGCAAGGAAATGCCAAGGGATTGCTTGCACCCCAGTAGAAACCTCTGCACAAGGCCAGCACACCCAATGCTAGAAGACACTTGCTTTTAAGACCAGGTCTGCCCTTTGACCTTACAGAGAAAGACTGTGTATTTCCTGTGAGCAAGGCACAGTCACAGGAAAGTGGTAGGGAGCAACAGGAAGACGGCCTATGTCCAACGGGAAGCTCTCACAGTAGTCAGATGGTCCAATGGGAAGCTCTCACAGTAGTCAGATGGCCCAATGGGAAGCTCTCACAGTAGTCAGATGGCCCAACGGGAAGCTCTCACAGTAGTCAGATGGCCCAATGGGAAGCTCTCACAGTAGTCAGATGGCCCAATGGGAAGCTCTCACAGTAGTCAGATGGCCCAACGGGAAGCTCTCACAATAGTCAGATGGTCCAATGGGAAGCTCTCACAGTAGTCAGATGGCCCAATGGGAAGCTCTCACAGTAGTCAGATGGTCCAATGGGAAGCTCTCACAGTAGTCAGATGGCCCAATGGCAAGCTCTCACAGTAGTCAGATGGTCCAATGGGAAGCTCTCACAGTAGTCAGATGGTCCAATGGGAAGCTCTCACAGTAGTCAGATGGCCCAATGGGAAGCTCTCACAGTAGTCAGATGGTCCAATGGGAAGCTCTCACAGTAGTCAGATGGTCCAATGGGAAGCTCTCACAGTAGTCAGATGGCCCAATGGGAAGCTCTCACAGTAGTCAGATGGTCCAATGGGAAGCTCTCACAGTAGTCAGATGGCCCAATGGCAAGCTCTCACAGTAGTCAGATGGTCCAATGGGAAGCTCTCACAGTAGTCAGATGGTCCAATGGGAAGCTCTCACAGTAGTCAGATGGCCCAATGGGAAGCTCTCACAGTAGTCAGATGGTCCAATGGGAAGCTCTCACAGTAGTCAGATGGTCCAATGGGAAGCTCTCACAGTAGTCAGATGGCCCAATGGGAAGCTCTCACAGTAGTCAGATGGCCCAATGGGAAGCTCTCACAGTAGTCAGATGGCCCAATGGGAAGCTCTCACAGACAACTTGAGACTGCCTCCCATTCTTACCCAGACTCCCACCTTTCCTAAGCCATCAAGTGCTAGTATGGGGATCCGGATTTATCAACCCAGGCACTGTGGGCATCTGGGACAATCTCTATGAAGGATGGTGCTTTAAGGATTTTAGCTGTTGCTCTGGCCTCAGCTCCCCAGAGGCCAGTAGCATCCACCAGCATTCCACTTTTTCTGCTTCCTAAGTGAATGCAGTGTGACCAGCCACCTCACACTCCTGTGACCATGCCTTCCTTGCTGAGGATTGCACCTTGCACCTCAGACTGTGAACCAAACAAAGCACCACCACCCACCCACCCCCATTGCTTTTGTTACAGCAATGAGAAACACAACCTGAGAAGCTTCACGAAACAGGAGACTCAATGTGACTATGACGGTGCCTTGCCCAGGCCCTCCATTATTGCAGCCGCTGCCTGAAGCCCCTTTAGTCTGGTTTGGATGTTTGTCAAGTCTCCCCATAAGCCAGAATGTGAACTTGCTGTCCCTCTCCACTTCTCTGGGTCAGCAGCTGGCACAAGCAGCCACCTCAGCCCACACACCCCATGGTGACACCTTGCCCACTTGGCTCTGCACCACATGGCATCTAGGCAGAACCAACTGACCTAATGGGGGCTCATAGGGAGAGATGCTACCACACCTCTGCAGACCTCCAGCCTGGACCCTGCAGGCTGGCCTTGCCATGAATGTTCCAGAAGCTCGACTCACTACCATGTACTGCCCGCCCCACCGCAAGGCTCTCAACCCAGAAAAACAAGCTTAAGAATCCAGGCCATGGCCCTCAGTAGCCAGTAAAGTAGGGACCTTCTCGGATTGGGACATCTCCCCCCATAAACTCCTTTAAGTATTACTGGAACTTTGCAAGCCAGCCAGTTATCCCTGACAAGGAGGGAAACTGAGGCCCTAAAAGTCCAAATAGCCACAAAGCTGGATTACTGAGGGTGGATCCTTCCTCTGTAACCATCTTCTGCTCAGACTCATGTCACTCAGGGACCACAGACAGGTAGGACATGGGGGCAGATGGTCCCCTTCACGAGTTGGAGGCGAAGATGGCTCATTTAATCTCCACCCTGCCTGATGTGCACACCAGTGAGGACACCTCCCACCATACTGGCCCCAGTCATTATGTTTGCCTCAGTCACACACGGCCCTGCTCTCAGGGGCAGAGAGGTGGGGGTGAGTAGGGAAGGGAGGCTTCTGAAACTACATCCTTCCAAGAAAGTAGAATATCAGGATGAAAAGGACCCCAGAGGCTGCCCTCAGTGCCCCTTGAACCTTTCTGGAATGCAGCCTCTGACCCCAGGGGTGATGTCAGAAGATACACACAGAAGAACCAGGCCTGGCCTCCTGCCCTACCCCTCCCTCATGGTCCTCTGGGGATGGAAAAAATGCTTTAAAGGCTCTGGCAGTGACATCACACACAAAGGCCACTAGGACAGAAGAGACTGCAGCTAAGGCTGTCACCTACCCTCCACTCCTCCATGCCTCCACGCCTCGCTTCGTCCCTGGGAGACAGGAGAGAAACCGGACACATAGAACCATGTTTCTCATAAGAAGCTGCAGCATGCAAGGTCCCCGATAGCTGCCCCTGTGCCCCCCCCAGCAGCCACTTCCTGGGCTCAGATAGCAGCAGGGACCCTGTGACCTGATTTAGGAGTCCCTGCTTCTTGGCTACCTGTGGGGGCACTTACCACTCAGATCCATCCTTCTCCTCAGATGGGTTTTATAGACAGTAATAACACTCATAAATTCCCCCTCAGATGGGATTTTTATCTGCTAATCATGGCAATTTGGCTCGCCATGGTACCACAGCTCCGGCCCTGGATTGGCAGGGGCCCAGCAGAGGTGACTGTCAAGGGACCAGGCAAGAAGCCTAGCACCTACCACCACCCATGACTGCATTCCTCACTGGGAAGTCATACTAAGGGTTTACAATAGAGCCCCTTAGTTGCATACCCAGGACTACTAGACTTAGTACCCCCTTCTGGAGAGCAGAGAATGGGTACCTCTCCTCTCCCTCCCACAGCCTGCATCTCACACTGACCCAACCCTCCCAACATCCACTTTCCCTTCAGTGCCTTCCCCATTTAAGGGGCCCGAAACCCTGGAAGCTATGTACCCAAGAGGGACAGAAATGCAATGCACCAAAGAGTTGTCATTCGGGGCTACACATGCCAGGGGACCCCTGATAGCATGGATTAGCAAGATCAACATGAACCGTGGCCTGTCATACCTAAACACTGGCCTTCCAGATCGGAAGCTACCCAACCGCTAGAAGTTTCCTTATCAAGGATTCCAAACTAACTGCAGAACGAATGAGCAGAAGGCAGTCCCACAGGAGGAAGGATGACCCCTGAGGTCATAGCAGCATCAAGGGTGGCTTTCTTTCTTATGTGTTAGTGGTAGGTGCTCTTGGTTGAGGGATTTGGCTTTGGGGCTTTTGAAACAGGAGCTCCTGTAGCTCCCATCGTCTCAGATCCACTGTGTAGCTGAGAATGACCTTGAACTCGCCATCAGTCCCAAAGTGTTTCACTCACAAAAGCCATGCCCAGCTAGAATATGTGTTTGCAGATAGGAGCAAAGTCACTGGCTACTAGAACAAAGAGAACCCCACCACCACCACCACCAGAAGAGTGTATGCCCCCATCCCATTCTCTGGACTAGAGAAAACATGGAAACAGTCCCTAAGAGGTGACAAACAGCCCCAAAGGAGACATTCTTCTTCAGGTGCCCAGAGAAAGTCCCCTCCAGCCTACCTTACCTTAAGGCTCTCATTAGGAGGGTCTCAGGAAAGTGTCCCCAACAGCCTTGGGGAGGGACATGCAGACCCTATTGAAAATGCACGCCCTGGAAAGTGGGGAGAGGGCCTCTGGAACCACATCAGGCAAGCAGTACAAATCTGATCTTTGGAACTTACCAGAATCTTCCCTGTAAGTTGCTCCCAGGGGTGTTGTAGAATATTATTTTAACTGTGTAAAGATGTGCTATATTTGTTTATGCAACGGAATATTACTCTAACTGTGTAAAGGTGTGTTACATTTGTTTATGCTGCATTTGTTTAACCATGTAAGGATGTGTGCTCAATTATGCAAAGATATGTTGAACTTGTGATGGTATTTTGTTTGTGATCTAACATATAAAGCTTGTCTGAAGATCAGAGTGCAAAGCTAGCCACACTAGTGAGCCATAGAGGCCAGGCAGTGGTGGCACACGCCTTTAATCCCAGCAAGTGGAGACAGGAGGGCTGTGTACTCAGTCTGCAGTTACACTGAGGACAGGATTGCCCCCTTGGCCCCAAGCCTTGGTAGAGGTAAGAACTCTCTAGTGGTTGGCTGCTTTGCTTTTCTGATCTCCAGGCAAGCTTTATTTGTTAGATCATAAACAAAATATCCTAAGGCACCTGATTGGTTTAATAAAGAGATGAACCTCCAATCGTGAGGCAGAGAAAGGATAGGCAGGGCTCTCAAGTAGACAGACTAAGTAGGGGGAGAAATCTAGGCTGGAGAAGAGGAGAAGGAGGAAGAAGAGAGGAGAGAATGAGGCAGATACCCAGGGCCAGAAGCCGGCAGCTGCCACTCAGACAGCCGTAGAGACAGCAGGAAAGTATACAGAAAGAACAGGTAAAAAGCCCCGAGGCAAATAATAAATAAAGAGAAACAGTTAAGTTAAAAGAGCTGGCAAGAAACGAGCATAAGATAAGGCAGAGCATTCATAACTAATATTAAATCTCAGTGTCATGATTTGAAAGCCGGTTGGTGCCTCCCCCCCCCCAAAAAAAAAGAGGTGGTACACTGGTGTTTCTCCAGAGACGGCCCACTACAGGGATGGTCTGAAGACATACTGAGGGAGCCATTGTCCTCACGTGGGGGAAGCCTGTGGGTGGGAGCTGAAGGGGCCCAGCTGCCTTGACTCTTGAAACCAGGAAGCAGCTGCTGCAGGCCCCACAGCGCCCTCTGCAGGCCAAGATCTGGAGTTTCAATTATAGATAAGCAGCAAATTCCCTTCCTTTGACTTCTCTACTTCATTATCTCCTACATGATTCCACGGCTACCCAGCATTTGTCACCTATTACATGATTCCACGTCTACCCAAGATTTGTCATCTATTACATGATTCCAAGTCTACCCAGCGTTTGTCATCTATTACATGATTCCATGTCTACCCAGGGAGCCATGTTTCTTAAAAGGAAAGTTCTCTTGAAATTGGGGAGCAGGGAAGTCTAAAAGTCACCATCGGCTGAATTCATAAATCTTCAATGCTATGGGAGTGCTCTGTCACCTACACACTGGAGTAAGATTTGGTTTGGGGCTGAGTGGTGGAGACTTGCCCAGCATGTGCAAGGCCCTAACTCCATGCCCTACACCAGAAAACAGAAAAAAAAAAAAAAAGACAAAAGTATAAAAATGGATTTCCAAAACCTTGCGTGTAAAGTTAAAATGGGAACGAGGCAAAAGAAAATGGTTAATAGCTAAATCCATTTTGCTCTCTCTCTCTCTCTCTCTCTCTCTCTCTCTCTCTCTGTGTGTGTGTGTGTGTGTGTGTGTGTGTGTGTGTGTGTGTGTGTGTGTAACAGGCCTTCAGATCTTAGCACAACTGACTCCATGATGGAAGTACCATCCAAACTTGGAATCCAGCACATAGACAGTACCAGCCGACAAAATGAGAACAAAGACCCAATCTATCAAAGTCCATATGGTCTGACAAAGTCCCGAGCTGTACTAACCTTGCTGTTTTAGCTTCCACAGTTCTGCTTCTGGCTGTTTTTGCTGAGGTGTGTCAACCCAGGATATGGTTTTGTGCTTAAAAGCTCACCCTGAGAAAGGCTCAAGGCTGCCCTGGGATCGCAAACACCCAGGATAGTCACTGACCGGTTAATAAAGGATTTCTATTGGCTTAAACCTGCTTCCCAGTAGTCTTCCCTGGTGGATACCCCATAGCAGTCCTCATTAGCTCTCCTGCACAGACAGCCCACTGAGGCCAGAAGAGAGTATCCCCCTGGAACTGGTCATAGGCAGCTGAGAACTGCCATATGGGGATGCTGGGAACTGAACCCAGATCCTCTTTTTTCATGTGTTTTTTAAACAGTAAAACATTTTTAAACATTTTTATTACTTTATTTTTTACATTCCAATCCCAGTTCCCCCTCCCTCCTCTCCTCCTGCTCCCCCCTACTCCCCTCCCACCTCCCATCTGCTCCTCAGAGAGGGTAAGGCCTCCCCCAGGAAGTCTACTAAAAGTCTGTCTCATCATCTCATTGAGGAGGGACCAAGGCACCTCCCTACCCCACCACCCCCCACACACACACACATATGTGTCTAGGCCGGGCAAGGTATCTCTCCAACAGAATGGGCTCCACTAAGTCAGTTTGTGCATTAGAGTTAGATCTTGGACCCACTGCCAGTGGCCTCATATATTGTCCCAGCCACACCATTGTCACCTGTATTAAGGGAGTCTGGTTTAATCTTATACAGGATCCCCAGTTGTCAGACCTGAGTCAGTGATCTCTCACTAGCTCAGGTCAGCTGGTTCTGTGGGTTTTCCCATCATGGTCCTGACTCCTTTGTCCATATTATCATTCCTCCCTCATTTCAATTGTATTCCAGGAGTTTGGCCCAATGGTTAGCTGTGGATTTCTGCATCTGCTTCCATCTGTTTCTGGAAGAGGGTTCTAGCTTCTCTGGGATTGTAGATTGTAGGCTGGGTATCTTTTGCTTTATGTCTGGTATCCAACTTATGAGTGAGTACATACTATATTTGTCTTTCTGGTTATGGGTTACCTCACTCAGAATGGTTTTTACTAGTTCTGTCCATTTGCCTGCAGAGTTTAGGATGTCATTGTTTCTTACTGCAGAGTAGTATTCCATTGTGTAAATGTAACACATTTTCTTTATCCATTCTTCAGTTGAGAGGCATCTAGGTTGTTTCCAAGATCTGGCTATTACGAATAATGTTGCTATGAACATAGTTGAGCAAATGTCCTTGTGGTGTGAATGTGCCTTCTTCGGGTATATGCTCAAAAGTGGTATTGCAGGGTCTTGAGGTAGGTTGATCCCTAATTTTCTGATACTGATTTCCACAGTGGCTGTACAAGTTTGCACTCCCACCAGCAATGGAGGAGTGTTCCCCTTTCTCCACATTCAGCATAAGCTGTCATTGGTGTTTTTGATCTTAGCCCTTCTGATTGGTGTAAGATGTAATCTCAGAGTGGTTTTGATTTGCTTTTCCCTGATGACTAAGGATGCTGACCATTTCCTTAAGTGTCTTTCCACCATTTGAGATTGTTTTTTTGAGAATTCTCTGTTTAGATTTGTACCCATTTTTTAATTTGATTATTTGGTACTTTGATATCTAGTTTCTTGAGTTCTTTGTATAATTTGGAGATCAGCCCTCTGTCAGATGTGGGGTTGGTGAAGATGTTTTGCCATTCTGTAGGGCCAATTTGTCTTGCTGACCATGCTCTTTGCTTTATAGAAGTTTCTCAATTTCAGGAGGTCCCATTTATTAATTGTTGCTCTCAGTGTCTGTGCTACTGGTGTTTTATTTAGGAAGTGATCTCCTGTGCCTATGCATTCAAATGCATTTACCCCTTTCTCTTCTATGAGGTTCAGTGTGGATGGATTTATTTTGAGGTCTTATATCCATTTGGACTTGAGTTTTGTGCATGGCAATAGATACAGATCTATTTGCATTCTTCTACATGTTGACAGCCAGTTATACCAACACCATTTGTTGAATATGTGTTTTTTTTTTATTTTTAGCTTCTTTGTCAAAAATTAGTTTTTCATGGGTGTGTGGGTTGATATTGGGGTCTTTGATTAGATTCCATTGGTCCACCTGTCTGTTTTTATGTCAGTACCAAGCTGTTTTTCATTACTATCACTCTATAGTAGAGCTTGAAGTCAGGGTTGGTGATGCCTCCAGAAGTTCCTTTATTGTACAGGATTGCTTTGGCTATCCTGGATTTTTTGTTTTTTCATATGAAGTCAAGTATTGTTCTTTCCAGGTCTGTGAAGAATTGTGCTGGTATTTTGATGGGGATTGCATTGAATCTGTAGATTATTTTGGTAGGATTGACATTTTTACTATGTTGATCCTACCTATCCAAGAACATGGGGTATCTTTCCATTTTCTGATATCTTCTTCCATTTCTTTCTTTAAAGACTTGAAGTTCTTTTCATACAGGTCTTTCACTTGTTTGGTTAGAGTCACCCAAGATATTTAAGTTATTTGTGGCTGTTTTAAAGGGTGACGTTTCTCTGATTTCCTTCTCAATCCATTTGTCATTTGTATATAGGAGGGCTATTTATTTATTTATTTATTTATTTATTAGTTAATCTTGTATCCTGCTACATTGCTGAAGATGTTTATCAGTTGTAGGGGTTCTCTGGTAGAATTTTGTGGTCACTTATGTAAACTATCATATCATTAGCAAATAGGGAGTGTTTGACTTCTTCTTTTCCAATTTGTATTCCTTTACTCTGAGGTAATATCTGTGTGGTTGAGGTGTGTTTCTTGTATGTAGCAGAAGGATGGATTCTGTTTTCATGTCCAATCTGTTAACCTATGTCTTTTATAGGTAAATTGAGACCATTTATATTAATAGATATGAATAACTAGTGATTGCTAGTTCCTGTTATTTTTGTTTTTGTTGGTGGTGATGACATTGTGTGTTCAATTCCTTTCTTTTGGAATTTGCTGCTGTAAGCTCATCTATATCCTGTGTTCTTGTAGACATAGATGATTTCTTTGGGTTGACATTTTCCTTCTATTAGGGCTGTGTTTATGGATAGGTATTATTTAAATTTGGTTTTATCATGGAATATCTTGTTTTCTTCATCTATGGTTATTGAAAGCTTTGATGGGTAAGTAGTCTGGGCCAGCATCCATTGGTCCCTTAGTGTCTTCATAATATCTGACTAGGACCTCTGGTTTTCACTGTTTCTGTTGAGAAGTCAGGTGTGATTCTGATAGGTCTGCCTTTATATGTTATCCGGTCTTTCTCCTTTGCAGCTAATATTCTTTATTTATTCTGTATGTTTATTGTTTTGATTATTATGTGGCAAGGGAACTTTATTTATTTATTTATTTTTATTTAGGGCCAGTCTATTTGGTGTTTTGCAAGCCTCTTGTATTTTCATAGTCATGTCCTTCTTTAGGTTGGGAAAGTTTTCTCCTATGATTTTGTTGAAATTTTTCTGTGCCTTTGAGTTGGACTTCTTCTTTTATCCCTATTATTCTTAGGTTTGGTCTTTTCATGGTGTCCCAGATTTCTTGCATGTTTTGTCCTAAGGATTTGTTGGATTTAACATTTTCTTTGACAGATGAATCTGTTTCCTCTATCATATCTTCAGTGCCTGAAATTCTCTCTTCCATCTCTTGTGTTCTGTTGTTTATGCTTGCATTTGTGGTTCCTGATTGTTGACCCAGATTTTCCATTTCCAGAATTCCCTCAGTTTATGTTCTCTTTATTTCAGTTTTCATGTCTTCTTTCCTTCATTTGTCTGATTGCTTTTACTTGGTTTTCTTTAGGGGATTTGTCGATATCTTCCAACTTTTTTTTGTTTGCCTTTTCCTCCATTTCTTTAAGGAAATTTTTCATTTCCTCTTTAAGGGCCTCAATCATCCTCATAAAGTTATTTTTATGTCATTTTCTTCTACTTCATCTGTGTTGGGATGTTCAGGTCTTGCTGTTGTAGTTTCTACTGGTGCCATATTGCTCTTTATATTGTTGAATGTGTTCTTACCTTGTTGTCTATGCATCTCTTCCTCTAATCAGTATAGCTGGAGCTTGTGCTTCAGTTCTCTGTCTCTCAATTGGTATAGTTGAGGCTGTGGCTCCATTGAGCGCTCCTTCAGGCTCAAGTACAGCAGAGCTTCCAGTGAACGCTCTTCTTGGTGGAAGTGGGCCCAATGCTCAGGTGGACACTCCTCCTGTTGGAGGTGTGGTGGGGTTGAGGATCCAGTGGTCGATGTAGTAACGGCCATGAATGCTGGCTGGGACACAGGTGCTCTTTCCCAGAGGAAGTTTTTGCAATATTTTCTGGAAGCTACTGCTAGAAACCTCTGTTGTCATTCCACCTAGTGATCACTCCTCACTCCTGAGCCTAAGGCCCCAGCTGACACTGCTCCCAGGTTTGAGGCTTGTGGCTCCCTTGACGCTGCTCGGGGCCTGAAGCTCAAACCTTCCTCTGACACTGCTGCTCTGGGCCTGAAGTTTAGGCCTCTCTCTGACACTGCTCCTAGGCTGGGATTTGGGCCTCTCCCCTGTTCCTCTGTTACAATAGCAGGTGCTCTTAACCACTGAACCATTATGTAGGAACCCAGCTGTCTTGACTCTTGCAACCAAGAAGCAGCTGCTGCAGGACCCATAGCGTCCTCTGCAGGCAGAGCCCTGAAGCTTCAATTATAGATAAGCAAATTCCCTTCATTTGACTTCTCCACTTGGTTACCTATAACATGATTCCATGTCTTCCATGTGGGAGCCAGAGATGGCCATTAACAGTCACCACACTAATTCCCTGGGGATTTTGTTTGGTTGGTTGGTTTGGTTTTGAGAAAAGGTCTCACTACATAGCCCAGCCTGACTTCAAACTCAAAGCCCTCCTAGCTCAGCATCCCCATGGCTGGGGTTATAGGTGTGTGTAACTTCTTATCCTATCTCTCTGTGTGTGTGTGTGTGTGTGTGTGTGTGTGTATGTGTGTGCATGCATGTGTGTGTGTGGTATTTGTGTGTACATGGATCTCTGTGTGTGTGTATGTGTGTGCATGCATGTGTGTGTGCATGTGTGTGTGTGTGTGTGGTATTTGTGTGTACATGGATCTCTGTGTGTGTGTGTGTGGTATTTGTGTGTACATGGATGTGTATGTGTGTTATTTGTGTGTGCATGTGTGTGTGTTATTTGTGTGTACATGGATGCGTGTGTTATTTGTGTGTGCATGGATCTCTGTGTGTGTGCATGTGTGTGTGTTATTTGTGTGTACATGGATGTGTGTGTGCGTGTGTGTGTACCAAAGGCCAGTGTTGGCTGTCTTCCTTGGCCACTTTCTGCCTTCTTTTTTGAGATTCATCTGACATTGAACCTAGTGCTCACTGAGTTAGCTATGTACCCCCAGCATTCTGCTAAGTGACTCGGGGCCCCCTTGGGAAGAGCTTAGAGGGAGATTTATAGAAAGTTCCCACTGCCGTGAAGCAGGCTTCATCACCAAAGGGCCCTGGCTTCCTAAGAGTCCCCAGGTCTGGAAAGCAGCTGGCAGGCTGAGAGTCCACAGTGGTGACTCAAGTCAGGCTTCCTATGTCACAGCAGATGCATATCCAGACATCAAAACAAAAAGATCAGTTCTGGGGACGTGGCTCAGTTAGCGAAATGCTCGCCCAGCATGCGGGGAGCCCTAAGTTCAACCCTCAGAACTGTGTTCAGTGCATGTCTATAATCCCAGCACTCGGGAGGTAGAGGCGGGAGGACCCAGAGCTCAGCTTCATAGTGAGTTGGTGAGACCTTATCCCCAAAACAAAAAAATGGAACAAAAAAAACATGGATTAAAAAAAAAAAGATTCTCATCCTCACTGAACACTCGGATTTTTGCTTCCATCACTGATTCCTAAGCTGTAGAATAAATAACAACCCTCTTAGTACCAGTCACTTTGTACTGTTTGGCTATTATGAGCCACCTAGTGTTGATTTAAGCCTTGCAAGAGGATGTGAGTGGGCGCTACACAAATGTCAGGCTGTTTTCTAGGAGGGACTTGGTGACTGAGGACTCTGGATCTCCCGAGAGGTTCAGGAGCTCCTCCCCAGAAGATTAGAAAGAGTGACGGACACCATGTGAGTCTCTGGGGGCTGCTACTGACTGCTCTCCTAGCCCTGGAAGTCCTCTGTGGGTGGGCCAGTGTCCTTTCTGCCCATCTCTCATCCTGCCCACCTTGACCTTGGCAAGACAAGTCTGTCTCCTGTCCCTGCTGAATTCAAGGAGCCACCTCCTGGGCCACAGAACTTTTCAGGTATGAAAGCGCTCCTGCACTCACAATCACTACATGTCTGTCCCCTTTGGGCAAGGGAACATGGCTAGGCATGGGAGAGCAGACAGCACACTGATTTGCCCAAAGCACCTGTATCCCTGAGCTTTCACGTCCTCTGTTCCTATCACGACACCAACAGCCTCATTAACTTGGAGGCCACTGCCAAATCCAAGATTCCAGGGACCAGCAGAGCAAGCAGTGATGCCGCTCCAGCTGAGTGTCTTCCCTAGGGTGTCTATTGCTGTGAAGAGACACCATGGCCACAGCCAACTCTTCTAAAGGAAAAAGTTAATTGGGGTGACTTTCATCATCACGGTGACACATGGTAGCATGCAGCTGTGGTGCTGGAGAAGTAGCCTAGTGTCCTACATCTTGGCTTCAGGCAACAGGAAGTGGTCTCAGACACTGGGAAGTATCTTGAACATGTATGAGCCCTCAAATGCCACCTCCACAGCGACACACTTCCTCCAACAAGACCACACCTACTCCAATAAGGCCACACCTCCGAGTAGTGCTACTGGGCCACCTAAGGGTAGAGCTTCAAATCTCTAAGCCTGCTCCATCATGTACCCCTCTCCACAAGCTCAGCCTAGCTGAGGCACCCTGGTGTCGCCTGGGGCTCTGCCCACACAGATGAACAGAGTCTTGCTCATCTACCTGTTTCCTGCTGGGTCCTCAGGTATAACTGGCACCGTGCAACATGAGGAGAGTTGAGTCTAGAGAGGGCAAGTGAAGGCAGGGGGTTGTGGAGAGCCCCAGGCACCCTGTTTCCAAGCACATACGCTACTGCGGCAATGGTGACGTTTTAACAGAGGAAGAGTGTCTCCAGCCAGAAGGCAGGAACTTCCTGAGAGCCAGGTTTAGGCCACTTGAGGCTCAGGTAACACCTGTGTCCAACAGGTGTTCCCGCTCCTTGTTCCAGGGTCCCATCCATTCCCAGTTAACCTCCACCCCTTTTTATGTAAGGATATAATTTACTACGTTGTAGAAATTCAGTTCTCGGCAGAATTCAGCACCCAGCACAATCTTTAAAACTGTTTTTGCAGTGTGAGGGATGGAGCCCAGCCCTGACTAAGAGAAGGCAAGCTCTCTCCACCAAGCCCCAGCTGGGCCCAGCACCATTACACCTGAATGTGATCTGCAGGGTTTGCAGCCCTGTGGTTGGCAGATACAAGGCCTTCCTTACCAGCTACCCACTGACCGTAAATGAGAGTCGAGTGACCCAAGTTTGTCATTTGCCATCTGTAAGTGCTCTGGAGCCCTCAATCCACCCTTTACCAAGCTCCAGGACTTAAGGGCCTCACTGTTGCTGGCAAGATGAAGCGCAGCATCACCACACCCCTGAGTCTCCGAAGGGTGTGCCTCAGTGTGCCTTCCCCTTGCAAACCTCAAGCGAAAGCCTGTCCTAGTTTGCTTTCTGTTGTGGTGATAAAACACCAAAACGAAAAACACCTGGGGTGGGGGTGGGTGTTTATTTGGCTTATAGGTTACAGTCAGACATCTAGGGAAGTCAGGGCAGGAACCTTGAGGCAGGAGCTGAAGCAGAGGCCATGGAGGATGCTGCTTACTGGCTTGTCCTTAATGGCTTACTCAACCTACTTTCGCACAGAGCCCAAGAACACCTGTTCAAGGGTGGCACCTACAGTGAGCTGGTCCCTCCCATATTGATCATCAATCAATAATTGAAAATCACACACACACAAGCTTGTCCATAGGCCAATCAAAGTTCCCTCTTCTCTGGTGACTAATTTGTGTGAAGCTGAAAAATCAAACAAACTGTCCAGCACAGGGCCTGGCTGGCTACAGTGCCTGGTCACTAGAGATACTCTTCCCATTGGTAAGGAACTAACACCACACCAAAGTCCAAAGCTACTAGAAAACCAGTCCCCAAGGTCCCCAGATGCCACTTTTGCAGGCTTGTGTACAGCATGATTGTGATTCGGGTTCTATGTCGGCCACAACCCAGATGAGCTGACCATACAGAGAGGCCAATGGAAAAGTTTCTTTGGTTTTTGTTTGTTTGGGGGAGTATTAAAACAGAATCTTGGGCTAGAGAGATGGCTCTGGGGTTAAGTGCACTGACTGCTCTTCTAGAAGTCCTGAGTTCAATTCTCAGCAACCACATGTTAGCTCACAACCATCTATAGGGAGATCTGCTGCCCTCTGCTGGTATGCAGGCAGATATGCAGACAGAACACTGTATACATAATAAAATAAAACAACCCCCCCCCAAATAAATAAATAAATAAATGGGTCTTACGGCCTGGGATAGCCTTGAACTCGAAACAACAGGTGTTGGACTCAGGTCACCAGGCTTGTTTGGCAGAACCTGTACCCCTGGACCACCTCACCAGCCCACAAATGGATAAATCTTTAAAGGTGTGAATTGACATGAAGAATCCAGAAATAGATAGGCTCCTCTCAGTGTCCCTTTAGGAAGACTCAAGGATAGAAAATGGCATGCACTGGCAGAGACCAGCCCCACTCCGGGGTGAAGGACATGTTTAGTGGAGGGGTGGATAATGAAATCGGGAGTGTGGGAAAGTGTTCTCTATTGTAGCCCAAACTAGGGAGGGACACCCCACTTCAAAAGTCAAATAAAACAAATGAAACATAATAAAAATAACATCAGACATGATCCATATGTTCTTTGATTTCCTCCCACGGAAATCAAAGCGTTCATCATGGGTAAGGAACAGATCGCATCAATTCAGAGTCACACCTTGTGGTGGTTAAAATTGTCAATTTGACAAGCTCTAGAATCGCCTTGGAGACAAATCTGCTGGCACATCAATGAGGCAGTTTCCAGCTTCCATTAACCGAGGTGAGAAGATTCCCTCCTAATGTGGGCAGCAGCATCAAATGACCTGGAGTCCTGGACTGAATCCGAAGTAGAAAGTCATCTGTGCCTCCGCATTCCCTCTCTCTGCTTCCTGGCTGTGGGCACAATGTGACCAGATGTCTCACACCCCCGCCACCAAACATCCCTTTTCTCATTCCTGGGGCAGAATACCTGACAAAGGCCACTCAAGGAGGGAAGCGCTTGTTTGGCTCACAGTTTCAGGGTACAGTTCACTGTGGCGGGGGAGGTGACAGACAGCAGGGGCCCGAGACAGCTGGTCATTGATTGCACCTGTGTGCGGGAAGCAGGGAGAGACAGATGCTGAGTTCCTTTCTCCCCCTCCTGTTTTTGAAGGAAGAGGTTTGCTCATGTGTTTGCTTGCTTGTTTTGTTTTGAGGGCCTCCTACATCCCAGGCTGGCCTTGAACTCTTGATGTAGCCAAGGATGACTTTGAACCTCTGCTCCCCCTGATTCTACCTCCTCCGTTCTGCGATTACAACCATTTACATGGTCTCAAGGAATGAACCCAGGGCTTTGTGCATGCTAAGCAAGCACTCTACCAACTGAGCCACACCCCTGCCCCACGTCTTCCTTTTTACTCAGTCTGGACCCCTGCTCATGGTACAGCAAGTCCCACATTCAAGACCAGTCTTCCCACATCATTTAAACCTCTCTGGAAACACCCTCACAGACATGCCCAGAGGTGTGTCTCCTAGGAGATTCTAACACCAGCCCACTGACCCGCAGAAGGTCCTCTAACCAGAGGATTCCATGTACACAAGAACATTTGGCCTATTTTTCATGGGCTCCTGAGTGTGCAACAAAGCCATCTAGGTTCCAACCCTGCCTCCAACCCAGTGTGTTCTGTGACCCGAGCTGTGCCTCCATTTCCAGATTTCTATGACTAACGATCCACAAGCCAGGCCATCTCCACAACATTTGCTTTGACTTACCGAGAAGCTGAGGAAAAGTGTGAACAAACTTAACAGGAACACATGCCATCTGCTGGGCCCAGGGAGCCTGTACTTCCTGCAGCCTCACCCCTGGAACTCCCCTCATATCCCTAAGGGAGCGAGATGTGACCACAGAGAAATTCCAAAGGACCTTCCCTCTGGTCTTCTCTCTATGTGGCCTTGGGGACACCAGGTGTCTGGGTTCCTCAGTCCCACTCACTAACCATCCCATTGCTATGGTTTTCCTGAGCTTCCTATGGCAGCAAGCCCAGAAATGGACAGCAACTGACCTAGAAGTTACCTAGAGGTACCTTGATCACTTGCATATCAACCTTGTACCTCATTCCCCTAAACACTATGGGTGGTCCCTGACACCAGCACACCCTCCTCTGCCCTCTGCCTCTGTTTCTCCATTTCTAATAAGGCTTTTGGTGTCCACCAAAGCCAGAAAGGTTTAAGACTGGGCAACCAGGCCAGTGAGATGTTGGCTCAGTGGGTAAAGGCACTTGCCACCAAGCCTAACCACCTGAATTTGATCCCAGGGATCTTTGTGGTAGACAAAGAGAAGTAACCTCCACACAGGCACCATAACACACACAATAAATAAATAAGATAGATAGATAGATAGATAGATAGATAGATAGATAGATAGATAGACAGACAGACAGACAAACAGATCTGGGAGTGACGAGCACACCAACCACAGTGTGTGTGGGTACAGCATCCCTGGAGTTGTTGATGTGAGAGCATGATGATCATTATTTTATGCTATCACATATTTCTTTCATTTCATGAAGCCTCCAACATGCACTGTGGACCATAGAGAGTTAACACAAATGTAATCTCACTGAGACCTCTGAAGAGATGACCTGTTCATTCCTTATCCCTTCCATTTGGCAGATCAGCCCCCGGATAACTCTGCAGCTTAAACCATCAGGCACTTAGGGTCAGCAGCTGCCTGGTCTCGGGAGTCAGAACAGCACAGCTGAGCAACCAGGGTCTCCCTCAAAGATGCAGTCTCCCGTGGGCAAGGGCGGTCTCAGCCTGGACGCACAGAGCTAGAACGGGACTGGAGGAGTGGTCATCCAGTGGTCACTGGCAGGGTGCATGTGGCTGTTGCTGTGGGGCTTCTCTGCAGGCCTGTGTGAATGGCTGTGGGTCTCAGAATGTGGCAGCTGACCTCTCCCTGGATGAGAGAGAAAGGGGCACAAATATAGGCAGATGGGGAGGGAAGGAAGGATGGACGGAGGGAGAAGGAGTGGCAGAAGGGGACGGGGAAGAGAAGGAAGAGAAGCCATAGCCTCCAAGCCTCAGTGAGTCACATCAGTCCCACCACAGATGGTCACACAGTAGTGCTGGGGACAGCTGGGAGCAAACAGGCCAAGGGTTTATATGCTGGAAGAAGAGGCTCTCTGGAGGCTGTCTGGAGGCTGTCACCTCCCATTCTACAGATAAAGAAACTGAGACTCTGAGAGATTGGGTGGTTCATGCAAGATCACATATCCAATAGATAATGACAAGGAGATTTGAATTCAAGACTTTCCAACACCAGCATCTATTCTCTAGCTAGGGCTGGCCTCAGTCTCCCCACGTTAGTGGAAAGAATCCGATGGTAAATATAATATGTATATATACATAATAATATATATGTATATATATATATATATGTTGGGGAAGGGGTACAAGGGAGAGGGGAGGGAACAGGAGAAGAGAATGGGGGAAAACTGGTTGGTTATGTAAAATAAATGAAAACAAGTTATTTAAATTAAAAAACTCATTTTGTTGTTTCATTTCAGGATTTGAGACAGGGTCTGGCCATATAGCCCAGGCTAGCCTGGAACTCAGGCTGTTCCTGCTTCATACTCTTCAGTGGTAGAATGGCAGTGTGCTGTCACACTCAGCCTAAATGGCATAATCTTTCCTCTTTTTTTTCTTTAGAATGTTCTAAGGTGTGATGAGTCTCCTGACCATCAGTCGTCAGGCTTTGTCCACAGCACACAGGAGCTTCAGTCTGGTCACTCCTGTGTATAGAAGTAGCTGCTGTGAGTGTAAGTCTCTGTAACTTCTGAGAGTGGGAGGAATGGAGGGCTAGACAAGGTCTGTCCACGATGGAGAAGATGTTGATGAAGATGCTGTTGATGCCAAATGATGAAGATGAAATGGTTGGTGAGAGTGATGATGGTGGGGGTGGTAACGATGGTGATTGATAATGGTAGTGGTGATGATGATGGTGATGACACTGATTATGATGGTGGTGATGGAGGTACTGATGGTGGTGGTGGTGATGGTGGTGACAATAGAGAGGTGGTGGAAGGTTTTGATGATGATAATGGTGGTGATGACAGTTGTGATAGTGATAATAACAGTGATGATAATGTTGATGGTGATGGCAGTAGTGATGGTGATGGTGATGATGATGGTGGCGGTGATGCTGCTGCTGCTAATAATGGTGTTGATGATGATGTTTTAATGGTATTGTTGATGATGGTGGTGATGCTGCTGTTGCTAATAATAATAATGATGATGGTGTTGGTGATGATAGTATTGATGATGATGACTAATGACGATGATGGTGATGATGGTGATACAGATAGAATTCACACACACACACACACACACACACACACACACACACACACACACACCTACCTTTCCATGATGCCAAGAGAGGACCCAGCACTCTATCTTCATCACCTTTGCCCTTCAACATGCTATCATGGACCAGCCTCAGGGCATCACCTGAGCCACTGCTGGGAAAATAGTCAACTCTGACTCTTGGCTGTCCCTGGCTGCGTGAGCTGCCAATAGCTGCTCAACACCATCTAGAAAGGGAAGCACTATCAGAGTTAGGGAAACTGAGGCACAGAGAAGTATTACAACCAGCAGAGAAAGTACATGTGCTCAATCCAGATCCCACCTCTGTCCATCCCAGGAACAAGATGGTTGTTGCCCTGCTCCTGTGGCTTCCTACATTAGGCAACATCACCCCGCTGCCGGGTCTGCTGCTCTGAGTCCGCCTGGAGAGCAGTGACCTTGTTCCCAATTACTCCAGGGAAAGGACACTCCAAATCAAGAAACAGCGCTCTGCACCACAGCATGCAAACATTCCTGAAAGAGTGGGAAATTAAGTCTTTGAAATAACATTAATCAAGATAACTCCAGGCTGGTTCCATTCCTCCAGCTTGCCCGCTACATTTCCTCAATGTGGCCTTAACCCTCCATAACCCGGTCTCTTGAGACACCCCCGTACCACCTGCCCTCCCCCTCTCCCAAGCTGGTAACTTGCAGCAACGAGGCTGTCTTCTCTCCATCAAACTTACTCCATCCTGGCATCATTCCTAGGCAGGGGAGATATGAGAGCCAGGTGGTAGAGGGTGGGAATATCATGGAAGGACTCAGAATGCAGTCAGGGAGACAGTAGTCCACTGTCCCTCTTTGTCACTTTGAAAACCAAAAGGCATTGGGTGTGGTGGCACATACCTGTATCCCAGCACTTAGAAGGCTGAAGCCAGGGGATAGATCATTTGAGGCTAGCCTGGGCTACATAATGAGACCTTATAATAAAGACTTAATTTATTAATTATCTGATTAATTAAGTCTGCCCTTCCCACATCCCTGGAGCTCTTTCCATCCCCAGGGCATGAAGCCTGGCATTAGGGTTAGGTGGCAGCTTGGTGATAAAATGCGTCCTGATATGTGTAAGGCCCTAGGTCCAAACACTAATATCAACACTCACACAAATACACACATGGAGAGGTGAGGGGGTGGCGGGAATGCTTTGAGCTGGTGATATGACTCAGTTGGCAGAGTGATTGAGGAGCAGCCAGAAAGCCTTAGGTTTAACCCCCAGTAGCACAGAAACCAGATGTAATGGTGCACACACGGGATCCCAGCACTGAGGAGGTAGGGGCCAGAAGAGCAGGAGTCCAAGGCCAACCTCAACTACATAGGGAGTTTGAAGCCAGCCTGGGCTACATAAGACTCAATTTAAAAGACAAAGAAAAGATGGCCCTTGGCCTTGGGTTGTGAGGCTAGAGGCAAAGCTGCTTGCTGGGCATGGGATCCTACCAGCACCCACCTTTCCATTTTTCCAAGGATATTGAAAAATCACCTATTTTCAAATACTGACTGCTAATTAAGACAAAAATAATATTTATGGGCACGCACCGCAGGCGCCTGTCTAGCTCCCAGCCTGGAACTGCTTGCTCTTGGAGAGCTGCCACAGGTCTGGATTCAGATTTTCTCTCACACCACTCACCACCCTGCCTCCCTCACAACCTCAGGCTCCAGAGATGAGGAAGGACAGAGACCACAGGAGTGAGCCTGTAGTGAGTGAGATACTCACTTTGCCCTCACCTATGGCACAGACCACGCCCATTGGGGGTGGGGACAGGGGTGGAGAGCATCCGGAGGCATCCTTGGGACCAGGAACCTGCTGGTGTTTGTCATTTCTCCCCGAATAAACATCTATTCAGCCTATTTGTTTCTCCTCATCCTTATCAAACCTCATTATGAGCCCAGAGGGATTTAGAGACCAGTGTGCAGGCACCCACTCCACAGACAGTGCCATAGACTCAGAGAGGCTCAGTGCACCACCAAGGTCACACAGCAAGCTGTTGTCAGAGCCCGCTGGATCTGCCCACTGATCATCCATCACAGGGAAGACCTTTCTGTGAGCCTGTTTGTCCTATACCTCTATGCAAGGTTTCCTGTCTAGCCAGCTGGGTTCAAGGTCTGCCCTGGTGCTGCAAATTTGGGCCTTGCCCTATGTTCTTTTTGTTTGTTTGTTTTTTGTTTTTGTTTTGTTTTGTTTTTGTTTTTCAAGACAGGGTTTCTCTGTATTGCTTTGGAGCCTGTCCTGGAACTAGCTCTATAGACTAGGCTGAACTCAAAGTCACAGAGACCCGCCTGCCTCTGCCTCCCAAGTGCTTGCCCTATGTTTTTATATGCTCCTAACTTTACAGTGTGGTGGCCTTCACAGTTGGACCACCCTAAAACACTTTCTGGTTGACAATCTTGGACACGACACTTCCCCTAACCAAGCCTAAGTTTCTCCATCTGCAAAGGGAAGGGGTACAAGTGTCCCTACTCCACAAGGTCATTGGAAAGAAAAGCTACCTACAGACCGTAGGTTCTCCTTATATCTAGCTATAACCATTAGCTGCCTGAGGGGACTCTCGAGAAGGTCCATTTAGCTCCGCATTACCAGATCTACGCTCTCTGGGGGATCCACAGCACATGTAGAAGTCTCTGTGAGGGAAAGGAAATGGGAGAGCATCTCAGTGGGTCCCAGACGGAGACGGAAAAGATGGTGCTGTAGAGATAGACACCCCTGGAGATGAGGCATGGCAGAAGGCAGAAGGATCAGGGACAGCGGAAGAAACAAGAGCTGTCCTGAGATGGAGGATGTGGGGCCGCTGCCTGACCTCAGTGCTCCTCCTGAGATATAAATGAGCAGGCAGGCAGGCAGGCCTGCCCGCTTCTGCCTGGCACACCTTCAGAAGCACTCAAGGCTGTGTGTGCTCCCATTATAAGCCCCTGTGACAAATGGGCTGTGATGGGAACCTCTGGCCCAGTGTTGTTATTGTTTTTTAATTACACTTCCTAATTTTTTTTTTAACTTAAGAACCAAATTGGATCCAACCAACCTGAAATTAATCTGGGGTGCTTCATGGTGGCGTAGGAAAAGGGCTGTCGCCACTGTGAAGAAAGGAGAGGAGCAGAAGTCGGAGGAGAGGTGGGGCTCATTGGTGGGCGTCATCCGTCTGCCCAGCTAGTCTGCCCAGCTAGTCTGCCCAGCTAGTCTGCCCGTGCACACAAAGGGGCCTTCATTAAAGGCCTTCTACACATTGGTTCATCCCACTCCTGCTTCTTAGCACCAACTGGATACCCAGGCTGGGCAGTGTGAACAAAACCAGGACCCAAGCAAGTGAATGTGCCTGGGTGAGGAGTTCACAGCCCAGCTTCACCATAAATACATGGTGAAAGGCTCAGGAATTCTTGTTATGAAAAGAAAGCAGGAACAGAGCTCAGACATGGCTCTGCTAGTAAACAGCTGTGTGAGCAAGTGAAGGACCTGAGTTCAAACCCCAGGACCCTCATTAAAAACAAAACAACAGTCCTATAATCCCAGTGCTAGGAGGCATAGACAGGTGAATTCCTAGACTCACTGGCCCAAGACTGACCTCTGACTTCTCAGGAATTGTGCACACATATGTATGTACACCCACAAGAACATGTGCATATGCTCAAGCGCGCGTGCACACACACATACACACACACACACACAGAGAGAGAGAGAGAGAGAGAGAGAGAGAGAGAAGCATGCATGCATACTTAGGAAGATTAAGAAATGACCCCATAGCTCACACTTCGCAAATTGTCTCTGGCAACATTTGGCCATTTTATCAGTGACACCATTCAGAAGGCACAGACCCGGACTGAGAAGCAGAAGTGATGACGCAGATTTTGGTGGGTGACATTCCCACTCTGGTGGCCATGCCTCCTCCCTGACACCATCTGCAGACACCTGCTCTGCCCACCTCTCCCCTCATCCTTTGCACTGACCACATCACCATTGGGAGCAGACCCATTCTCCTCTCGGGGAACAAGGGCTGAAGAAAAAGCTATTGCTTTGGGAAGACCACCCTTATCTCAGGGGCCTGGCATCACCGAGTCACTGTGTTCAAGGGGCAGAGGGAGGGTCAGCCCCTTATTGCTTTTGAGGCTGTTTCTGTAGATGGCAGATCTGCCAGTGTCCTGGGGCCCAGGCAAAGTGATCCCCAGGAGCCAGGACACTGTCTCCTGCTTTCTGCTAGGTTAGATGCAATGTCTGCATCCCTCTGGCTACGGCCAGCCAAGCGCCCCCCTCCCTGTTGCCCCTTCCTCTCTCCAGCCGTCATATGCCCACCTCTACCTGGTGCCCACCTCTCTGATAAACACCTGGAAGAAAGAAGTCTCTGCTTTATCTCCAACCCCCGGGCTTTGGCCACACCCCCCACACCCTGCGCCTGATTTCCCAAAGGCTGCCTCCAGATTTCTTTCATGCCAGAGTCAATTTACCACTCAAAACCTAACAGCCTCAGTAAACATGGTCCGCACAAGATGGCCTTTAAAAGGAACACCACGTCAGCACTGAAGTGTACGCAGCCGTTAAGCTGTGAAGTGGGAGACGGGAGACGGCTGCCCAGGACTGTCCCTTTCTGCCCTGATGTGTTATTCTAATTTCTGAGCTACAAGAAAACATGACTTTTCTAATCAGGGGAAGGAAATAGAGTTGGTTTCAAAACAGATGAGAGCCAAGAATATGGACTCCTCTTTAAACGCCTGAGTCTGCAGCCAGTGCCAGCAGCTAAGTTCCCCCTCTACACCCCGCTCTGCAGAAAGCAATCTAGCTACATTGACTTGCTCGTGTGTCATCTTCCATAGAGTCAGGCCTTGGGGCAGAATCCCAGGGTGAATCACAGCCCGCATTTCCTTTTGGGCTCTGGTCATAATGCTCTGAAAGGAACCCTTAATGCTATGAATGAAATGTTAGCAGCCCAGACCAGGCCAAAGTGTGTGTGAACAGTAGAGTTCTGGATTGTGAAGGACTCAGTGGCCATGCAGTTCATTCCTTGCCTCTGTTTCTGGTAGATGGACAGCTCCTCTACTCCAACACACACACACACACACACACACATGTGCATATACCCATGCACATACACACATGCACACACAGGCATGCACACACAGGCTTGCACACATAGGCATGCATGCATGTGCACACATATACACACCAGGGACAACAATGTCATAGCTGGCTTCTAATATAGGAAGTCCTTCCTTAATTCTAACTCTTAAGTCTAGCGCCCTCTACTCTTCCTGCCTCGTGGCTCAGATCCTGAGCCCCAAACAGCATTTGTGTGAAGAGCTTGCTCAGTGCCCCTGACAAGGCCTACAGGACCTTACCCATCTGGAGGGTGGATGGCACTACAGATGAGCAGTGACCACTCAGACCCTGTGTCCCTTTCCTGGGCTGCGGGCCCTGGGCACATGCACACCTGGGAGTTGCCACACCAGCATTAGGAAGGAGTTGATGGCTCTAGAGGCAATTGGCACCACTTCTGGAAGAAACAGCAACTTCCGAGCTGCCTAAGCGCCCATGCAGTCCATTTCGCAGGGTAAATGAAAATACAGAGTTCCCAGCTTGATTTATCTCAACCAGGAGAAGCGGGAGGAATTCATTTCCCTCCAAACGATCTTCTCCGTCTCCTAAATATTCAATAATTTCCTAGCTGAGAAATGGATTTCCTCCCTGGCCCTCGAAGATGCTGGCAGACCTGTATGGCACCTGAGGGTGTTCCTACAGAGGCAGCTCTATGGCAGCCACAGCCTGCCTTGAAAGAGCAAGTAACTAGACAGCACCATGGACCCCCATCCCAGCAAGGCCTAGTCACCCACGCCTGGCCCAGAGTCTTGCTGAGGGCTTTGTGGTGCTCCTGGCTAAGGTACTAAGGTATCAGAAGGAAGACCCACCCTTGTCATCCCATTGCTGGTATGTCTCCTTGACAGGCTGATTTAGAAGCAGAAACTGGGTCTTGTTGATTTCCATGTCCCTAGTTCAGACTCTGTGTTAATGGATGGATGGACATAGAAAGTATGCTGAAGACATGAAGTGACAATGAATGAATGAATGAATGAATGAGAGGATGGAAGAGTGGATAAAAGTCTTAAAAACTGCTTGTTTAACTCCATTGGGGGTCCATTTCCCTCTCTACCTGCTGCCTAAAATACCTGGGGAGCAAATACAATGATACAGGGAACAGCAAAGCCAGCTGGAGGTGGGGAAGGCCACAGCCTGCAGGACACATCACTGTCAAGTAACGCCTGAGAGAGACCGGTGCAGAGGCCGCCTGAGCTGGTGCCCGCGGCTCCTGGCCACGGGATGACAGGAGACTGCTAGTTTGCCCACTGAGTCCCATCAGTGTCTCTCCTCAATTACAATCCTGTAGGCATGAGCCCGAGGGAGGGACAGACAGCCCTAGTCCCAGGAAGGGAGTCTAGAAGTGAGTCCCCAGTGCAGCCAGGAGCAGAAAAGCCTGAGGGCTGAGGGATATTGCAGACCTGTGGCAGGAGCTGGGAGGGTGTCTCCAAGCTGAGTAGCTCTATGCATATGGACCTGAGTGTCAGATAAGTAGGATGGCAGGCCCAGCTCTATTGTGCTAGGCACACTTGGATTGTCAGCCACCCCGACCTGAACCTCTGGCTCCATCGTTAAGAGGCTCCAGTGCCCAACAGTCGCCAGCTACCAGGCACTAAACGGTAAAAGCCATGTCTTGAACCCCGCTGACCTTAGCAGGTAAGAGGATTACAAAGAGGGGTGCCAAGAGCAAAGTGCACAGTGCAGGTGGTGTGGGAAATTACCTTCCGCAGGACGCCACCAAGGCCTGTGCCTTTAAGAGTCATGAGACCTGCCGAGGAAGGAGAGCTGGGTTAGGCACAGGGACCAAGGGAAAAGCAGGTGTGGGGCCAGGAAAAAAAGGACCTATGCTGTCCTGTAAACTATGCGGCTGTCTATCTGGACAGGAAATGGGGTGACATGATTGAAAAGGGCACCATCAGACTGCTGGATTCTCTAGGAGCCTGCCTTTACCTTCGAGAAGCTTCGTGAGCCCATGATAGACCCACAGAACCGCCTTGTCCTCTGATGTTCACCCCATGGCAGCTTGGCAGTCTAAGGTGAGAGGCATAGCTGCAGGGAGGGAGGGACCCTCTAACCCAGGAAGTGCAGACCGCCAAGCACCAGGCCCATCACTAGAACATTCCTCTTGAATAAACTTGCTTTGTGACTTCAGGCAGGTTGCATCACCTCTCTGGGCCTCAGTTTCCCCAGTGTCTTAGTCACGGCTCTATTGCTGTAGAGACATCGTGACCAAGGCAACTTATGCAAGAAAAAGCATTGAACTGGGCCTTTCAGAGGTTTAGTCCATGATCATCATGGGGGGTGGCGGGGCGGGGGCATTGTGACTTGCAGGCAGGAGCTAGAGCAGTAACAGAGATACAAGCTGATCTGTAGGCAGAGGGAGAGAGAGGGAGAGAGGGAGAGGGAGAGAGAGAGAGAGAGAGAGAGAGAGAGAGAGAGAGAGAGAGAGAGAGAGGGCGGGCAAGAGAACTAAGCCTGGTACGGGCTTCTAAAACCTCAAAGCCCACCCCCAGTGACACACTTCCTCCAAGGCTACCTCCTAATCCTTCTCAAATAATGCCACTCCCTGATGACTACGCTTTCAAATATAAGAGCGCACGGGGGCCATTCTTAAAGCCACCATACTTACTATATGCCAGGGTCCCTCCTGCTTACCTAAGGGCTCAGAGTCAAGCTCCGGGGCTGAGCTTACAGGACTCTTAGGTGGACACCCCACCCACCCTCTGGACCTGACACCCTCCTGCGGAGGTGTAATCCAGCTGGATACAAATAGATACAAAGGGGCTTATGGTGCCTCCTGGAGCCCCGGGAGCCAGCTGCACAGAGGGCAGGGCACGGCCTCACTCGCGACTTGTTTGCCCATGCATCTGTCTGGTCTGTGCCTCCTTTCATGTTTCCAGTTTCTCCACTGGCCTCCGGGCCTGAGTGGAGCGTCCGCAGCCACAAAGGCCCCATTTATCAGGCACGTTTGATGGAATGTTCTTCCTAGAGGAATGGCACTCCAGACGCTCTCCGAGCCAGCGAGAGTCTTTGAAACTTAACAGTGTGTTCTTTAAAGGGACTGCAGAGGCACGCTGCATCCGAAATATGCAGCTTTGAACACGTCAACATTAATGGAGGTCACCGTCGCGGGGGACACGGGCCTTTCCCAGAAATAAATCAACAGCCCGTGCCTCTGGCTAACGATTCGTTTTACTTGAATTTCTTCCTAGACCATCCACTGGTGCTAGGGAGGGGTTGGCTTTAGAGGTAGGATTCCCAAGCCTGAGACTGATGGTGAGGAGAAGGTCCTGCCTCGAAAGGATCTAGCCACTGGTCACCTGTCACCACATGGTAACCTTGACCTGTATGTACTTGGCTGCCTGCTAGTAGATAAGGTGTAGGGACCAAATGCAAGGAGATGGGGTATCTGATCTCAGACCAGGGCTACTTGTCTGAGCTGCACCTCCTCCAACCCCCCTCCAAAGGAAGGGCCACTGCTCTGTGTAGACCAGTGGCAGTTTGACCTAAATATCCACTACAGAGCTTGTGCCAGGGATGCCAGTTCTAATCTCACCTCTGCTGTTTGCTAGCTCTGCTGCCTGAGGCAAGCAGCTTGACCTCTCTGAGCTGTCCTTTGGAAACTTTCTTAACTGTTTGTTTGAAAACAACCCACCCCCACCCCCAGGAGGCAGAGCCTCACGCTGTTGCAAGAAGGATGACAGTCCCTCCCTCCCCATAATAACCTGGCCCCTCTGACTTTCTTCCCAGCTCTTTACTGTGTACACCAACCAGGCCCAGAATGGCTCTGCCCACACCTGCAGGGGCCTGCCACCCTGGACACAGCCCAGCCGCCCCCCACCATGCTTTCTTTCCCTCGTTCCTCAGTTACTAATTGTTTTATCAATAGTGTTTCTCTGTGGGAGATCTGTGATTTATCTGTCTCTGCCCCTACATCCCTGCCTGGCCCTGGGCAGGCCATTCATCCTCACAGGGCCCAGAAGATGGGGGAAGGGACCTCAAAGCATATCCACCCCAGCTGTTCAGTTCAGATGTTGACAGTGGAAAGAAGTCTCAGTAACAACTAGAGCAGCCTGGGGATGACCTGGCACCCCATCGCGGACCCACGGCAGACCTGCATCCCACAGCAGACCCATACACCACAGCAGACCAGCACCTCCATGGTAGGCCTGCACCATAGTAGACCATCCACATAGCATGGCAGACCCGCAGCCCATGGCAGGCCTGCACCCCAGCAAACCCTCCACTCCCCACAACATACCCTCCATATCAGACGGCCCCAATGAACCATGACCCCCACACACTTCACCTCTGATTGGGTAGGTAACAGGCTGTGGCCAGCAGGCTGTTAGCCAGTTGAAGCCAGGGGAAACTACAGGCATTTGCTTTAGAAGCAACTTCTTTCAAACAATCCCTCTTGGACAGGACCTTAAACTATGAGGTTGCAAGGAAGCCAACTAGGGTGAAGAGCTACAGTGGCCTTGAGAGAGAGCCCTGGTCCAGCCCCAGGTCATGGTCTATACCAACGCCGGCAGCATGCTTGCGGCAGGGGAGACCAGATGAGCCCACCTAGCCACCACTATGCAGTCCATCCAGACAACAACCAAGATGGCCAAATTGGCACACTTGGGATGCTCTGTAAAAATTCAGCTTCCAGGTATGACACCCCGCATGCCCTGACCCCCACTAAGCACAGAGGAAGCCGTAGAGCCAACCCACAGAGACGGGCATGGTGGTAGGCTGGGCATGCTTGGAGGCTGAGGAAGGAGGATCAGGAGTCCAAGTCCAGCCTGGGCTACATATTGAGATTACCCCAACACACACACACACACACACACACACACACACACACACACACAAACAGGGGATGTAGCTCAGTGGCTGAGTGCTTGTCTAGCAGGCATGAGGCCCTTGGATCCCTCTCCAAGACCAACAAAGCTACATACAAAGGAAGAAAAATAGTGAACCCATCTATGAACACAATGTCGAATATCCATGTGGAGGTGTTTTGTTATGCAGCCAGAGCTAGCTGAGACAAGTCTCCAGTGTGCATCACACCCAGGAGTCATCCTTTATAGGAGGATTTTTAATCCACCCAACTGTCCAGTAAGAGCATAATACTCCCCGATGAGGGAAGGAAATGAAGCTAGAAAGGGCAAGAGCTGCTAGACTCAGGCATGACACAAGTTGGGGGTGGGGGAGTGGGGGATGGGGGATGGGGAATGTGATAGGAGGTCTCACACTTAGAGCATTCGAGGCCTGCGGCTTCCTCTCCTCTGGAGCCGTGAATCGACTCTCTGAGTATCTGTATCAGTGAGGGAGTTTCCTCCACACTATGTGACAGACACCCCCAAATGAGTGTCTTTTGTGTAGGTGCCTATACATGTGTATTTGTGTGTGTGCAGATTCATGTGTTCACATGTATATGCCTGTATGCAGAGGCCAGAAGACCTTAAGCATCATTCTACAGGTGCTACCAACATAACCTTTCTAGATGCAGTCTCTCCCTTGCTTGGAGCTCTCCAAATAGGCTAGACTGTCTGGCTAGCGAACCCTGAGAACCCACCCATCGCCTCCCCCAAGCCAGGATTACAAGCATGCACCATCACACCCAACTTTAAAAACAAAAAACAAAACAAAACAAAAAGCATGGGTTCTGGAGTGCAAATCACAGCCCTTTGGGAGCATTTTACTAACAGCCATCTCCCCAAATAAGTCCTTAAGGAATCTAGTTAGCATGGATCCACGAATGGCTCTGCGTGGGTGGCCGGACTAGCTACTAAGGAGGGGAGTGACCATTGCCTGTTGAGTACCAGCAGTCTGCAGCATCTCCCTGAAGAGGCGGAAGGAGGGGATGTTCACCAAATCAGTTTATCCCAACCAGTTTCTGGGAACACCACTCTCACTGACAGATTTTTCTCAGACCAGCCTTATATTTAATCACACACTATTATCAGTCCCTGCATCCCAGTTAGGGAGACTGAGTCCCAGGTAGCTTAACTGACCAATTTAAGGTCACAGGGAAAAATAAGTGATGGAACCAGAGTTCAAGGCCAGGGCTGTAGTATTTCTGTGTCTTTAACCACTGAGCCACCTCCTCCGTGGCAGAGCCTGGTTCCAGCCCTGACAACCCAGGTCTCTGGAGGCTCCGCGGTTATTGGGAACCTGTTTCTTCCCTTTCTAAAAGTTTCTGCTGATGCTGCAGGATGTCTCACCCACAAGGATGAAAGCCACTTTGCTGGGAGAGGCAAACTCTGCTGACAAAAGACACGCTTCCTTTGGAGTCAGTCATCTCTGAGGGGAGCAGCAAGGAGCTCCCACCCCTGAGCCTGCAGCCTGGAGAACTCACAAACTCACGGCAGGCGCAGCCCTGGTGCTGACGGACGGTGAAAGCACAGAGCCACCAGAGCCACCAGGCTTCTCTGGCAGGTTGATGGCATCTGGTGCAGAGGGACACACAGAGGCCCAGAGAGGGGCAGAGGTTTGGCCATCTCACAGCCACGTGGAAGCTGTGACTGGTCTCTGTCTCCTTGGGTTCTTATGGAGAGGGAGCATTAGAATGGCAGGGATCTGACGAGAGAGAGATAGGCCCTGGGGACTGGGAACACTGAGCCATATCTGTGTCTTCTTCAAGGACACCCAGCAGCCTGTGATGCTGATGGGGACAAAGTCTCCACAAGCTACTCCTAGCATTTAGCTCCTGGTGACAGGAGCTACAGGCAAGCTGGGGTTGCTGATGCTGTATTGCTATAGGCTGACCCTGTAAGCAGGTCTTAACTTTGCAGGCGTAGTCTCTGCACTAGAGACTCTTCAACGCAGGGAGGTTCCACAGACACCCCCAGAGACATCAGTGGAGACAATTGCCACCAACCAAGACTCACCTCTGTCCATGACACCTCGAGTGACCTTGAACACAGCATATGAGCTCACTCAGCCTGTTCCTGTCTGCAAAGAAAGAACATGGACATGATTAGAGGGGTTAAATATGTTTGTTGGGGTTCTAGGATTTCTTGCCAATGCCCCAGAGGCACCTTGGAGGGGAAAGAATAGGACATGGCTCTCAGGTTCCAGCTGCCACAAGACTGGCCCCGCTTTGATCTGAATGATGTGCCCTGAGCCCATGTCAGGTGGCATCTTGACAAAGCTCTGATGGCTTTTAAAGAGTCTGTGCCAGAGCTGTGGGTGAGGTGGGGGGAGACAAGACTACAAGACTGAGGGCTGCTAGCTATAGATGAGGGGTCAGTTTCCAAGCTGGAACATAGACTTGCCTGGCACAGCTCCCCCCATCCACCCTCCGAGTCTCGCTGTCCCCCGCCAAGCCTCCCTCACCCAGCTTTCCCTCTGCAAAACTCCAAGGTGGAGACTCAAGATGGAGAAAAGCTGGCTGGGGGACTGAGCACAAAGCAAGAGCTAGGGTCAGTGAGCAGGGACCTGAGGACCTTAAAGCTGGACAGAAGCAACAGGCAACACTGCTGTCTCCCAAGCCTGATTCATTCGTGATCATTTCATTTGAAACAACCAGATGACAGAAGCGTGTCTGGACCATAGCACATACCACGAGAGAAGAGGATTGGAGGCCTTGTCTCTTCTAAGTGGACCGGGCTGGGCTGTGGGTCAGTCGGTGGTGTGGCACTTGTTCAGCATGCGTGAAGCCTCAGCTCCTCACCAATTAAAAATAAGAATCCACAAAAGGAATCAGCCTCCCCTCTGCAATGAGGCAGGGGCCCCACGGGAGAACCTGTGCAGTGAAGCCCTTCCTCCACAGGCTGCATTTGCCACCGAGCAGACACCATCAGTGGGGCACTTGCTAATGGATCTGAGACCCTCAGTCAGCAGCAAACACCTCCCGTCCTAGGGCTCAGGAGGCTTAGGGTCTACTGAACATTTATTAAGGTGTCATCCTGTGTGGCTCCTGCTTATTCAGGCTTTTAGCCCCCGTACAGGGCAATATGTACACAGAAGTGTATGTATGTACCATGTGTCAGATGGATGAGAGAGTGGGTCAGTGGGTACAAAGCTGGGTACATATTTGCATATGTGGATGCATGGGGTGCGTGAATGGATGAGTGGGTACATCAATGGGTAAGCTGGTAGATGGGTAGATGGACAGATAAGTTGATATACATGGATCAATCAATCCATTGATCAATCAACAGATATGTGGGTGGTTGAGTGGATGGATGAGTGGGCAGATCAATCTGTCAATTGATCAGTGGATCTGTGTGTAGATAATGAATGGATGGATGAGTAGGTGGGTAGATGGAGGAATAGATGGATGGATTGGTTGATGGATTTATGGATGTATGCACATGTGGGAGGTTGGGTGGGCAGATGGATAGATGGATGAATGGTTTGGGGTGGATGGATGGAGGATGGGCAAAGCTGACATTCTCTGTATAATACCCAAACCAGAGACAAGGTGGCCATCCCTGACTCTGCTTTACTGCTGCCTACATTCCCCTAACTAGAGCCCCACCCTCTTCCCTGTTAGAGGCCACCTTCACTGACTTGCAGAGCTGCCCCAGCCTCTAGCCTCCCTCCCCTAACTAAAGCCAAAAAAAGAAAGAGAAAAAGACAAAAAGGAAGGAACGAAGGGAGGGAGGGAGAGAAGGAGGGAGGGAGGGAGACGGAGGGAAGGAGGGAGGGAGGGAGGGAAGGAAGGAAAATAACCTAACTCATAGAAAGAAAGCAAGTTTACCACCCCAAATTGAGGGCATGCTCCTCAGGGCAAGGTTATTTGCAGGTGCTGAGAGTCCATCTCCATCTCTGACAGAATTAGCAAGGGGAAAGACCCCAGACTGTGATCTCCCTCTGACAGCCTGGGGCACTGTGCCCATGGCCCATCCTTGTCCACACTCCACCACTTTTGCAGTCTGCTGCAGGCTCAGTGGGAGGGAGGGGGCGTGGTTGATTATCCCTAGGTCATGCTCTGGCTCTGACACCTCTATTCCCCTCGCCCCAGGACACATGACTTGCCTCATTAAGCAGCCAACACAGGCCCTGGGAAATGTCTTAATTAGGTGACCATAGTAACTGGTGTAAACTAATTTGATAAAGATAACGAAACTGGGTGAGCAGGGCTGCCTGTTTGTACTGAACAGCTTCCCTGAGACAGGAGCTCAGGGACCTAGATCCAGGAAGAGACCAAGGGGTTGTGAGCGGTGCCTTCAGCAGGTTACTGAGATCTGCAGTCTCTAAAGCTGTGAAATGGGTTGTCAGGTGACACCTTGCTTCCTGGCTCGGATTAAATGCCAGAAGCATGTGGTACCCAACCTCCCAGTAAGGAGCAGGAGGCTTTGTTGGGGAGGGCTAATGGGGGTTACATTTTCAGCTTCAGGTATGCTAGTGAAGCCCTTTACCACTGCGCTACACCCCAGCTCTCTGACCCTTCTTTTCTTTTTCATTTTTTTCCTTCTGTTTTCTGAGACAGGGTCTCACTAAGCTGCCAAGTCTAGACTTGAAATCCTCCTGCCTCAGCCTCCTGAATGGCTAGGATTACAGGCCTATATCACTTTTATTACTAGAGGAAAATAGCAAGTTCCCACCCCTACACCCCCATCTCTGGTTCCCAACCTTGGCCATCTATTTCCATAGACCTCCAATTGACACCAGATTTTCATCCTGGACCTTCAAAGGGCTGTCACACAGCTGCTAAGATGGAGGTAGAAAATTAAACTCGGTTCTCCTGCCTGTCCACATGCTAAGCAAGGGCAGTTGTACAGACCAGAGCCTGGAGACAGGTGAGGATCCTGGCCTGGGTCTTTTCCTCCTCCTGCACCAGCTGTGTTTGCCAAGACCTTCAGCAGCTGGGCAGAGTTAAATAGCCCTTGTTCACACTGGACATCCACAAAAGATTCACAGACCACCAGGTGAGGGTGGGGGTATGAGGACGGACACACACACACACACACACACACACACACACACACACACACACAGAGCTCAACCACTTCCGGTGACATCTTAACCAAGTCACACCCCTTGCTGAGGCTCCTGTGTCCCCATTTGTAAAAGAGAAAGAGTTGCTACTCTCAATACCTTCCCATTCATCCTCCTCAGAGTTACCTGCTGTTAGGTTTCCCAGGGGCAGCAGGATAGACATCAGGTAGTGTGTATGTGTGTGTGTCTGAGAAGGACACTAAATTCAGCGGTGCTCCCCCAGACTGGAGTTAGCATGCGGTAACCACCACTCAACCAAGATGACAATGCGAGGCTAGGCACCCCATCCCCTTGCTATAAACCAGAGAGAGGCACTGAGTGTCTAATTAGTAAAATATTCGATAATTGGTGTAATCTGGTGCTATTCCCTTTCTGACAGCCCCTGCCACTGTGTCCCATTTCAAGCTTGAGTTGCCATTCGCATCATGCTGATAATTGTAATACTGAGAAGGAAAAATCAAATCGGAGTCATCGGAAGCTCCCATTAAATTGATTTAGGACACAAAAAGTTAATAGGATTCCCTCCCCTACTCCTCCTCCCCCCCCCCCGCCCCATCTGTGCCTCACAGATTGGCCACATGGAGAGGGTCCCCGTGGCCCCTGAGCCCTGGGCCCCTCTAATCGGCAAGATGCTCAAGTGCCATGCTTTTGGAAGGCCAGCAGACAGGGTGACAGGAGGCAAGGAGAGGCTCACCTTGAATAGAGCTAGGTACATGTCCTCCCCTTTCCCTTGAGAACTAAGCCCTGGCGACAGAAGTTCATGGCTGTTTGTCATCTAGGAGGCTAGAAGTGAGCTGGCATGAAGCAGATCCCAGCAGTGCAGGTGGCAGAAGCCAACTCCAACCAACCGGAGGACACACAAACATGTCTGGCTGAGGACATTGGGAAAGCCAGAGGGAGAGCTGGCCCGGTGTTCTTCCCAGAATGAACCCAGCCCCTGAGCACCTGCACCCCAGCCTGCGGGCTCAGGGTGGACTGGGCGCACCGATTCGTTTTACACTGGCTCAGTTTGGGCCTTTTTGAACCACACACCCAGGGAAACATGCAAATGTATGCAAATGAGATCCTGATTTATGCAAAACAGCCTATAAATGCATGTCCCTGGATTTGCCAAAGGAAAAAAGCCTTGTCACCTAATTTAGCAGAAATAACAGGGGTAGAAGACTGTCTGTCCCTGTGTTGGGTTCAGGCCAAGAAGAGCTCACAAAGCCTCCTGGGATGTCTCCGAGAGCCCCACAGCTGCCCTTGCCAAGGCTGTCCAACTTCACAGTGGTACCTGGTCCCCTTGCAGCTGGAACCCTGAGTCCCCCTTCCTACCTACAGTGTCCTTTAATCATTTATCTTTTATTTTATGTGTATGAATGCTTTGCCTGCACATATGCCGTGCACCATGTACATGCCTAGTAGGCACAGAGTACAGAAGATGGAGTCAGATCACCTGGAATCGGAGATACTGACAGTTGTGAGCCGCCATGTGGGTGCTGGGAACCAAACTCAGGTCCTTTGCAATAACAGCCAGTGCTCTTAATCACTGAGGCATCTCTCCAGCCTCCCAAACAGGGTCCCTTTAGAGGAGGTTTCTGGCCTCCCGAGCCCATCCATCTTGCTGGCCCCACCCATATATGACCCATCCTGATAATCACCAATGCCAAGCTGAGCAGTTCCAAGAAAGAACCATCACCACTCTCATACAGAGGGGGAAACTGAGGCCATCTGGAATAGAGCGCCAGGAGAGACGCCCCAAACCCAAGAGGACAAGGCTCCTGGAACCTTCTCTTTTCTAAGCTATGTCACCTGTGGAAGCAGGCTCAGCTCCCAGAAAGCAAGCGACTGCCTCCACCCCCCTGGCAATATGCCACCGGGCTTAGTTTTCGCGTGTGGTCTGGGAATCGAACTCAGGTGCTCAGGCTTGCAAGGCAAGCACCTTGCCAAATGACCTATCCCCACATCCTTTTAAAGTGTCACTAAGGAGAGCATCTAGGAGCATGGATATTCTCTGGTAATTCCATTTATCATGAGATGCCCTATGTGGTCAGCCCAGCCAATATCCCCACATCCTAGAACTAAAAGCTCAGCTGAGGCTTTGGGACAGTGCTGAGCCTCCTGTGGGCTTGTGAACATCTGTCCATCCACACAGGGATCCTCTTGCACCAAATGAAAATGGTGGGGCTTTGTTTTATGACTAAAGGACAGGGCATTGCTAACTAGGAAAGGCACATTGAGCCTGCAATTCTGGGGTCTTCCTTCATGCAGTGACCCTCACTCTCTGCCCTGGGTTTCCTCTGTGAAGTAGGATCATGTTGGCACCTCCCTTTGAGGACCTAACACAGCAGGCTGAGTAGACCCTAATGATTATCAGAGTGAGCCACATATGGGTGGGGCCAGCAAGACAGATAGAGTCTGGGGTCCAGAAGATTCCTTTTAAAGGACCTTGTCTGGGAGGCTGGAGAGGTGTCTGTTCGGACTGACACACCCTAGCTTCAGAGGGAGGCTTATCAATCATGTGGTCAAAGGCGGCAGAACCAGAACTGAAGCCCAGATCACCAGATGTGAAACCAAGTGCCCACTTCACACTAAGGTCATCCCCTGCTCCTGGGGATACCCACAGGGCCCTGTGGAATCCCGTCCTGCAAAGGAGGATCTAGCTGTCAGCTCTGCTGCTGGCTAGGGACATAAGGGCCAGCCAGCCACTCACCGCTCACAGGGAGAGGTCCAGGTCTTCTGTTGATGGGGAAATCTGACAGGAGCTAGCTCGGGTAATTATATTAATTTCCTCAATTTGCACATTCCTGCTACTTTGCCATTTCCCCGGGAAGTGTAAATGAGGAGCTCAAGCAGCCGTGCTGATTAGGTCCACGCTGCTGGGAAGTTTCTGTTGCGTGTCTTATTATCTTGTATCTTCCGCAGCTGAGGGGCTTGTCTCCCCACCCCAGACTAGAGCTCACCAAGGACTAGGCATTTGTCTCCCATTCAGCCTGAGGGTCTCCCACTTAGAACTGGAGAATCCTCTGAGGATGCAAAGACATAGCTCTTCCATCAGACTAGCGTCTCCTGGGATAACCCGGACCCTCCCATCAGACCAGCAGTGCCCTCATACAGCTGGGTGATGGGGCTATGGCTGTCATCATTGGGAGCTCCAGAGAACAAGAGAACCCATGGCCCCAGGAAAATGGAGGTACTCCAGGTCTGTGGTCCCTGCCAGCCCATCAACTGCACCTGTGATCTTTACAGACCCACATTCCCAGTGCCATCCACTAGAACACACAGTCTATCGAGATGATTCAATGGGTGAAGGGCATGTGCCGCCAAGCCTTCCTAGCTGAGTTCGATTCCCACACGGTGGAAGAAGAGACCCAACTCTGCACACCAAGTAAATAAAGGATATAATAAAACAAACATTTTTAAGAGAAAAACCACCTTTGGGCCACAGAAGGCAGGCCGTGGAGGCTCTGCTATCCCCACAGGACACCGAAGCCACATCTTTCCTGGAATGTATGTACACTAGGTAAGGGGCAAACTAAGGGCGGTGTTGGTGGCAGCAGAGCCATCCTGGGGCTCCGGCCCCCCCCCCCCCGGAGGATCAGCTGACCTGCAGGAGCTGACGGTTTGGAAACAGGACAATGTGAGAGGAAAGGCAGCCTCAGTACAGTCCCTGCTGGGACCAGAGAGCTTATGAGTGGGCTAGCCTGGACCACTAGAGTCTATGCATCAGCTGTGGTGTTTGACCTGTGGCCTCCTGCTCCCCTGCCTCCCTTCAGTAGCTAAAGATGTGCTGAGACAGCAGGTCTCGGAGGACCTGTGAGGACAGACTCCTTGCCTGCCTGTTCAGCTGAGGACATCTGGACACTGGAGGTTGTCCCTTGTCAAAGGCCACACTTAATGCATGACAGAGCCAACATTCAGTCCCAAATCTGAGTGGATGGAAGCCCTGCCCTGCTGAGCCAGCCCGGCTGCCTCCAGGAAGCTTCCAGCTGGTGGTCATGTTCTTCAGCACCACATCCTGCCTCCTGGGTGGCTGTGTTCCCTGAGGACAAGGACTGTCCCATGATAGCAGAGACAAGGCCGAGAAAAATGCTTAGTGTGCTGGTGACAAACTGTCTGAAATCTAAATCCAGGTTTTTTGTTGGTTTGTGTGTGTGTGATTTCATGTGCATACAGAAACATTTGTACATATAGATGTGTGCTTGTGTGAGCATGCTGTTGTGTGACACTATTCCTGGGATGACATGAATGAATGTTTACTCACCCCAAATAGGGAACTGACAACAGACCAAAGTATGGATACCTCCAAAGTCAATCTTTATAAACCAATGAGTTTTATTGGGATCACTTACTTACAAGAGCAGAATGACTCAAAGACACTGCATCACCAAGGTCCCCCCCAGCATGGGTGACAGCTCACAAAGCTGGGAACCTGGAGCACAGTGCACAGTCTGTAGGCAGCTCCACAGGTTGGGAAAATGTCCTCCCAGACAGCTCTGTGGTCTCTGCTTCTTCTAGGCAGATGGGCCCGTCTGATGGGAAAATGTCCTCCCAGACAGCTCTGTGGTCTCTGCTTCTTCTAGGCAGATGGGCCCGTCTGATGGGAAAGTCTCCCAGCAATCCTTACTTATACACTGTCAGGGAGGGAGGGCCCTAGTGAATCTGCTCAACTTCAGAAACTTCCTGAAGCTGTTTTGAGTTGTTGACTTCCTGTCTTAAGGAACTTCCCTGCAGGATGTGAGCTTCACCTCCCCTTAGGAAACCCTGTTGTTTCATCTCTCTGTAAACTTCCTGTGTCTTACAAAGTTCCCCTCCAAAACAGAAAACTCTAACATCAGAAGCTGCTGCACACACAGTGCATGCTCTTGGTGTGTGTGTGTGTGTGTGTGTGTGTGTGTGTGTGTGTGTAAGGGAAAAGTGTATAAGTGTTTGAATGTTTGAGTGACTGCTTGAGCGTGTGTGTCTGTGAATAAGAGTGTTGAGTCTGTGGGTATATGTGTCAATGTATGAATGGGTATGTGTGTGAAAGTATGCAGATGTGTATGAACGAATGTGTGAATGTGTGAGGGAATGTGTGCATGTCAGTGTGAATGAATAAGCATATGTGAGCATGCAGGTCAGTGGGAAGGTGGCTGAGTATTTAACACAACCTACAAGAAACTATATTGTGACCACAGTTTGTGTCTCTTGGGTCCAAATGTGGACACTATGAGCATGTGTTATACTATACAGAGGTAGGACTTTTGGGTTCACCTGACTCTTCCTTCAAACACCCTCCATGGCTCCAAGCTTACCACCTCCTTCCATGCACTATGGTTTATGTATGCTTCCTTAGAGGTGGACATCTGGTGGGGGTAGGGTTATAGGACCTTTAAGAAGGGCCCAGTGAGACATTGTCAGGTCATGGCGGTACTGCCATTAGGATTTATGCTGGTCTCACTGGGGTGGGTCAGGTCTCATGGGACATTCCTATAAGAATGAATGCTTGCTGGGACAGGCACCTCTGCACCCTTCCACATACACAACCACCTTGCGATGTTGCCAGCCACCTCGTCCTCACTGGAGCTGAGCTGAGAGTGAAACAAACCTCTTTGCTTTATGAAATGCCCAGACTCGGTTCATTTGCCATCACAGCATGAGCGGGAACATTGCGCCAAGCCTTCCCAGCCTTCTGTGTTTGCTGTTTCACCTCCCAGAGCTCCCGAGACTGGAACTCCCTGTACAAGCGCCTCGAATCTGCTCCCTGGCTCTGCTCACTGAGAGCTCAGCCAGGGTGGTCACTGAGCATGCCTACATGTCCCTAGCCTGAACTCTGAATCTGGATGATAGCACAACCCTCCCAAAGGCTCCTGGTTCCACACACTCCCCACCCCCAAACTCCCCAACAATGATGGCTGGGAAAACAACAATGGCCAGATAACAGTGTCACTTCCTAAAACCCTAGTACTTTGGAGGCTGAGGCAGGAGGATTGTAGGTTTGAGGCCAGCCTGGACTTCACAATGAGACCTGTCTTAATAAATAGATAAATAGATGAGTGGATGAATGAATGGGGGGGGAAACAACTCAAGACCAATGGGTCATTCTCTACTAACCCCCCCAGTGATTCCCCTGTTGCCAAAGTCTCTGCACCCCATCTGTCTCTGCACCCTTACTCTCTCACAGCAGGTACACCCCTACTTTGTTTCCGCTGTAGCCTGGAATGTTCTCCTGCCCTCTGCTTCCTTCTCCATCTTTGCTCAAATCCCCCCACCTACCCCATGTGGCTTCCTGCCACCCTATTCAATACGCTGAGTCCCGCCCCCCAGACTCTGCCCTTGTCTCTCAACACTGCCTCTCTGGAGTGCCAACACTAACCAATACTTCCTTACTCTGTTCCTCTGCACCCACAGGCAGAATGGGGGTGACTAGGGTGGCCGAGGGGACACAGCATTTGTCTTGTTCACCACACTCTACCCAAAGCCCATTTTGAAGCAAGTCTTAGCATATGACAGGTGCTGAGTGAAGTTAAACTGCATGACAGTATTCAAGACCTGGACACCCCTCGGCTGGGACTCAAGAGAGGTTAAGAATCTTGCTGGATATCACACAGAGAGTGGGAACGCAGAGCTGGCTCACTAATGTGGTTTGCAAAGTGTCCCTCCTGGAGAAGCTGTATGGCCGGTGAGCATCTGGTGACAGACCTCAGTGCTGCCTGACTTTGGGCCTGGAGCTTGCTGGGCAAGTTCATCATATCCCATGAACCTCTGATCCTTTGTGTACAAAATGAGGCCAAGCAGGGCAGCTGGTAAACAGGATGAGGACCCAAAGCACCGAGGCCTCCTCTCTCAGGTAGCACCATCACAGTCCCAGCTCCCCTCGTCTGTGGTCAGGGGGACGGTGAGGAGCCGTTGACAGATGCAGCCGGCTCACTGGAGTGGGTGTTGAGGGACAGTGATACACAGGCCTATTCGATGCCCAGGTCCCTCCAGATGCGTGACCTGTGAGCCAGAACAGAGCTGTTGGCCACCAGCTCCTTCACAAACAGGGAGACTTCTGCCACAAATTCTTGGGCCAATGATAAAGGGACAATGTCACAACTGCTGTCAGGAAATGCCAAAGGGGTGAGTGGATGAATGACTCTATAGAAGCTCAGATCCTTCGGGGCTTTTCCACTGGGTTCTCGGCCTTCGGAGGACAGTTCTCAGTGCATGCATGTCTCAGCACCTGGTTCTACCAACCCCAAGTATGGGAGGGAAATCCTTGGATGTGGACAGACACATCGGCAGATGATGAGGGGAAGATGGACTGGAAGGTGGAGGAGATGCTGCCCCTGCAGACAATAGCTTTCAACTTCATTTTTTCTCCCTGCAGCAGTTGCTTGAACTCTCAAGACGGATGGAGCCAGCAGACATAAGAGCCCCCATTGTTAGTCCTTTCCAACAGCCTGCCATGGGCCCACCTGGTATTCATCAGGGTCTCCAGACTCAGAAGCAGCCCCTCCCTGCTCAAGACCTTGGGCCCCAGCTACTGAGGAGCCCATGGGCCACCCTCTTCCCACTGCCTCATATACCAGGACTGTAGTGGGATATTCACTTTGTCTCCTTCTGAGGCACTGACCACGCCCATTGGGGGGTGGAGCCAGGGGCGGAAGTGACCTGTGGAAGGAGGTCTGAGGAGGAGCCAGGGACTGCTCTCTTGCTGGTGGGTTGCGGAGAGGGGAGCATCTGGTGGAACTTGATGGTGTTCATCTGTCTAGGTTGTAAGTTATTTCGGCCTATTTGTTTATCCTGATCCTTATTTAACCGCAATACAGGACCTCTCTAGAGTGAGGTAAATAGCCTTTCTCCAAAACACTCCAGAAAACACTCAAGAGCCCCACCTTGAGCTTTCTTCTGTCATGAAGAAAGCAATGTTCATGCATGTTGTCCAACCTGTTCAATATTCATCTACCCAGCAGAGCTCTCCCAGCCACACCCGGAATGTGGCTAAGAGATGATGGACCAAATCATTAATAAGCAAATTAAGTGGCTGTGGATATCTACTGATAACTGCCTTGCACAGCGCCTTCTGAAGTGTGTTCCTGAGTGGCCTCCAACCTGGTCCTGGCTTCAATCCTTCATGCTGGAGCCCGGTGGCCCCTGGTCCCCAACATCCCCTATCTGGCAACAGTCATTCACTGTGTCCCATCCCCATGACATCCCATAAACCCCACAGGGCCCACATATCACTTGCCTTTTATTCCAGCATCTCCCAGAGACCCATTATGTACAGATTGTATTTATACACATAATAATATACATTGTATATACGTATTCATATATATATATTCACACACTAGCCCACATGCTCAGACACTCACACATACATCCTTCCTGGAGGGGCACGGCCACCTCTGAGCCTCACTCAGCCTCAACAAAAAGTTCTAGGTTCAGCAGGCAGTGGTGAGGTTTTATGTTTTTTTGCTTCCAAAACAAAACAAAACAAAAAGGCCATATTCTCCAAGCGTGTCCTTCCATTGCCCCAAGACCCTAAAACCCTCCCCCAAAACATTCTGAATTTTTGTTTGCAGAGGTTTCCTTCCCTCTGCTCTTCAAGGCCTCAGCGGAGAATCCGGGCCTGTCTTGTGGCTTGTACAGGTCCCTGAGGGGAACCAGGTGGGCCAAAAAGGTCCCAGCATGTCTGCAGTAGTCCAGCTGCCCTGTGACCTCCATATGGACAGGGTGGAGAACTATAGAGCCAAGGGCACCTGCCATATAAGAAGTGTGCTGTCTGTCTCGTTGCATGGGGCTGGCCGCCCACTCAGGCCACCTGGAGCACCGCCAAAGTGCCGGTAGCCTTGCCCACCAGAAATGATGGCCACAGAACAGATCTCTTTGCGGTGGGCATCACGAGCACAGGGCCGGCTGCGTACCCAGACATCGGGATCATCGGCCATCTCGTAGATGGAGCCATCCTCCTCACTGTGCTCCAAAGCCGAGCCATCAGTGGGTGCTGGCTCCCGCACTGACAGCAGGGGACCAGGGAGGTGGGCCGTGGAGCGCAGGCGGTACTGAAGCAGGATGCCTTTCTTGCGGGTCAATTCTCGGCCTGTGTGGCTATCCGGTGCAGGAGCAGGTTCATGAGCCTGCCCATCAGGCTTGTCCTCCTCAGCCTGAGGCCCCTCAGACTCTTCCTGGTCATTCCGCAGGATGTCAGGGGCCAAGATGCTCATGGCCACAGCCAGGAAGGCCACTGGTCCACAGTGACCATTAAGAGACACCATACCTTTCCCTATGAGAAACAGAACAGAAGAGGAGACCAAGAGACCAGATCATTAAGGGACATTGGCAAGTAGTTCTGTAGAATTTTCAGAGTGGGTTGAACATTTTCTTCTATCATCTGTGTCGGCAGCTCCCCAGAGGCCATGAGATCTGTCTATGCCATGTTTCAGGGCATGACTTTACAGAGCGGGGCCCTCCTCCATCTCCAGGATGAAACAGCTTCACAGATAACTTCCTCCAAACTCCACCCAGAAAAACCAAGTCTTGTAACAGGCTTTACAACTCTTCCTTCCTGCCAAGCTCCAGCATCCACAGTGGCACCTAGCTACTCCTTGATCTCTAACTACCACAGCATCCTCTGCCATGGCTGTCCTAGACATTATCTGCCTCATGCATGTCCATGTCCCACCAGCCTGGGTGCCTCCATGCACACATAAATTGCTCTAGTAAGTGCACCACAGAAATAGGACACCCAGAAATCTGAGAGTTTAGAATGGGGTGAAAGTCTGGCCTGGCAGACTTAGGCTGGCTCCTCCCTCTCACCCCCATGCTCACCAGGCACTAGAGGAGGTTTCTGTCTTCCCTTTTCCAGTGTCTAAACACCAGAGTTCCCCCCTCTCTCCTCTGACCCTGCGTCTGTTCTATTGGGCCTAGACACAGGTCAGGGCAGACTGGCTGCCATAGCTGACATGGGCCCATCCCCAGAGTTCACACTTCTACCTCTGATAACCTGCTACAGAGAGAGGCAGCAGAGCCAGCAGAGCCTCTGCCATTTTTCAGATGCCCTAGCCAACTTTCATACTCACTGGCCAGTGTGAGCTACTCCACCCAGATGAGAATGAGAAGGTAAGAGGTGGTAGCCTGGGGTACTATTTTACTATGCCCTGGCTAAGGCAAGAAGGACAGAGAGACCGGATTCTAACATAAGTTAGTAGGGATTGCAGATGTCTGGGCCTAGTTACCCTTATCCCTCAAGCCAAGCCTCAAACCCACCAAGACAGCCCGGAACCTCACCTGTGATCTTGGGGATGCCCTCCAGCCGAGGCACAGGCAACAGGACAATGACACCCTGATCAGTGCCTACCCAGAGCAGACCCTGGCAGATGAGGAGGCTGGTTACACACAGGTGCTTCTGGCCTGCAGAGAGAAGCAACATGAGCTCAGTTCATCTTGATGAGGGAGCTCTACAGCCCAGATTTCCCTCAAGACAAGCTGGACGGCGCTGTGGTTTGGACAAGGGCACCCAGTCAGACCTCAGTTTCCCCATCTGTATATGGACTGCTGTGAGGGCACACAGGGTAATGCCACAGGACACGGTGCCTAGCCAATGTTGGCTCTGTACGTCAGGGCTCAGTTGCCTGGCTCCCAGGAGCAGTTGGGTGTGCATGCAAAAGCCACACCCAGCAAGCCAGGCTGCAAGCCAATGAAGAGCAGGTGGGACAGTCTGCAATGGGCAGGGACAAATTAGAAGCTGGCAGCAGTGCCACGTACTAGAAGGAACCAGGACAGAACCTATATAGGCCTGCCTGCTGCCAGGTTACTCCAGGCAAATGGGTGAATGAGTAGATGGACAGCCAGATGAATAGATGAGAGGAAGGGTGGATAGGTCAGTGGATGGAAGAGAACATTGGGCAGTGAGTAGGTAGATGGATGCATGGATAGATGGATGAATGAATTCACATGTGCATAGATAAATTGGTAGATAAATAGATAAATGAAAATGAAATGAGTGGATGGATGAATTCACAAGTATATAGATAGATTGGTAGATGGATGGGTAGATGATTGGATGGATGGATAGATAGATGGGTGGATGATGGTTGGATGGATGATGGATGGATGGGTGGATGGATGAGTGGATGATGGATGGGTTGATGGATATTGGGTAGATGGATGGATGACAGATAGATGGAAGGAGAGACAATAGTTAGATGGATGCATAGAGGATGGATGGATTCACAAGTATATAGATAGATTGGTGGATGAATGGGTGGATGAGTGGATGGATGGATAGAAGGATGGGCAGATGATAAACAGATTGGCAAGTGATAAATGGATGGGTTGATAGATGAATAGATGGGTTGGCAGAGGAGAAGAATGGTGGGTAGGTGAGTGGATGGGTGGACACACACACAGTTGAACACAGCTCTGAGACTGTAGTACACAGTCACTGGAGGTGCATTAAGTAACATTTACAATCACTTTAAGGACCCAGACTCTAATGTGCCAAGAGCAGTTCCCCAAAATGACAAGGCCAAGAGGGAGCTGTGGCTACGTGCTGCACCCCACACGCTTCCTCTTCCTTCCCGTAAGCTCCCGAGACCTCAAGTCCAACATCAGATGGTACCAGAGGCCTCACATCCTCATCCCAACCATAGCAGAAGCTTGACAACTGGAAGGAGGATGAAAGAGAAGCCCAAAGAGACGACAGAGGTGAGAAATAACTTCATCTACAGGCCTCATTCTGGGGCCCTTCTCCTTCTGCCTCAAGGAAAAGAGCGAGACACTTCACAAACAGTCCAAAAGAAAAAAATTCTAATGGTGGATAAATATTTGATCATAGAGACTTAATACACAGGGCTCAGCTCACTCTGGCCATCTATCTGGAGATATACAACTTTTAAAAGCTCAGGCTCTCGGAGAACATTTTATTAATGACCTGTCTAGTTAAAAGGAGGAGGGAGTTTAGGTTTTAAAAAAAAATGCATTAATACCAGTCGGGTGCTCAAGTGGAAGGAAGGGTGGGGGGAAGGATGCCTGATAAAATTTTTAACACGCCCCCAAAAAAATTCACACTTAGAGGAAGAACAAATTTATTACTAATTATGCAATTATTTCATTTGCTGATGTGGGGGAGAAGAAATACTTAAAAGCCTGTTTTAAATATCTCTAATAAAGAATTTAAAAATCCTGTTCAGCTTTTCTCCCTTCAGGGCACAGTGGTGTGGGGTGGCCAGGACGCTGCCCTCTGCCCTCTGACTCCTGAAGCTGTAACCGACACAAGCTCAGCTTGGGGGTCAGGGGACTGTCTCTGCTCAGGGATACTAGATACTCAGTTCGGCTAGCCAGGGATGCCCAGGCCTAGAGGAGACCAGGAAAGGACCCCCTGTCTGCTCACATATAGCTGGTGCCTTGGGGAAGGTCCTGACCTAGAAGCTCAGGTAGGCAAGGAGGCTCTGCAGGAGAGACCTGGCAATGAACACAATGAGGACAGCGAGAGACTTCTCACGCCACGAACTGCACGTGAAGGTGGGGTGAAGGAGTTGACCACAGTTTCCAGGCATAGCAGGGGGTCCAGCAAGAATGTGACTCTGGGCGATGGCTCAGCCAATCTCTGACTCAGCCCTTGTGTCCATGGAGAAACTGAGGCTAGGGAGAGGGAGTGCCCACCACCTGACCAGCAGAGTGACAGTGTGGACAGGCCAGTCATGCAGCCTCCTGAGTCTCAGCTCACATGGCTTGGAAGCAAAGACACTCACCGGAGGTGCCTCCCCTTTGAAAACCAGGCACACAGTGTTGGGTGGCACAGGGATACAGCTATGGGCCCAACCAGAGCTGTGCTTCTCCACCAGCAGATCCGCCCCCAGACTGGCCTCCCACAACTGAAGCTGCTGCCTCTCACTTTCCTCTGCCCCGACTAGAAGAGACTCCCAAGATTTTCAAAACCTCCTAAGATTAACCACTTTTTTCCATTGTTCCATTATCTTGAAATAATTTAGCTATCAAGATAAATGCAAAAGTAGTTCTGTGATACAGAGAATTTTTTATTGTATTGTATAATAGATGAAACCGGTCCGTCCTCCAGTCCTGTCCTGCTCCCCGCCCCCGTCACCCCCACTTTCAGGAAATAGAATTAAACTGGAGGAAAAGAAAGGAGACGGCAGGAAAGAAAAGGATCACAAACAACACAGGGTTTCTGATGCAGGGGAATGGTGCAGAAGGGACTGTCCCCACCCTCAGCCATGTGAAGCACACCAACACACGGAGGGATCAAAGCACTCAGTGGCTAAGCCAGGACTCACCCAAATCTGAGGGTGTGTGTGTGTGTGTGTGTGTGTGTGTGTGTGTGTGTGTGTGTGTGTGATCTCTTCACTCCCCATCATCCAGCAGGACTCTGAGTCACTGCATAGCAAGGCATATGATCCTGCTGAGGAAACCGATGTCTGAATCTCTAACTTGGGGACCATCTGCAGCTTGTGGGCTTAGAGCACAGTGTGGTGCCATCAGCAGAGCCTTGCTCAGCACAGAGCTCTGGTAGACTGGCAGCTCTGAGTCAACAGTCATTGCTTCTGCCTAGCTTGTGCATGGTCACCTGACCCTGGGTGATGTCCTAACTAGCCAGGAGGATGTCTGGGTCACAGCTGGAGATAGGAATCAGATCTTGGGTGATGACAGAGGCCCTCAGACCCCCCCCCCAAGGTGCTGGCCATTGAGCCATTCCCTACACAGCTCAAACCCACTCCCAGCCTTGCCACAGCCCATCTGGCAGGCATAGGTGACAGTTTCCCTGGCCCCAGGGCCAGTTTCCTAGCGGACAAGCCCAGCCCCGCCTAAGGTGCCTAAGCAGGACAGAATGGTCATCCTCTTTAACCAGCCCTGGGTCAAGTAGACTGGTGGAAGCTGGGACAAGGATAGTAGCAGGAGACACTGGTGCCTACAAGCTCCCTGGGTAGCCCAGATGCCATTTGAAGAGAGAATGGACCAGAGCAGCTATCTGCCCAGGGTCTCCAAAGCAGCCCTTCATATAAGCAGCGATGGTGGGTAGGGATGGAAACCAGCTCCATAGAGATTTCAGGAGAGAGGGGTGAAGTGGGGTGTGGTATGAGCCTCAGTGGTAATCTGCCCTCTCTCAGCACCTCAGCTCACAGACAGCTTTGTCAGAGGAAGCACAGTCCCCCCGAAGTTGTCATTCAAACTCTTCACCCTCATGGCGCCTCCAAACCTGCTGAATGGCAAATGCAGAGGTACGCCTTTCTTCAAGAGAGTTCTATGGAAAGAGACAGGTGGGGGCCTCCTCTCCTGCCCATAGACAGAGGCAGAAACAGGCTTTGCTCAGCCTGAGTGATGGGACAGCGTGGACAACCTGGGTCTGCTGCCCATGAGTTTTTGGTTCCAGCTCCTGGCACAGGAAAGCCTACGGGCTAACAGCCCACCTCCTGAGCACCCAGACTGCTGAGATGTGGTGCAGGGGGCAGAGGGTCAGGAATGGGGGCTTTGATAGGACAAACCTGAGCACAAATCCCAGCCCTGCTGCTTCCTGTCTACCATGAACCAGTTTTTGAGGCTGAGCAAGGCTGTCCTGGAAGGTAATGAGCTGGGCTACCCACTACACAACCACCTGCTGGCATCTGTGAGTGTCTGTCCCCTTATCCCAGCCCCAGTCAATTTTACAGCCTCACCTGGCAGGAGGAGGGGGTCCTTCCTCCTCACCCCAGGTCTGGGGAAGCCATGCAGCCTCACCTGGCAGGAGGAAGGTAGTCCTGGTGGCAATGTTGATCTCTTGAAGATGTTCCAGGGTCTCGGTGTGGAAGAGCCGGATGGAGGAGCCAGAGGAGAAGGCCATCCAGACCCCGCTGCCTGCCTTCACCATGTGCGTCACACTCACTGCCTCATCCTGGTGCGCCTCGAAGCTTTGCTGTATGCAGACGGGATGGGGGTATCAGGCTGCGGCTGCCACCCTCACTCGTCCCCACTCTCCAGGGCCAGCTGTTCCTACATTCTTCAAGAGTGCGTGCAAGCTACAGCAAGGCTCTGCCTGAACCTCTGTCTGCAACAGGCCTCGGAAGCCCAGTGTGCTGCACAGATTAGCAACTAACAGGAAGCAGACTTGCAGTGCTGACCGATGGCGGTGGTGTAAATGCTCCTAACGAGAGTGACTGCAGACAACCCATGATGCAGCCAGGCGCGAAGGCAAAAGTGCATGCTTGGCTCTCCAGTGGAGGAGACCCAAGTCCAGCACACACGAGGGCTCCTTTCAGGTGCTCAGCTCCCAGGAAGCAAAGATGGAGCTGAAGCTGAAGCTATATGCCTAATTTTGTTTTTGAGACAGGGTCTTGATATATAGCCCTTGCTAGACTGATACTCATTATGTAGCCCAGGCTGGCCTCCAGCTCATAATTCTCCTACCTCTGCCTCCTAAATACTAGGATCACAGGCCACGTCCAACTATGTATGTTATTTAAAGTAACCATGGTAACCTGCAGCACTACCCGGGGAAGGAAATAGGGGTGTGAACCAAATCCTCACCTCTCACAGTGTGGTGAGGGCAGCGAAAGTCAAGAAATAATATTCAAAACCAAGAGACCAAGAGCTCAGGTAGAAATGAGGAAGGCGTGTGGGTTAAAGAGCGAGCGGGCAGGCTTTTCTTCTGAGAAGCAGGGTAGGAGAAGAGCAGGAACTACTCCATGCCAGTTCATTTTCCTCTTACAGGGATGAGGCTAATCGATCTTAACCAAATAACACAACACTCAGGATACAGGGCTGGAGAGGTGGCTCTGTCAGTAAAATGTGTGCCTTGCAAGCAGGAGAATCCACGTATGGTCCCTAGAAGCTATGTGTTTTTCTCTTTGTTCTCTGTGCTCCCCACCCCACCCCCCAAGCTATTGCGGTGTTGCACATTACAATCCCACCACTGCAGAGGTGGAGACCTGAAGCCCACTGGCTATTTAGCAAGTTTAAAAAAGACAATGAAAGGACACATCTCAAAAGAAAAAACAGTGGGTAGTACCTGAGGATTGACATCCCAGGGTGTCCTCTGGCCTCCACACAAACACACCCATACACAGTGCACACATACACACATACATAGTGCATGCACATTCACACACACACACACACACACACACACACACACACACACACACACACTGCAGAAGTCCCTGACCCTCAGACAGGCAGGGTGTGTGGTCTCCACAGGGTAGGGCATCCCCTCGGGTGAGGACAGGGACCTGACTACTCCCTTAGGCTCTGTCTAAGCACTGCTGAGAAGCATGGGGGGAGGGGCTGGGTATCTCCTCTCAGCTGCAGCCCCACTTCAAGTGCAGAGGGCTTTGAGACTCTGCTTCTAAAGGAAACTAAGCCAACATAGGGCCAGGGCTGAGCCATGCAGTACAGCAGGGACACACAGCCCCATTGCTAGGGCCTGCAGCCTGCCTCTGCTAGTCCAGCCAGGCCTGTTGATTGAGTTGTTTCTTCCATGAAATCCATGATGGCTCCTTGTTTGCTATAGGCATCCTGAGAGGAATCCAGGAGAGTTCAAGTGGGACCCTTCTCTGAAGTGTGACTGCAAAGAGTCTGTGAGACACAGAAGCCAAGTCTGATGGATGCCCCTCAGTCAGTGGTTAGTGCTCAGCAAGATGGAGGACTGACTCAGCATCCACAGAATAAGGTGGTCTTTTCCAAAAAAACAGCAATCGCATCTTTGTCTGCAAATGCACACACATGACACATGCACACATGCAACAGCAAGGATGCATGTGCAAAGTCACTCAGAGGAAAGGTCGGAAGGCTTGCTGACCCCAGGAAAAGCCAAACGTACTGAAAAATGTGAGTCCTGGCCCTGCAGATGCCACTCCGGAGTCTGCAGGTGCCAACACTCTATCCTGCCTCCAGTCTGATTAAAGAAGCCTGCAATGCAAACCCAGCCTTGTTCCTCCAGATAGGACTAGTCAGTCAATACTGGGCCTAGTGGGCCAAGCATGCCCATGCCAACTCACAGGGACAAGACATATGGGACAGGGAGGACCACTTGGGGCACCAGGCCATCCAGGCTTCCCCAGGCACTTCTGCTCACGACAGGAGACTGATTCCGTGAATACAAGCTGGGCTTGGATTCCTAGCTGAGCCCATAGGGAGATAGCAGGTAGGGACAGAGAACATGCCAGAATCATGGCAGCCAAGTCCAGCACCCCAGGGTGAGGGAAGGCAGCAATGGGGCCCAGGCCTCAGTGCCCCCTGGGCTCAATGACAACAAGCCACATAACTGCAAGTTGGTAAACTAAGCTTTCCTGGAAGGCAGTCCTGACCATGCAGGAAGGAAGTCAGACAGGGAGCCTGGCACACAGCCCTCTGACCATAGGTGCTGGTCCTGCTTAAGCACGAAAAGATCCGCCGGCAGCTACCAAACTTTCCCTGACTGGTTTGGTGGCAGTGGAAGGGTCACCACTAGTCTAAAAAGATGACGTGACTGAAAGAGACCAAATAGGTGGGAGCCTGAGGGTTCCCCCAAGTTCCACCCCTGAAAAGAAGCCAGAGGTGACACCACCCGGCAGGCACAATGCCCCATCCTGATTTCGACTCCTGCTCCCTTTGGAGTCACCAGCTAGGGTACCAAGGGGACAGTGGGTTGGGGCAGGAGAAGCAGAGGTACAGCTCAGAGCCCCTCACAACTATAAAAGCAAGGGATTAGTGACAGACTGTTGGAAATGTGTCCACAGCATCCAGGACCCAGATCAAAGAGGCCCCGGCCAATCAAAACAATGCGAGTATCAGACCAGTAATGAGGAGCCTGGATTCTAATGTGCTGAGTTTTCTAAAGTCTCTGAGAGCTGGGTGTGGAGGCTCATGCCTGTAACTCTGGTAAACTGAGGCAGGAGGGGACAGCCAGGAGTTCAAGACCAGTTCAAGAGAGTAGAGACACAGCTCAGTGGTTAAGAGTATGCACTGCTCTTGTAGAGGATGAGTTCAATTCCCACATCAGGCAGCTCACAACCACCTGTAACTCCAGCACCAACAGATCTTGCACCCTCTTCTGGCTTGAGGATACTTACATTCACATGTGTGCCTGCACACATACAGATACACAGGTACACGTACACACACACACACACACACACACACACACACACACACAATTAAAAATAAAACACATCTTTAAAAACCAAAGTGGGGGTAGACTATTAAATAAAGAGAGCTGGCCTCAGGAGAACGGGATCTCAGCTCCTCTGTGAGTGACTTATTGTGCCGGTCTCTGCGTAAAAGTGGACAGAAAGAATCTGCTTCAGAGGGTGCTGAGGACTCAATGGAGAAGGTACGTGGCACACCCAAAGGACCCCTGCATGCTATTGTGTGAGGGCCAGGATGACACAAGGTCTGCCCCTATCCACAGTGCCTACGTCCACAGCCTCTGGACACACAGCCATGGCCACCCACACTGCCGGTTCCAGGTGAGTGATCCTCTCAGAAGACCGCTGACACAGCCAGTCCTGTAATATTTATGTCCCTCTGGGTGACATTTCTACGTCATTGTCATAAATTCCCAGTGTGATGCACTTAGCACTCGAAGTCATTAGAGCCCAAGATGACAGGAGGGACTGGGAGGTTGGCGGGGTGAGGGAAGCTACCCAGGAAACAAGAGACAGTGGACACGGTGTCTATTTCTGCTTCCTGGGCACCGATAGGCACCAGACCTCTACAGAACCAGGCAGGGCACGGGACCCTAGTACTTTACCAACCTAGCAAATAAATCCAGAAAGGAGACTGAGGGGCCCAGATGGGCTGAGGGGGACTTGAGTGAACCATACTCTTCAGCCACACCCAGAAGCTCAGAGGACCCTCGGCCCTGGCATTCAATCAAAGTCAGGTTTAAAAAGATTCATATCACCCATCCTTGCCAAGTCACCATGGTCTCGGGACAGGGAAGGACTGTCCCCCAAACAATGGCCCACACGCCACCAATACTGCCTCCCTTCAATCTTCGGGGGCAGCCACGGCATGGGGACCACCCTTCTACCATCATTCAAGGCAAAACAAGAACCTCAAGAAACAATGGCTGTCATGGCTCAGCTGGCCAGTGGGAAGACGGGGAATTGAAACTCAGGACTGCCAGGCTGAGTGTGCAGAGAGGGCACTTTGTACAAGCTATCATCATAGAAGTCCCGTACCTGTCTTAATGTGCTTTATTCTCATCAACCCTCCACACCCAGAGCAAAAGAATGAAACACTGATGTGACATTTGCAGAGTTACATTGCGGGGGGGAAAAGGGGAAAGCCAAACCCCTAATCGGGATAGCTCATTCCCTCTTGTCCACATGATCTAGCTGTGACAGATGTGACATTTGACTCTGGAACCTCAGGAAATTTCCGGCCTGGGACAAACCAGGTAGCTGGTCACTCAGATGAGACACAATTCCCACAACATAGCTGGTGTAATATTTTACCTTGCCTGACCTGGTTGAGGTCAAGGGCTCAGACAAAGATAGGGCAGGGGGACACAGAAGGGGACAGGGGACTGCCTTGTCAAGAAGGCTTGAGATGTAGCTGTCTCCACCTCTCCCCAGAAAGCCAGCTTATACTTGGCAGAGTGGGACAGTCATCACCCCGTCTACAAAATGGCAGATACTCCCAGCTCAGGGTCACTGTGGGGACAAATAGACAAAGGACCCAACCAGCAACAATAACAATAACCAGGCACAGTTCATTTTGGAAGGAAATGTGCAAAACTTGGCGTCTGGAAGCATGGCTCTAGAAAAGAAAAATAGTTGAAAGTTTTCTCTACTATCTCAGAAATCTGTCCAACCCTGCCACCAAATTTAATTCCCATACTGTTCTTTAAGGATAAGTCATGCTCCAGTGGATGGCTCCATGCCCATGAGTGTATGGACTTCATGAGTTACTTACAAATAAAATAATAATAAAAAAGAGTGTATGAAGTTAGCGGAAGAGTGGATCTGGGAGGAGTTAGGGAGAAGAGTGGGGATGAACATGATTAAAATATACTGTATACACATATTAAATTCTCAAAGAATAAAAATAAAATAAGCGAAATTTAATAAAACTTGGGGCTGCAGAGACAACTCAATGGTTGAGAGTGTATATTGCTCTTATAGGGGATCCAGGTTCATTACTGGCTCCAGGTTGGGCAGCTCACAACTGTCTGTAACCCCATCTCCAGGGGGTCGGAGGTGTCAGTGGCCATGCGGCACAAACATACAGCATATATGGGCAGGCAAAACACTTCTTACACATAAGATGTTTTTAGACTCAAAATATTAAAAAATAAATAAATCCTATACCAGGGCTTGAGGTCTGGTTCAGTGGCAGAACATTCGCTTGGCTTGAACGAGGCCCTGGGTTCCACTCCCCGCACAGAAAAAAAAAAAAATCACACACTAAGTATTGCCTGTCGCCAAGCAAGGGACAAGTCCAGATGCCGACTGCGAAAAGCATCTCCAGGCAGGGCTACTGCCGTCCCCTCCTCTGCTTAATGTCCTTTTGTTTTTGCCATTACGAAGGCCAGCCTAGCATTTCCTCTCCCACATGGACACCTGAGGAGAGGACTGGGGCAGCGGCCACCTGGGGCCACCATGCACTTTCTGATAGGTCTTGCCCTCAACCCCTTCCTAGCCTCGCCCTGTACAAGCAAGTACCAGGGCTAAGCTAAGAGAGCTGGAGTCAGCTTCAGCCCAGCACTGCAGAGGCCACAGGGTGGGCAGTTTGCTTTGATGCTCCATGCACCGGGGCTGGGTGTGCCCCAGTCGACTCACCCTGCAGATCCCCTTGCAAACACCAGAGGGAAGGGGGATCTTTCAGTCTCCCTCTGCAGAAAATGACAGCTGGCTTGTGGGTGGGGCCGGTGCATGTGTGTCCAGACCCCTGCCATCCACCAGAGGACCCGGGAGGAAGCTGGACACTGTCCTTCTCCACAGTGACCTGCCATCCCATGGAGGACAGCCCTGGTGCATACATCCACAAGACCCAGTGGGATATAAGGCACGGAGAAGGCAGGCCAGGGCTCTGGAGGGAGAGCCACGCTACACCCCGTGTGGGGAGCCCCAGCATCCTGAGTAAGTATCGAAACTACAGGGACCCCTCTTCATTTTCCCCTCATCTAGCTCTGGGGGCTGAATATGTAAGGAGCAGCTTGAGTTCCAGTGCATTCCGGTGCTTACAGGAGGGAAACTGAGACACTCAACAGCAGAAACAGCAAAGCCAGCCTACTTAGCTCTCAGCCACAATGTCTACAATCCATGCTCATCCTAACAAGGTCTAGAGGTCAGTGGAACATCTCTTACAGAGGTCCCCACGGAGCCTCCCCCAATCCTAGCTGGCAGGCTTACAAACAACTATTGTCTCATCCAGACATCATGCCAAGGAGTCAAGGAGCAGGCACCTGCCTAACCCCTGCACTCGAGAGACTCATCCCCCAAGGCCATCCAGTGAGCAAGGCTACCAGCACACCCAGGGCCCAGAGGCCACACCCGGGGTTCCAGCCCTGTGGCTAGGCTAGCCACTCAGCAGACAGTGACAGTGGCCCTTTGTGTCTTTGTCACATTTTAGATGGCTAGGCAGCTGTCCTTTGGGTCCCTGCCTCCCCATCTCCCCTGCCACAGGCTCAGGGGGCCTGGGGGTGGGGGGTGGAGGACAGCCCTAAGGAGTGGGGGAGACAGGACCTGGTAGTGATGGGGAGGTGGGTCCAGTGCTTAGTCTGCTGTCTGTGGTTATCTGTCCCTTCCTTGCCTCCGTCTGTCCCCTTTCCTGTCCCCTCTCATGTGTCTTCCCTCTCCTGGCTGCTCCCTTCCACTTCCGGTTCCCATACCTGCCTGAGCTAACTTCTCTGTCAGATCCTAGAGCCAATGGCTCTAAACTCCTTACAAAAACTACGAAACAATTTTTATCAACCCAAACCTTGCCATGGGAGATCAAACACTGGATGGAAAGAGAGCTGGCTCTTCTCGGTAAGAAGAGAGGACCCAAAGCCCTGTCCCTTCCACATCTCCTGCCCCAGAAGCCAGAAAATGGTTCCCTTGTCATAACTCCTAACAACCACCAGGCCCAGGCAGAGTCAGCATGCCTGGCCACGCCCTCACACCTGGCCACACCTTCACGACTGAGGTTTTGGCTCTACCAGGCTCCCTAGGAAGGAAAAAGCACCCTCATCTGCCTGCTCACAAGTAGTTCTTCTGTGGATCTAACCTAATCTTGCTGCCGACAGGAAACCCTCCTTTGAGGGTTCCCACTCTTTAGCAAATCATTCGCTCAGGTTTTTTTTTGCTCACCAGCTCCTCATTTATAAGAACATGAGAACAATAAAACACTCGTTAAAAAAATATTAAGACAAAACCAGACAGAGCTGACTCCACGGACCTGGCTCCAGATGCCACGTGCTCCAGTGACCCAAACACCAGGCACTCCACTGGGGGGGGGGGTCCCTAGTTGCTACAAGAACTTGGGGGTTCATTTTGCTCTCGTGCCAATTTGCATAGCATTACCCTAGAAGCCTCGTGCCTGGATTTCGTTTTTTCAAATTCCCACCCGTTTTGTGTCATAAATAAGATGAGAGACAGAAAACTAATACAACCCAGTGATGTTTTATTCATGCTGTGTCGAGAGCTGTGACGGATTTACAACAGCTAATGCATGCAAACGAAGTTTGAGCACTAATGTGAAAATTAGGGGCTGGGGGGGGGGCATGAGAGGCTGTGGGGCACCCAGGGGCCCCGAGAAGCCCCTTCTCTGTTGGGCTGAGTGGCAAAGGGGTTTGTACTGGTCAGTGGGGAGGGGCAGTGCAGGGCGGGTTCATGAGTCGGGCAGGACTGCTTCCTGCCAGTGTACACTTGGCTTCCAGCGGGGCCTTCATGCTCTCAAGCTGGGGACTTCAGTCCTGGGTCAGCTGGTGTGTTCGCCACCCACTGGGCTGAACCTCTACTGCACATCTTAGCAAGGGGAGGGAACTCAGGAGCCAGACAGCCCTGCCCTATGTGGCTTCCTTCTGCTTAACCTCATACTGGGTCCCAAAGTATCCGTAGGCACCTATAGTGTGGGCTACAGTGGGCAGTCCAAGTGACCTACATGGGCTGTTTCAGAGGTCAGGGAGCAGGGGTACAATGAGAGAAGGACCCCATGGGTGCAGACCCCAGGGCCAGGCTTCTACAGGTACCTAGGAGCTGGGGGTGTGGTTGAGTAGTAGGGTATCTGCTGAGCATGCATGGGGTCCCGGGTTTCATCCCCAGAAAGATACAAATAACACAGCAGAGACACTGGCCAAGCCCCAGGCCCCTGGGGTGGCAGAAACCTCTCAAGGCTGGTGTCAAGGCAGGTCCAGAGGGGCCCTAGGTTCTCCAGTAGCACAGCTATGAGTTCATGTGCCTCATAGCCTGGTACATCTAGATCAAGGGTACAACGCCCATCTCGCCCTACACCAGCAGCCACCACAGGGGTAGGGTTTGCTACTGTTGGCCAGGAGACACCCTGACCAGCCCTCGCTCCACTTCCGCCTTACTCCTGGTGAGGCCTCCCTGTCCCTTCCTCTGGGTCTTACACGTCATCCTAGGACAGTTGGACTGGTGTCCCAGCCCAAACTGTGCAGAAGAGAGCTGCTGTCACATCACACAGACCTGCAAACTGCGCCTTCCCTGCAGGAAGCCCTCCATGGAGCCATGAGCCCCTGAGCCTGCCGTTCCCGGTCCCGCAATCACAGGGACCTCTGTCCTAGTGGCCCCAGGGACAGCCATCAAGAGATGTTTCCAGAAAGTGACTGATGCTCATGTGGCCACACAGCCAGGCCACATGTTAAGCCAAGTCTGGCGAGGAAGCGCCTCGGCTGAAGCTATAGGGCAGAATGGCTTCCTGGGGAGGTGATGGTAAAGTCCAGAACTGAGTGGCCGAGATGGAGCAGCATGTGAAGGGAATGTGCTCCTAGGACAGAGGGCAAAGGCTGGCTGTGGAAAGGAGCCAGACTGTCCCAAGGCCAACAGAGGGTAGGAGGGTGGGTGGGCGGGTGAATGGGTGTGTAGATTTCAAGAAAGAAAAAACAAAAAAAGCATAGGGCCAGAAGGCAGCTCCGAGAATATACTCAAGCTTGCCATGCACGATGACTGAGTTCAAACTCTAAGACCCACATAAAGTGAGGAGAGAACTGATAACACCAAGTTGTCCTCTGACCTTCACGGGCACACTGCGGCACATGTGCCCCTCCCCCCTCCAGTAATAAAATAAATTGTAAAGAGGAGGAGGAAAAAGAAAGAACAGCAGCTGGTTAAAGCTCTTGCTGCTCTTCCAAAGGAACCAAGTTCGATTCCCAGCACTCATGTCAAACATCTCTCCACTGACTTAACTCCAGGGCGTCTTCTGGTCTCCTATGATACATACCCACACGGAAACACATGTGTGCATACATATAATTGAAAAAAATCTTAAAAATTAAACCTTTAAAATACAACAAAAGAAAACGGCTTGTTCCTGACTGGTACCCATTCGAACAGCAAGCTGGTTCATCTCTCAGCATCATTACACAGATCTCACAACTCAAGGACATCCACAGCCCAGCCCTGTCTCCAACCACCCATCCCTGTCCCGTGAGCAGGAGGCAGAGACCCCAGACCACTCATGTAGGAGCAGCCTTGCCTTACCCCACTACCCTACCCCAGCAGAGTACACCTTGCACGCTGCAGGCCTGATGTCCCCAATCGGTTTTTTTTTTTTTAATTAAGATGCAACAATCACCCCACAGCCAGCTCCCCCTCCAGCGATCACTCCGAATGAACTCCAGACGACTGGATTAGACTTTGAAGGTGGCGATGCAGATAATGAACACAAGGATGCCGTGTTGACATAGGCCCTGGTAAGCCACATTATTATTTAACAGGCCTCGCTTCTGCCTCTGCTGGGATCAAGGAGCTGAACAAGCAATCGGTGGTAATCGGAAAACCCAGAGGCAGTGATGGCTCAGCTCCACAAGGCCTGGGCCGAACAAGGTCAGGGTGGAGGCAGGGACCCGGTCAAGTGAGCCAGGAGAAACAGTCCTCATTTCCGTGGTCCCTTCCCTAGATCCGTGCCTACCACCCTGCCACATGATGTCATGCATGCCTCCAGCCCCTGGGACACGGGCCTGACTCCTGCTGTTTTCCCACCAACCAACACCCTATTCCCCTCTTCCGTCACATGTCACACAATACCTCCCCAGCCAAGCCCAACCCTGATCCCCAACTCCCAGCTCCGGTTCCAACTACACCAGTACCAGTACCTCACCATGCCAGGCAACACCATAGCTCTGGTCTCTCTCCACCATGGACTCTGAAACCTTGAAGAACAGGTCTCACTTGTGTTGGTCCCCTAAGTGACTGAGAATCTGGAGACTGGTGACCTACTCTGCACCCAACAACATCTGTCCACTAGGACTGTCTGCTAACTGACCCATGCTGTCACCACCAATGAACCAGACACGGGGTGACCAAGGCACAATCCTAGACCTGGAAGATGCGATCATGAAAGATGCAGGCTCATAATGGGTTCCCCTAGAATGACAAACCAGGAGAGACAGAACCTCCTTTTGGTTGAGACAGACAGCCTGGGAATTAAGACCCATAAGGCCTGTGTTCAAACCCTGACTCTGCCTTTTTCTAGCTGTGTAGCCTCAGGCAAATTACTTAACCTCTTTGTGCCAATTTCCTCAACTTTTAAGTGGGAGCAGCACCCCTATCAGAGAGTGGCTTAAAGACTAAATGAATTTATATATGTAAAACACCTAAATCTGAGGCAGAGGCAGGCAGATCTCAGTGAGTTGGGGACCAGCCTGGTCTCCAAAGTTAGTTCCAGGTTAGCCAGGACTGTTACACAGAGAAACGGCATCTCAAAAAAGCAATAAATAAATAAGTCCAGGCCAGGTCCAACAAAACCCATTGTCACCTCCTGGACGTGGGGACACTTAGGTTAACCCTGGTGTCTTCATACTGTACCCCAGCCATGAGAATGGCACAGCCAGCCAGGTCTTCTAGCTTGGGACACTCGCTAGCGGGCTGTAAGTTTCCAGAATGCTCATTCCCCATGGTCCTCCTCAACCCTGGGGGAGGATGCATGAGGCAGGTGTTACAGGGGGCTCCCTTGGAACCCAGCACCGTGCTGGGACATCGAAGACCCTGTGGGTGCTAAATCCAGGCTCAGCCAGCCCCAGACAGAAATGCGTGGGCACTCTGAAGGCTCCCCCAGGACTGGCTAATCTCGCCAGGGATCCAGAGGCAAGCCTGGCGCCGGCTAGCCCAGAACACAGTCTGTGATCATTAGTAGCATCCAGATGGAACCAAGTCTAGTGCACAAAGCCAGAGCGGGCAACTCCCCTCTGTTCAGGCAAGAAGCCGGCTCTATTAAATATACATAGTGTGATCTTGTAACTGAGCTACTACTGTGGCATATGTATGGGGGGAGGGGGAAGCGAGCTACCACCCACCTGCATAGAAACTTCCCAGCAGCCAGGGAATGCTCATCCTCTGGCTTTCCAGCCCCTCCTGCTGGGACTCCCTGGCCAGTGGCCCTGGACTCCCTGCCAGGGCCACACAGCAGGTGAAAGGCCATACCAGTCCTGCCTTAAGAGCAGCTCGTTCCACACTAATCTTAAATCACCAGTCTCACAGGAGCCAGGAGGTCCCGGAGCCCTGGGACAGTCTGGCCAGAACCAGACAACACTGTGACCCTAGAGGGGCAGAAACTAGTGAAAATAGCCCATACAGGCTCTGCAGACCTCCTGTGCCCCGCTCACACTCCTGGGACAGGAGAGAATGGAGTCTCTTCCTACGAAGTGAGAGGGAGGAGGGCCACGGAGGCTGACAAGGCCCATACCATGGACACCTGAGTCTATGCAAGCAGTTTGACCCTCTAGGCCCCCGTACAGCCAGAAGTCGGAGAGCTAGGCAAACAAGGATAATGGATGTCTAACTACCTGGCACAGGGAGGTTCCCCAAGGTCATAAAGCACAGTAGAGACAAAGCCAGCATCCTAGCCAGTGCTATTCACAAGCTATATTCCCTCCAGGGGTGCAGGCTACCCTACCAACCGAGATGGACAGCGGCCGGGACAGAGTGAGGCTGCTGCATTTGACAACCCTGCCAACTCTCCCCTCTAAGGAGCTTCCACTGCTCATGTCTACAAGATAGCCAGGGAGCCTGGCTGCAGGAGCCCAACTTCTGACTTGCCCAGCTGTAAGCCTGCTCCCCACTGTCCTCCACTCCCCTGAAAGAGGACTCCCTCTCTGAAGAGAGTCCTGTGGGAACAGTGTTCCCAGGACCACAGGACCTGCAGTGTCAGATGACCTCACCCACCTTCCTCTCAGGAAGCAGAGGAGGTGACAGGGCCTTGAAGGGAAGTGATGGAGGGGGCGAGGGGAGGGGCAATTAGCAGGGGAGCCCTCTGGGATGCAGCAGCAGGGAAAGGGAGAGGGTCTGTGGTACAGCCATCGGGTCCCCTCCCCACTCTTCAGGGGAACAAGAAGCCAGGAGAATGGGGCTGTGGTTTCACTAGCCAACCTCTCTAGCCTCTGGTCTGGCTCAACTGTCCAGGGAGGTCATAGGTCCTCAGCGCCATGCCCAAGTAGCCTCTGAATGGGTAAGACCCCATGGGAGCAGCCAAGGAACTCCGAGCAACCTCAGCTTTTTCTCTACAAAGGGCAGCATGGGCAGCACGGGGCTTGGCAGATGGTATGGCATGCAGACACGAGTTCAATCCTCTGAACCCATATTTAAAACAGCAACAACAACAACAATAACAAATCCAATGGTGGTACATCTCCTAGCCCAGTGCTGGGGGTGGAGGTGGGATGGAGACAGGCAGATCCCAAGGAACACAGCCAGCCTAACCGATGAGTCCTGGGATTAGAGAGACCCTGTCTCAAAGATAGAGGTGGACAGTACCTGAGGAATGACACACAAGGTGTATGTACACACACAAACACACACACACACACACAAACACACACGCACGTGCACGCGCACACGCACGTGCGCAGGTATCTTACAGGTGACCGGTGTGGCTCACAAAGCGCACCTTCCCCTGGCCATAGACCTATGTGCAGAATCAGACACTCACCCACCTCTAACCTTCAGCAAAAGCAGGAACATAGATATGAGACTAGCAACACATATCCCAGGACTTCATACACACACACACACACACTCACACACACTCACACACACTCATACATTCTCACACACACACCTAGACATCATTCATAGCACCCACTTATCCTGTGAAGACTGAGCCCTCCAGGGCCATGTCCTGGCCACTTACAAGCTAGCAGCACCAAGCTCTGCCTAGTGTCTGAGCTATCAAGTACAAATTAGAGGTGTTCAAGACAGAGAGCCTATCAGAGACAGGAAAACTGGCCACAAGGGTGCAAGCCTCAGGAGCCTGTCTGTCTGGGGACCTTTGCCAGGCTCCCCTCTGGGTCTGGCGCCAAATCTGATCAGATCAATAATTCAAACAAATCAACAATGGCAAATGTCACCAAAATACCATTTGGGGAGCCACCATGAAGCTCATATCAGCCATTAAGGATGGAGCATGGGATGTGGCAAGGTGGAACAGGCAAGCTAGCATAACCCGTGAGGTCAGGCTCTCGTCCCAGCAGAGACACACAGCAGGCCTCCATCTATGCCTCTGCTTAAAGAGCACAGGCCACTGTATGGCTGTGTCTTTGCCCAGGAGGGACTCTGTGGTCCTAAGTCCTGGTATTGGTACCTGAGTCTGCAGAGTGGCAGCGTCCAGTACAGTGACCCGTGGCCCACAGCTGGCCCATGCAGCATCCTCCAGGCTCAGCAGCGTGCGAATGGGCCCTGGGCCCACAGTCAAGCACATGGGAGGGCTCTCCAGGTCCCAGGGAATTCCACCTATGGGAAGGAAGGGCACAGATCAGCAGCTAAAACCCTGTGGTTATCTCCATATACCCTCCCCACCATGGTCCTTCACTGGGGTGACTGATACTATACTTCACTGCCCTGGGGATCACCCTGAATTCCTCTCTCTCTCTCTCTCTCTCTCTCTCTCTCTCTCTCTCTCTCTCTCCACATGTATTCAGAAAGCACCTACTACCAGCTGGGCCATGAGCTGGGTGCTGAGAGCAGTGACAGGTGCAGGTATAGGGTTGCCCTGTCCTCTGGAAAACCATGCTGGGTAGAGACAGCAAACACCAATCACGAGCTTATGTGCCAAACACCGAGGAACAGATACACTTGGAGGACGGATACACAGGGGCTTCTAGGAGAGTACTTGCCAGGAGGTAGCAGGAACCCAGAGTTTGGGGACTTGTGACCAGAGTGGCCCTGATTCTGCCTTGAGTATAGCTCCTCCTTTTTGGACAGGGGAGGGGACTTCACTGAGACCCAGCTCATCTGAACAGCTTGAGGGCTTCCCTAAGACCCTGTTTGTCACCTGATGGTGCTCCTGTCACTTTGCCAGGATCTCTCCCTCCAGAGATGCCACCAGAGCCGTGGGGAGAAGCTCTGAGAGGTGACATTCTCATCCACTCTTCCCAGAGACCAAAACAGCAGCCTGGCCAGAAACAAACGTCTCTTCCCCCGACCCCCAACCTAGTAGCTCACTGAGACCCGCCCCCTGGCATCTGAGCACAGTAGCTGGACACTGCCTTCTCTCAAGCTGCACCAAGCCCCAGTGGCTGCCCTAGGCTGTCAGGGTACAGGTCAGAAAGGAGACGTGAGGGGAGCTGAGGCCCGATGAGGGGGTCTGTGGTGGGGGAGGTGTGTACACCCTAGAGTAATAGTGACTGCAGCCAGGGGAGCAGGATAGAGTCAGCTGCTGGGTATCCCAAACCCTTCACCTCTCCTCTAGGTCCCCAGAAAAAAAACACACAAAGCCACTCACCACAGAATTACCCTCCTCTGAGCCAACTGTTGTGTGGCAAGACTCAGCACAGCAGTCCCCAGAGATGGAGGACCCTGAGTTATATGGAGAAGCCACCAAACTCCTCACTCTGTCTCCTGGCCATGTGGTCAGCGTGTCCATGTCCCCCAGCATCATCCTCCCCGTGAGCCCTGCTTCATACCCCCAGCCCAGCTGATAAGTGGAGAACTGGGGGCCCCCTCCCATACATACTACCTCCCCTCCAGCTCAAAGTGTAAGCCACCACACACACAGCAAGCAGGCCAGGCTAGAACTCTCTGTGGCTCTGAAATTCGTGTCCATTTGGACAGGGACTTGACCTCTCTGAGCCCCCATTTCCTCGCCCCTAAAGGAGTGTGATGACCATGTACCCCCACTCCTCGGATGCCGCAAGGAGTCAGGGGACCATGTGTGCTGACCCAACACAGCAAGGGAGGCGCACTGGTAAAAATTGCCGGTGGCCAACACCGAGTCCCCTCTGCGTCTGTGCGTCTGCCGCTCTGTTCATGAATTCTTTACCTTCCATAAGCCTGTGTGGCAGACACTGTCATTAGCCCTGACTTACAACTAACATGCTGCAAGTTCAATTACCCAAGTCACACAGCTGCACGGTTGTCCCTGCTCACTGGCTCCCAATAGTCTACGGAAGCCAGTGCTGTCGCCATGTAATTAAAGGTGACAACAGAGGCCCAGTGTAGAGCACCTGGGCAACTCCCCCAAGGACTGTGGAGCCAAGCAGCATTTAAACTCAGAGCTGGGTCTGGCCTGGGTGCCTCCTGGTCCTACTACCAGTTCTGTGCTGGGAATGGTTTCTGGGAGGAACAGGTGACCAAAAGGAGGCCAAACCTCCATAAGAATGTGACCCTGGACCCAGGACACCAGAGTCAGGGAAATGCAAGGCTTTTGAGCACCCCCTAGAGGCAGCAAGTGAGCAGTGTCTGTGGCCAGAGGCCAGAGCCTCTGCTACTATGGCTAAGATGTGGTGGGAAAAACACTTGGGGCAAAGAGCTAAAGATGCTGGGATAGCATCTCAGGGGCTGGGAACTGGAGTCCACCCAAGGGCATAGCAGCAATGTCCTTGCACCTGCCACACAAAGACAGAGTATCACAGCCGCTGAAGCCCTGAGGGGCATATGGACACTGACCAACCCAGCTTCATGGATGGGTGTCCCCAGAAGCCCTCCAAGGCAAGGAACTGTAATAAAATTCAATATAGAGTTATATCAGAGTGGACAGTGGCCAGCAGCCCCCACCAGTGCCCATAGGGACACCCTGAACTCGCTGACCTTTCCGGGACTTATCTTTCGTGACAGACTCTGTCCTCTAACGCTGCCAGCCCCCAATTGTACCACTTCACAGACTACAAAGGTAATTACTGAGGATGGGCAGGGCTCAAGGGGCTGTCCCCTCCACTTGGCCCCCCTTCCAACCCTGGGGTCGCTGTAAGTAAGCACATGGTGCAGAACCTGTACTTGCAGGCTCACACTCGTCCCTGTGTGACAGCCCATTCATCTAGGCTGGCACTGACCCCACAGCCGGTCAGCGGAGATGAAGGCCTGTCTCAGTGAAGACACCTTCAGGGTGCCAGCATCTCTCCCCCTCCCCCAGCCTCAGGTGACACAGCCTGCTGGTCTCCCACAGGGGTCCAAACATGGCCAGTGTCGGGAGGTGGCATTTCACAGGTAGGGAGACTGTCACATCACTACATACATCTCATTCAACACCAGCTCCGGGATGCAGCAGAGAAGCCTGGGCAGTTCACATCCCAAACACTCCGGGCCACCAGGGGCACCCTGGAGAAAGAAGTTCTAGAAGGGTTCCTTGAGGCTGGCTCAGGGGCAGTTAGAGAAATGCTCTGCTCCTGAGACAAGACTCTGGGTCTATTCTAACCCACATGGTGCTGTGGTTCTAAGGTCTGGCTTCAGGCCAGGGACCACCCCTTGGAGGTACCAGGGGATGACTGGGGGCCTGGGGAAGAGAAGACTCTCAGAGGCCATAACAGCCACACCCAGAGAAAGGGATCCTAGAGAGGGTGCAGTATCAGCCACACCTGCCCTCCTGTCAAAGAGGCCAGTGTCTAGCCTCTGTAACGTTTCTCTCCCCTTCCCAACCAGCTGAGGCAAACTCAAGGTCTTCATAGCAGCTGTCAGTCCCCAGACTTTGCCCAGTGCCACTTACCCTCTGGCTCTTAAATAACTCTGCAGCCTGCTCTCTGGGGTCTCCTTGATGCCAGGCATATTCCTGCCTCTGGCCTTCACACACACTGGTCCTTCTGCTCCAAACTCTGTTCCCTCAACTTGCCACCTGCCTGGACCTCTCTCTCTCTCTCTCTCTCTCTCTCTCTCTCTCTCTCTCTCTCTCTCTCTCTCTCTCTCTCTCTCTCTCTCGGTTCTCATCTCCAGGGTCTGCCTCTTTGGATGGGCCCCAGGCATCGAGTACACCATACTAGGTAGTCAGGATCTAACAGTGACTCCAATATTACCCCAGGAGCCCCTAGCTTCCTGCTTGTTGACATAGCTGCTCTGACCTCCCTCTGTAGACTTTAAACCTCACAAGGGCAGGAGGCATGTCCATTTTGTTGGCCAGCATATCCGTAGCACACAGTAGGTAATCATACATATCAGGGGAGCAGATGTTTGCAAGGAAGACCCTCCTCAAAAGTGAGGGGATGAGGTGTGATACCCCTAGAGGCTCTCCATTCTGACAAGCTAGCAGGCTCCAACCCTAGGCTGGAGGCCAGTGGCTAAACACAAAACTCCATCAGGGACTGGACTGTGTCTCCCCAAAATATACTCCACTACAGCCCTAACCCTGCACCAATGCCTCAGAATGTAGTCTTTCTTGGAGTCAGCATTCCTACAAATGTAATTAGTGGCCCCTGGGTTGGTGGGGTCCTAATCCAGAGTGACAGGCACCCTTATAAAAGGGAACATTGGGACACAAAGGTTTATGAACAGGGAGACATCCTTATGGGGACTATGAGGACCCAAATGATGTCATCCCAAGTCAAGACACCACTGAGATCTGGAGAAGCCTAGGATTGAGTCTTCTCAAGAGTCATAGTGCACGCCTTTAATCCCAGCACTTGGGAGGCAGAGGCAGGTAGATCTCTGAACATTTGAGACAGCCTAAATAGTAAGTTCCAGTCCTACCCCGCCCATCTAAGCACCCATACAGGCAGCCAGGGCTGAATGAAGCTGGAGTTGTGGTGTCTAGGGTACACAGGAGGATGAGTGTGGTCCTTTCACACCCTCTTGTCTACACCCCAGCACATCTGAGCCAGGATTTACATTCACACACACATTCTGTTCCGTCTGATGGTAAGAGGGATTTTTTCCCTTCTTCTCCCTTTAATTAAAAACTATAAATGCCTTATCAAAAGCTAATTAAAAATACCAACATAGAGCCAAGTAGAAAAAAAAACCAATCCCCATTGCAAATTTCCGTTTATAACCCTGCAACAGGCTACAATGATGACACAGCCATCGGATGAGAGCTGAGCTGGGTGGGGGTTGGATGGCACTGCTGTAGAGCCTTGGGGTGGCCATACTTGCCACTGGATCCTCACCATCAAGCAGGGGAGGGGGACTGAGGGAGTCTCAGGGCATAGAGAGCGTGCACCACACTCACATGGCTGAGAATGAGCTATGCTCCTCCCTCCCCCAGACTCAGCATCCTGGTGCCTAGAACAGAGCTGACTCTCCAGGGTAACATCGAGGCTTAAGATGATGAGGGCACATCACATCCTTGACAATGCTCCTGGAGAGCTGGAGTGTGGAGCACACGGCTACAGCATGGCACTGGCAGCCTCCTACTTCAGGCTCGGTGACATGGCCGCACCCATGCCAGCCTGTGCCCTGCTACACTGAGCTGTTTTGGTCACCAGCACCAAGAGGGATGGGCACCACCCCAATTCTCATTTTATGAAAGAGACTAAGGCACAAAGAAAGAGCCACTTACTGAGGACATGGCTGTCACCGGGCAGAGCCTGAACAAGAAGCCAGGTCTTTCCGAGACCACCCTCAGTCTCTCGGCCCTTGGAGCACTGTCCCCCGAGCCTGTTTATTGGCAGAGAAATAAGTGCTGTATTTCTACAGGGATTCACATGTGGGGCCAGGCATTAGACCCCAGTGAAAGTCAGGTCTCAGAACCCCTCCAGTCTGAGGCTAGCTGGTACGACACTGCTCCCTGGCCTGCCTTGTTCAATCACTCAGCAGAAGATCTAGGCCCAACTTGGTACCCAGATGCCCCCCAAACCCACACACCCAGAAGTCCTCACCACTGGTCCGAGGATAGGCAGCGAGAGTCCCGTCCTGGAGGCCGGCAAGCAGGTAAAAGGGGCTGTGCCGCAGGCAGAGCACAGGCTGCGGGCCTGGGCTCTTGCAGGTTGCCAGGCACTGGGTACCAGTGTCCACACTGCCATAAAGCAGGATGCTGAAGGGAGAGATGATATCATTGTGACTCTTGGGCATCGGCCTCACTTGTCCAGTCTTGTTCCTCCTACAGGAACCCTGGCTTCTGTCACAAGTCAGGACTGCAGCTCCAGAATACAATGAGAATGGGGCTGAGTTCCGATGCCACTCAAACCTGAGTTCAAATCCAACCACTAACTCCTGGATGCTGACCAGGAGTGCTGACCTTCTTCCTCAAGTGATCCATGGTGCCCATTTGAGGGCCATTGGGGAACAACGCATTACAACACTCCTGGGCCTGCTTTGCAAACATGTGCACAGAGTGATGAGAAGCCAGGAACAGAGACCATAAGGCACTAGATGCCATTTATAGGAATGCCTGAAAGCAAGCCCTCAGAGGCCGAGGAATCAGAGGTTTCCAAGGAGGGGATGAGACAGGAGTGTAGGCTTCTTTGGGGAGTAATGAGAATGTTCTGGAGCTAGGCATTGATTGCCAGAAACCACCAAATTGTGCTCTTTAAAATGGCAAAACAGTGATCTGTTTCATTTTGGTTTTTAGAATGAGGGTCTCAGTGTGATCCAGGCTGGTCTCAATCTTGCTATGTAACCAAGGATGGCCTTGAACTTCTGATCCCCTTGCCACCACCTCTCAATTGCTGGGATCACAGACCTGGATCACCGTGCCCAGTTTGGGGTTCTAGAGATGGAACTCTAGCCTTATGTAGGCTATGCAAGCATTCTACCCTCCAAGCCATACTTCCAGCCCCTCTAAAATTGTATTACATGAAATTTATCTTGTCTCAAAATCAAAATAATACCCAGATCTCTCCCAAGTCCAGTACCAGCCTAGACTGTGGGAGCATGGCTCCCACCACTTCTCAGAATGATAGCGTCAGCCCTTCTCTGTGTGGGAACTGGAAATGGACATAGCCCTCAGGCTGCAAGGTCACTGTGAGAGACCCTACTCAGTATGTGTGAAGCACAGAGTAGGTACTCCGGAGAGACAGTGTCCTTCTGCAGGACATGGTGAAGAGCAGAGATGCGGGGGGGGGGGGGGGCTTCTCTTTTAGACATATTTCCCAGGATTAGGTGGAATCGGCCCTCCTGCACTCACACAGCCCTGCATGGGGGGAGGGGCACTAAGCTTCACTAACCACAGGAACCTGAGACATGACAAGACTGCAGGACTCCTGAGCTTCACCATGGACAAGGACCTGACTTGGCATGGTGTGCCTGAGGATGCACAGCCAGGAAGGGGTGGAGAGCTGGCTGCTATGACATAAGCCACCCCTGGCACTTAGACTGGCTGTCTCCAGTTCCCACCTTCCTGGTGACACCAAGCTGGGGAAGAGTGCTTTGGTGAGTGACCCACAGAGCTGAAGGGACTACCTGCAGCCATCTGCCTGGCAGGACAAGCCATCCCTACCCACCCGCCTGCCCCTCACCTGCCATCCTGTAACCCGAGGCAGACGGTGGGGTGCACTGCTGCCGAGGGATCGGCAGCCACCTGGCTCTCCTCTGCACCCTCAGCCTCCTCCTCTGGATCTGGAATGTACTCTATGCAGAGCACAGGGGATGCCAGTGGGAAGGACTTGACAGTGCGTGGCGAAGGCCGGTTCAGGGAGAAGATCTCCACCTGGCCACCAGCACCCTCCTGCCCGCCTCCAACCTGGAAGCAGAGGTCCAGAGGGGCTGTCAGTCAGGCCAGTGAACAGAGCACATGCTCCCAGGGACCACGCCCTGACATCAACACACATGGACAAACACACACACACACACACACACACACACACACTTCCATTGGGGATAGTGGAGAGGAACTTCCTCTGTCCGGCCCACACACAGTCTGCACTCACAAAGATCACTCGCTCCCAGCTGCAAAGAGACAAATCCATTTCAGGAGCCAAAGGAAAACAAGAAAGGGTTCAAGTAGACACAATACCCAATCAGCTCCAGTTACCCCTCTATAGAGTCCTCTCAAGTAACACCCAATAAGCCACTCTGTCTCCTTAAAATGATCTCTGTCCTGTTCACTGTTTTACTTTTGTGTCGAGCTCATGGTATGCACCCAATGTGTACACCTGTGAAGTGAATGGATAGATCCATGCACAAATGTGTGAGTGGGAAACTGGATGGATAAATGGTGGTTGGGTTGGAGGGTGTGTGGAAGGGTAGAAAGTTAGATGAAGGATGGATGGATGGATGGATGGAGGATGGATGAAATGATGGATGGATGGAGCATGGATGAAATGATGGGTGGATGGATGGACAGGAGGACAGACAGATGCACAGATGGATGCACAAATAGATGGATGAACAGATGAAGGATGGATATGGTAAGGGATACATGCATGCATAGATGAATAGATTCACCGGGTGCTAGAAGATAATTGGGAATAGTGAGAAAAAAAATCAACATTTACATGACAGTCTGATGGGTAAGCCAAGATTCTGCTGCACAAATGCTCACAGGTGGGAAAGAGCATGTGCTAGAGGCTGCCCAGGGATGTGGAAGCCAGAACCCTGGACATAGGAGGACACAAATAGCAATCCAAGTAGCATGGGAACCCCTCATTTTAAAAGACACACAAGTAGAGAAGGTGGCTGGAAACTCCATGTAAGATGAGTAAGAGCCAGTGCTGATGCCTAAGCCCTGGGTGAGGCCAGAGACCCAGGCCTCCTATGATCCAAGCCTTTTCTGAGCTGGACTTCCTGTATGCCAGACCTCTACAACCCAGGCCTCTGCAACCTCAGTCTCCTGCAACCTAGGCCTTTGAATGGCTTACACTCATCTTTCCCCTAGAGATCTGGTCCCTTGCAAACACCTCACTTTCTCTGGGTTCCAATACTCTGAATAAGGCTCTGCCCATTTCCCACCTCCAAACCCCTAGGTTCCTATGAAGCCTTTGATAGGTAGGACTGCTAGGCAAGCAGGTGTCTTTCTCAGAACCCTTCTTGAGAGTCATCCTCTCTGTCCTCATCCTGAGGATAGACTACGACCCAGCCCTGGCTGAGCAAAGGAACTACTTACCCAGAGGTAGCCCTGTGGAAGGGAAGTGCTGACAGCCGAGAAGCCCAGTAGAGGACAGTTGACAGGACTGTGGACCAGACCCCCAAGCTGTAGAGACAGAGATAGTGGGATAAGTCAATCAGTGAGGTGCCAAAATGCCAACATTTGGCAGAGTTCTGAGCCCATCGCCCCCCCCATGAGAATTCCTGAGGATTGGGGCCAAGAAAGTGACACATGCCACATACATAGTTTCCTATGCTTCCTATTTGATCATCGCTCTTCTAGAACCTTCTGTCCACAAAAGGCCTGACTGAATCTGTACATCCGCCCATAGTCTCTAGAACCAGGCAGCTTCTAGATAAGGCTTGTTGATGACCACAAACTCTCTGCCCCCATCCAAGTACTTTATTTTGTAGATGGAAGAGACAAAAGTCAGGAGGGTCAGGGAGGGTCAGGGCCAGCACTAGGTCACAGAGGAAGTGAGTGACAGGGACCAGCTTGCTCCTGCACCCCAGTGACCTCCCACATTCCTCCAGAGAGCTGTAAGGAGGTGAAAATGAGGTAAGAGGCTCTGTGTCAGCACCCCTCCACAGAAGGCCCCACGGAGACAGGGACTGGGTGGGGTGTGTAAGGGAAACACGGAAACTGGGACTTGACAGCAGCCAGCTGTCCCTGAGAGCCGCTTCCTGCTTATATCAGCTCCTGCATCTGTTGCTTCAAGTCCTGGCTAGGAGGCCTCTCAGAGCCTTGTTTTAGGTGCTGCCCTGGACAGCCTGTCCCTCTGGACAGTACAGGACTGTAAGGACAGTGGGACCAGCAGGAAGGGGCTGTGTCAAGAGACATAGAGACACTGCGTCTTCTCCCAAGTAGGTGCTGCCCTCTGCTGGTGAAGAACTTGCCAGTCCTAATGGTCATGGGCAAGAAGGCCAGAAGTTGCCCCAGACACCCTTCTCATGTAGCAGTTAGCCAGTACGAAGCTCAGAGAGGGGACATGGCTGACTTGAGGTCGCACAGCATGCTAAGGACAGAGGCGGGGCTAGACTCAGACTTTCCATTCCTGACCAGTTGTTCTCTCCCCTCTCACTGAACTTCTACCCGGAAGCACCAAGCCAGAGACCTCAGCACTAGGGTGTTCTGCTTCTTCCCCGCTGGGGATTCAAGACTGTGCTGGCGAAGGGCCCCAGCCTTCCTGCCAGGCTGCCATTCCTGTCCTCTCCAGGAGGAAGGCCTCATCGCAGCCCAGACAGGAGTCTCCATGGCAATTCCCTCAGGCCCTGATGTAGGCTGATTGGCAGAAATGGGTCTGAGATGGTGGTTAACAGCTACATGCTTCCTTAAGGGATCAGTGTCCTTAGTGGGGCAGTGGCGGCACACGCCATTAATCCTGACACTTGGAAAGCAGGGGCAGTTGGATCTCTGTGAGTTTGAGGCCAGCCTGGTCTACAAAGTGAGTTCTCAGACAGCCAGGACTGTCTGGGGGAAGAGGGGACCAGTGTCTGGACCCCAGCCTTGCTTCTGACAGAAAACTGACTTTCAGAAAGCCAGCCACATGGAGAGGTAGGGTACGAGCTGGTGGATGGATGTCCTTTGACTTGCATTGAGCCAGTCTGGCACCAACCTGCTTACACATCAACTTCCTGTATGTAAGTAGGGACCTGATATCTTACTGTGATGGTCTTGGGGCCTGAAGGGGATAGCTAAACAACATGGAACACAGTCACCCAGCAGCCTATGTGGCTTTTGAGGCCCACATAGAATTCTCCAGCACTTCGAGAGTACCACAGTCCCGCAACTACACAGCCAGTAGTCTTCAGGGTTCCCAACTGCTGTGCTGCAGATAGGGTCTGAGTGTGCCCCCCAAAGGCCTGTGTGCTGGAAGCCTGGTCTCCAGGGTGGCAGTATTAGGGGAGTCAGACCTTTAAGAGGTGGACATAGGGAGGTGACTAGGGTAAGGATGTATTGCCCTAGGAAGAGATTAATGTTCTCATAGTTACCAGTTCCCCAAGAATAGGCTGTTACCAACTGAACCAGCCTGACACTCCCTGGCTTCTAGCCTCACCAAATAAATGTCTTCACATGTGATTACCCCCGTCATGATGCCGTCACCCTGATACCTCAATGGTGAACAGATTTGGGCAGCCTGACCTTTAGATATCCAGCTTCCAAAGCAGTGAGTAAAATAAACCTCTTTTCTTCATACAGTATCCAACCTCAAGTGTTTTGTCATAGCCACAGAAAACAGCCTGTAAGCAGTTCTGAATAATGGAGCTGGTGTCCATCAGAACAGAGGTTGCTGTGCTGGGAAGCTGAGGACCAAGCTGTCTGGCTATAGATCCCCTTGGGGCCAGGCTACAACTGCAGTTCCACAAGGCATTCTAGCCTCAAAGCATCTCAGAGAGCCTGAGAGATGGCTTAGCATGTAAAAGGATTTGCCACCAAGTCCAATGACCTGAGTTCAATGCCCTGAACCCCCATGGTGGAAGGATAAAACTAACACCAACAAATTGTCTTCAGACCTCCACATGTGCACCACAGCAAGCCCCCCACAAATAAATGCATAATACATATAACTTTTAAAAATTAAAAACCCTCAGAATGGACACACTCCACCCTCCCAAGCCTGTATCCCGGCAGGCCTTGAGACCAACCTGGTTTGTGACATGTCCTCCCCGGCCTCCTGCTGCCCCTCCAGGGACAGGCCCCCTACTTTGGAAAGTAGCCAAGAGCCCAAGGAGATTCCTCATGTTCCTCAGTGGTCAAGTCTTTGGGGACTCTTCCTGGGGTAAAAATGTCCTGATATGTTCACTACTGTTCCTTGAGCCCTGAGTGCATTGCACACAACTATGTCGTGGTGCACATATATGCATGTGCACATGTGTATAAAGGTCAGTGATCAACACTGGTCCTCAACCACCCCCTGCCTGGGATCAAATTCATGTTTGCATGGTAAGCATTTACCACTAGGCCATCTCCCCAGACCCTTAACCATATCATTTTATTCTCAATGTGACACAGCCAGGGAACTCAATGGCCTCTCCAGTTAATAATAAAGATAAGGCTTTATACTATGAGTTAAACAGCTTTCTAGTGTCACATGACTGGGGCATTCCAGGCTGGGCACAACAAGGACAGAGAGCCTCCCAGTTAGCCTCCTCTTATATTCCGCCATGGCCAGCTCCCCTGCCAATCAGAAGTCTGGCTTGGCCCAGCATAGTCACAGCAGTCGGCTTCAAGAAGAACATTGCTCCTCGACACCCAGAAAGGACAGATAGAGCCCAGCACACACTTCACCTCGCAGCCACAGCAGGGGCTTGTCTGCCCAGGAGATAGGACCAGCAATTCCCTTGCCCAACTCCGGTCTTCCCAGGGAAGAAGTAGGCTGACTGCCAGCTCATGCGGCCACCTGAGAGCCTACGTGAGTGGGAGAGGAGACTGGGCAGCTGCCCACATGCACATCTGTTCCCAAGGTAATTGGACAAGGCTGGCAGTCTCCGCTCTAATTCATCCTGCTGTCAACACTGAGCTGATTGGGCACAGCTGTTTGAGCTACACAGAAGGCGGGCAAAGCAGAGCTAGAGGAGCCCAGAAAATTGGGCCAGACGGGCTCGGGCAGGTCCCCCAGGATCCCCTTGCTCTGGGCCCATTACCCACAGACGTTCACACGTAGCTCTCTGAGCTGACATGGGGACTCCTTGGGAACAAGTGAACATGGGCTGAGCACTCTGCCAGCCCACATGTTCTAGAGCCCCAGCAGCTCCGAGTGAGGAGAGACATGGGCCCTCCTCATCCTCCCAGGTTCAGGATGGCAGGCAGCTGCCATCAGGTGTCGGTTCTTTGAGGAGACTCTGGAAACAGAAGGCCACTTGGGGACCCCACCATCTGTGTCTGACCTATGAGGACTGACTCAGGTGTGACCTGTGTATCAGCAAACCCTGAGTCCCTGAAGTTGACAGAAGACTCCGGTCACTCCAGACCACACTACAGAGGCTACACTCCAGGGCTAGCCTTGTGTAAGCAACACAGGACAGACCCTAACAGTCTTATCCCATGGACTCTAGCTTCTGCACCAAGGCCCACAGGTAACTCTCAGTCCATCATTACTTCCCTTTAAAAAGGCACAAACAGGTCATACCCTGAAGGATAATTTGTTTTAAGAACTACACGGGAAAACTGGGCAGTGGTGGCCTACGCTTTTAATCCCATCACTGGGGAAGCAGGAGGATCTCTAAATTAGAGGCTAGCCTGGACTACAGAGACAGCCAGGGCTACAAAGAGAAACACCATCTCCAAAAAAAAAGTATTACATGGGAGACTGGAGAGATGGCTCAGCCATCAAAAGCACTGGCCGCTCTTGCCAAGGACCTGAGCTTAGTTCCCAGCACCCACATGGTGGCTCACAACCATCTCTAACTTCAGTTCCAGGGGTATCTGATGCCCTCTTCTAATCCCTATGTGGTACTGCATGCATGTGGTACACATACATGTATGCCAGTCAAAAACCCATACATATAAAATAAAAATTAATAAATCTCCAAAAAACTTAAATAACCATTAAGCTGTACATGGCTTTATTTTTTATCCTGATCAGAGACTGGATGAGGCCTCACTCTGCAGCAGAAGTGAGAGCCTTTCCTACTTCTCCCTGGTCCCAAGCCCTGGCCTCCAGGTCACAGCCTGACTCTACTCAGCCCTGCACTGAGCCCCAAGACTTAAATCAAGATCCAGATGCCACCATTGCCTGGCTTGGGTCTGTCAGGGCTCTGAGAATGAAACCCTACAAGGCTGTCATGGCCTCCCTTGCCCAGCGACAGGCCTCATCACCCATAACAATAATCTCAATGTCCCCTCCAGAACTCACATTGAAACGTAATGGCCACTGTAACAGGTCTAGAAGACAGATCCTAGAAGAGACAACTAATCCAAGCTCCATCCTGTTTCCTGCTAGCCCCTTTTGATTTGTCTGCTCCACATGGATTTCACTTCTTAGAATGTGGGTCCCCCTGGGCTCTCTGGGGTCTGTGTCCTTCTCGTTTTGTGGTTGTTTATGCCACATCCTCCGAGGGGCCCTCCCTGCACCCGCTAACTATGCAGTTCCCATTTCCATGCCTGCCATATCTCTGCCTTACACTCGTTAATTTCCTTCAGTTCCCTTGTGTGTGCTGAGGTCCTGCCTGTCTTGGTCCACTAGACTAAAGGCTGCGTGAGGTGGGACCCTAGTACGTCCTGGTCACCAGTGCACTCCCAGTCCTAGCATACAGAGATGACCTGTGAACGGACAGATGAATAAAGGAATGAACGATGAACTTACATCGCATGGGTGCTCTTTCAGCAGTTAGAGCCCCAGTCTACAGCCCAGCCCGCACGGCTCCTGCGACTATTTATCTGTGCTGGGTCCCACGCTCGCTCGCCCGTCCCAGAGCTCAGGGTCCTCATCTGCTTGGGAGAGGATAGACAACAGTTGCTCCAGATGGAGGGGTGGGCTCTGCCAGGACATAAGGGACAAGTGATGGATGGGGGGCGAGCTTCCTGGTGGTTAATACCATGGAGACTGTAATCAAGTTGAACCAACCCCTTATTGGCTGTCATTCTGGAAGACCTGTCTGGGCTTTTATCACCTGTGAAATTCTGTTCTAATCACTATTACAAGAAATGCGGCTAAACACGAGAAGAGCATAGCAGGCAAGTGAGAGGGTGTGGCAGCCACGGAGCATCCCAGGACGGGGGCAGTTGCCACTAAAGCCAGCACTGGCCTGGTGGCATCATCTTGGGCACAGTCCTGAGTCAGGCCTTCAACAGATGAGGTTGCTGGTATTCACTATCACAAAATAATGGAATTTTCCACCCCATGACCCGTGCTGGTCATTCATACACATCCTTTCTTTTGGTGGGAATGCTGACTCACAGAACAACAGAAAAGGCTTGGCCCCTGGGTCAGTAAGCTGGACTGAGACGCTGGGCCTTTCCAGCTACAGAGGACACTGCCTGGACACTGGTTCTCCCAGACTAGGCAAGGCCACCACAGCTACCACGTGCCAGGTCCACTCACCTGCAGGCTGAGGGCCCGGGAGGAGAAGGCAGGGACGCAGCAGGCCAGGATGGGGCACCAGAACGGGGCTTTGCTTTTCCTGTCCTCATCAGGACACAGCCATCCTGGCTGGTTCTCCTCCCCTGCAGCAAGAGGAAGGAGGTGGACAAAGCCAGTAAGTATGAGTCCCAGCAGGTAGTGACTGGCCCTCAGCCCCAAGAGTTACCAGCAACCCCAGAAGGCCAGGTCCCATATGACCTTATTGCCCTGATAAGACCAGCACCCCACAGGCCTGTTAGTCTGAGATGAAGCCCAATCTATGGAGTTGCCTGTGGACCACAGGCAAGGAGCTGGGAAACCCAAGAACAGAATCCCAACCTGACCCTACCACAGAGCAACCCGTGAGAACACCCGAAGGCCCTGAGCCTCAACTCCTTTGCCAATAAAAGGGTGAGTGGGCATGGGAGATGGATAAAGTACTTGCTAGGCAAGCATAAGGACCTGAGTTCAGATCCCCAGCACTTGTGTAAAAGTTGGGTGTGACAGTGAGTACCTATAAGCCCAGTGATAATGGGTAGAGGCAGACAGACAGACATCTATCTTAGGGGCTCCATGACTATCCAGCATAGCCAATAGATAGATAGATAGATAGATAGATAGATAGATAGATAGACAGACAGACAGACAGACAGACGGGCAGAAAGATGGGCAGAAAGACAGACAGACGAGATCCAAGTTCAGAGAGAGACCTTGCCTTCGGGCCTTCACATATGCCTGAGTAGGTGAGTTCATTCATACATACACACACATTCCACATGAAAGAAAGGAATGGAGGAAGGAAGAAAGGAAGCTCGTGAGCCCAGAGTTGTGGCTCAGTTGGAGCATTCGCCTAGCATGCAAGAGGCCCTGGGCTCCATCCACAGCATAGAATGAACCAGGTGTGGTGGCACACACCTACAGTCCAGCCCTCAGCATCGGGGGCAGGAGGATCAGATGTTCAAGCTCATCAGCTACAGGGTGAGGTCCAGGCCTGGACTATGTGAGACCTTTCCGTGGGGTGCAGGGGGGTTAGTAACCTTAGTCATGCTGTGTTTTGAACGAAGAATTGAAAAGGCATTTTCAAACAGGGGGCAAGAAGGAGAAGAGGGGGAGGAAGAGGAGGAGAAGGAGGAGAGCCTTCCTTGCTTCCTGGTTCATGTCATAGTGATGAGAAAAGGGACTAGCACAGTAATGCAATAGGGCTGTGGGTCCCCCTGGCCATTGGTCCAGTGTTCACGGTAACAGAATGTGGATCCATGATTACCATACAATGGTTATATATGTGGCACTGACACAGGGGATTGGGAAACAAAACTAGGTCCTGAGTGTGGTGGGTGGCAGCACCCACATGGGAACTTGACTCTGCTATGCCATGCTCCTATAGCTGTGTTCTTTGTACCAACCCTGAAAGAAGCAGAGTCCCAATACTGCTGTCACAGAGGCCTATTGACACAGCCCACCTGAGGACACCTATAACTCTAAGGCCATGGGGGGATCATCAGCTGAACTGCTGGGACAGCAGCCTCCCTAAGTTCCACACCCCTTCTTGGTGGCAAGCAGGAAGAAGGGACCAGGCCCATGCTGCCCCTGCCTTTGGATAAGTGAGCTGCCCTCCACCCAGCATCCAAGGCCAACCTGAACAACATAGCACCCCATTGTTCCCTGCTTGAAAACACCAATGGAGTCCTGCTGCTTGGAGTCAGGCCCAGACTCTTCTGGAAGAGCCACAAGAACCATCCCTCCCTCTCAGCCTCATCTCCTGGTGTCCAGGCTCCACAATTTCAGCACACAGCTCTAGATGTCCCTTTGCATGGAATACTGCCCCTCCCCATTCTGCAGCAGGCTCCTCCCCTAAAGGTCTTGTCTAGCTATGCATCCATCCTTCCTTCTCAACAGAGCCCCAGCCTCTGTCAAAGTTGTTACATCCCTTTATCCCTGCAAATGTCTTCTGGTTGGGACAAGTCAACTTAGGATCATCCACTTTGCAATGGTGGGAAAGCAGAAACCAGCCTTATATTCTGAGCTAGATGGGCACTAGGAGGCACTATCTCTCAAGATGCTGAACAGCCAGCTCCAAGCTACCCAGGATGAACAACTGAACCCTTCAGCTCACCACACCAGGCATTTCTGGAGGGTGCCCTTTTGGAGCTTGTCACAAATCTCAACACCCATCAGTGTGTGTGCATTTATACATGTGTGTGTCCACTCATGCACAGTTGGGTTTGTTTGCATTACTAGAGATGGTACCTGGGTTATCAGGCATGCTTGGACAAGTGTTCCACAGCCAAGTGCTACCTCACCTGTTTATATACATGGTGTACACACAGTTGATCAAGATACGAGCCTTGTTTCCCATATTTCTGCCCAACCCAGGGCTAATGGAAATGACCTGCACATGCTGAAAGTGAGCTGGGCTAAACTGTGATGTGTGGGAGATTAGAGGTTAAATGCAGTTCCCCTTCAGATGTTTTCAACTCAAGATGAGGTCATGAGACATGATCCATTGTAACTGAAGGAACGGGGTTAGCTCTGTTCTTCCTTGAGCTTCTCTATTCCTGTGTGTGTGCCTGTGTGTGAGCTTGTATGTGTGCCTGTGTGTGAACTTGTGTGTGAACCTGTGTGTGAGCCTATGTGTGTGCCTGTGTGTGAGCCTATGTGTGTGCCTGTGTGTGAGCCTGTGTGTGAGCTTCTATGTGTGCCTGTGTGTGAGCTTGTGTGTGAACCTGTGTGTGAGCCTGTGTGTGCCTGTGTGTGAGCCTGTGTGAGCCTGTGTGTGAACCTGTGTGTGAGCTTGTGTGTGAGCCTGTGTGTGAGACTGTGTGTGCCTGTGTGTGAGCCTGTGTGTGCCTGTGTGTGCCTGTGTGTGCCTGTGTGTGAGCCTGTGTGGGCCTCTGTGTAAGTCTGTATGTGTGCCTGTGTGTGAGCCTATGTGTGCCTGTGTGTGAGCCTGTGTGTGTGTGAGAGAGACAGCTTGTGTGTGCACCTGTGTGTGCAAGTGCATGTGGGGACAGAAGCTTCTATAATGCCAATGATCCACAAGCACCAAAACTTTCCTTCTATGTCCTTCCTACACAACCATTCACTTGGTGCCAGCCATTCTACAGACCACATTCCAATAACCAAGGGCAACCCGAACATAACCTTTCTCTTGGGGCCTCATTTTGCATGGGTGCCTAATGTGCCCCATTAATATGACTCACTTTTGTGAAAGAAATGATGCCAGACCAAAATGAAAGGCTGGTGTGTGTGCAGAGGAACCGCCTCCAAGAGTGATCCAGCACAAAGCCCAGCTGGGCCAGATGAGCTGGAGTGAAACACACAGGTGACCAGGCCTTGAGAACCTGGAAGCTTCCTTTAAAACACAAAGGCTGGTTGGTTACCCTGAGAGCTCCTATCCCTGCCTGAAGGGCTCAGGATTGACTACATTTCCTAATGGGCCCAGAAGAGGTCCTTCACACTCTGGGCCCTGGGAACTGACCCACAGAACCTAGCCTTCCACAGAAAAAGGAGAGGAAAAGCCAGAGTGCAAAAGAGCCATCAGCAAAGGACAACTTCATCACAAACAGCCACCAAAACACTACATCCTTTCTCCTTACTCTGGGGCTCTCCATCCCCTCTATGCTGGAGAAGCTGAAATGAAGCAAATAAGCCACAGGGCATGTTACACAGCATGCCCAGGCCACCGTGGGAAATGGATAACCCTGCTGCCTCTCAGTTAAGGCCCAGTGGTAAATAAACAGGACACAGTTTTAGATGCTCTCCCTGCCCTCAGGGAACTCACAACCTGTAAAGCTCACCCACCTGACAGCCAGACAGGTGAACGCACACCTCACCCCAGCTCCTCCCTACCTCCTTTCCCCTGCACACCCACAGCCCATCGGTTCTTGGCAATTTATTACCATATATATTTTTAACGCTCTGACCTTCTCCTTCCAGATGGTACCTTTCTTGTGTGCAACTGGGAGTGTTAAAAGAAAATGGAGTTGTGGTTCCCCATCTGCCACTGTCATTGTTCGGGTCAAAAAACCAGAGAGGCTGAGAACAAATGAGGAGGCCATGGCCACTGACCCCTGAAAGCCCACTTGGGGGACGTGACATTCAGGAGAGGCACCAATGGCACAGTTGGGATCCAACTGATGCTAAGCAGATCTTGTTTAGGGCCGTGTTTGTCAGCGCTCATGGAGCTCAGCAGCCACCATGACACAGAGGAGCAGCTGTAGGGCTGAAAGCCCCCACCTGAAGCCTAGGGACCATCCCCTCTAGTCTGCTAGAAGCACCCAGGGCACAGCCTAACCCAGCCTTCAACTCACGGTGTGACACTGAACCTGTTGCCTCATCTAGAAAATAGGGACTATAATTCCAATCATTTGGAGTTGTTGGGAAGCCTAGAAAGAATGTAAATTAGATCTAGGATACACCAGGCCTTAGAGAAATGGTGGCCATTTCTAATCACCATCCTTCCTCTTAACCCATGGCCAGTGGCTCAGCCCCTTCTAGCCTGCTCTGCGCTCAGTCCCCAGGGTGAGGTCTTCATCAATGTGGACCCACTGTTCTCAAAATTTCTAGAACCACAGCTGTCTTCAAGACCCTATGACAGTCAGTCACAGCCACAGTGGCCAGGCCAGGCATCCTTCCCATAAGCCACCCTACCCTAAGAAATGCTGATGCTATCCAGGGAAGCCAGTTGAAGGCCACAACTTCCCATCAGAGATGTAGAGCCTTGTCCCCCATCCCAAAGAACAGGGCCACCAGAGATGCTTGAAGGAAGTGGTTCTCAACCTGTGCGCAGGTCATGACCCCTTTTGGGTGGGGCTGAATGACCCTTTCACAGGGGTCACCTGAGAGCATAAGGAAACACAGATATATATATATATATATATATATTTTATATATATATGTAATATATATAATATATATATATATTACAATTCATAATAGCAAAAGTACAGTTACAAAATAGCAATGAAAATAGTTTCATGGTTAGGGGTCACCACATGAGAAATTGTATTAAAGGGTTGCAGCCTTAGGAAGGTTGAGAACCACTGGCTTAGGGATCCCAGCCCTGGGGTGGTTTGCAGGGTTAATGGAGATTAAGTTTAGGGTACAGTCCCCTCAGGAGTAAGTGGACATCAGTGCTGGGGAGCTGTGAAGATGGGGCTGGAAGACTGGACCAGAGATCAAAGGCAGGGAGGCTGCCAGGATGCATGCAGACCCCTGGCCCAAGCCTCTGATGCTCTTCTGAGTATGGGTGAGTTAGTACCTGCCACACCCAGGTCCTCCCTGGAGAGCTGTCAGTGGGAGAGGCTCTTGGGCCTGGGGTTATGAGGGTCAGGGGAGTAGAGCCTTCAGAGCTGGGGTGCAGCAGAACCCTGAGAGCCCCAACCTTTTCTTCCATCTCTGGAATCTTTCCTGTGCAACCATCTGTCAAGCCTTTATGAATGGAGGCTAGCAGCTATGATGCGTGGGAAGAGACCATGACCCCGATCTTCATCCATCTAACTCCTAGATTCAAAGCTGCCCCACACCCCACACACTCTCACCAGAGCCCCGTAACGTAAAGCACCTGCATGGTGCCTGCTCTCTGGTTCCCCCAGAGCTGGAAGCTAAACAGTTTGAAGGACAACCCAGCCTAGAAGCCTTGGAGCTATGGACCAAACAGGACTGTCTGGCTCCAGGTCACATGGTATAAGGCCTGTCCCTCGTCACTTTCTGAACCTTCCAGGGCACCTGAGACCCTGTATACAATAAGCAAGGCCCTTAGAGATCTACTCTGCTCATGATGGGAACCTGGGGCTCAGGGAGAAGGTTGTCTTTCCCAGAACCAAACGCTGTCCCTCTCCTTTCTCAGTCTTTAGAGGATTTCCATCCTGGCTCACTGCACAGACGAAAATTAAATGATAAAGGAGTGTCACACCTTTAATGTGGTCCTGCTCCTTGCACACCAACGCACACACACACATACACACATGACACTGAGATGAAAAACAATAAGCAGCAAAATGAAAAGAAGAAACTATTCAAGCCCCAGGAGACCTGGGAATTCAGATATCATTTCAAATAACTCTCCTATTAAGCCTGCCGATGTGAAGCTGTGTGGAGATAAGGCGCCCCACGGGCTGCCTGGGTACCTGCCTGAGTCAGCGCGCCAGGCCCAGCCCCACAGAGCATCCAGGCTCAAACAGAAGTCAATTTTCCTGGAAAGCCTGGCCTGGGAGTTCCGGCCTGTGTCCCGGGTACTGGGACAGCTGATGTGGAAGGATGGTGGGTTCAAAGCCTGCCTGGGTTACGGAGTAAATTCAGCTCAAGGAGGCCATGCTCCAAATGGAAGTAAAAGCAGTTCTGAGGGCGGCACTTGGACAAAAGCCTTGTGTGACAGCAGAAGGGAAGGAAGAGGACAAGGAGAGGGAAGGAAGCGGGTGGGGAGCAGGGAGGCAGGAGGTCCCTAGGGAGGCAGGGGGCAGGGGACAGGGCAGGGAGCAGGGGGCAGGAGGGCAGGAGGGCAGGGGGAGGGGGAAGGAGGCAGGGAGGGAGGAAGGGCTCACACTGGGCTTTAGCATCCACCCAACATGTCATGTATAATAGGAAAGGCAGCATGTGCCCGCCTCCAAGGCCCAATAGGGACACCCCTTAGCCCTTCCAAGGCCCAGACTCTCCAAGTTCTCTGTCAGGGGTAGGGCAGCTCTCAAAGACCTCCCTCCACCCTCTGCAGCCTCCCAGTGACAAGGCCGAGTTCTAAGCTACACCAGCCCTAGACCTAGAACACTGACCAGCTGGGAGCACTCCTCCGAAGCCACACTCCCACCACTCCCCACCCCATGCCCTGCACCTGCTCCTCCAAGGCCCTCTGTACAGCCGTAGAATGGCTCACTTGGATGGAAACCCAACTGTGACGTCACAGGCTCCCATGTTTCAGAGAAAACCTTTGGAGCACATCCAGAATGCATGCCTCTTCCCACACACCTTGCAAGCCTCACCCCTGCTCTACAGAGCACCATTGCTCTCCGAGTCAACCACATAATTCTTTGGTTCCCCCACCCGCTTAGGTCCCTGCAAGCCACCTGTTGCTGCTGACCCAAGACCTGCACACTTGTGACTCACATGCCTGCATCACTTGGCCCCGCTCTTACTTACCATGGCTTCTCCCCGACAGCCCTCACATTCCGTGACAGCCACACGGCCCCACTTCACACCCAGCACCTCACTTAATGTCCAGCTGTCCATCTCTAATTGAAGTTCCTCGAGAGCAGAAAGCCTTCTGAGTTTTGTCAGGGCTCTTTATGCCTAAAACTATCAGTCGGTAAAGCACCTGCCTTACAATCACATGGACCCATAAGGGTTTCCAGTTCCAGAGGCCACATTAAAAAGAGGTGTGGGGGGGGGCAATTGGGTGTAATGGCACAGGTCTCTAATCACAGGAAGCAGGGGCAGGGGGATCTCTGTGAGTTCTTGTCTACATAGGGAGACCCTGGCTTACGATTGCAGCACTGAAGCATTTGGGGAAAGGGGGCCAGTCAAAGAAACTCCCTGAGCAGAGCCAAAGAAACACACTTCGACCCTGCAACCAAAGCCAGTGAAAGAAATATGCCCTGGGCCTGAAATTAGAGCCAAAAGGCTTATAAAGGCCAGTGAAAGAGACACACTTTGGCTCTGAAACCTGAGCCAAATCTGCTCCTGACCAACTAAGCAGAAAGCCAACCAATCCCTGAACACAAGATCCAGCCAATCTGAGCTCAAGGGACTAAAATCTGACCAACCCTCACCCTGGAAATCTCCCTGGGAAAACTCCGCCCTAAGAAGCCCTATATAAGCTGGTGGTAGTAGTTCAAGCATTTAATTTCCACATTCAGGAGGCAAAGACAAGTGGATCTCTGTGAGTTCAAGTCCAGCCTGGGCCTACTGAGTGAGTTCCAGAACAGGCTCCAAAGCTAAAGAGAAACCCTGTCTCAAGGGGAGGGTGGGGGGGGGCGAGGGGGCATATATCCTGCACCCAGTCAGTTTACTGCTGTCTCCTTGTACTCTGGCAGATGTAGCCACTCTCTTCCCTCCCAATAAATCTCTTGAGTGAGGTTTGGGTGCGACCTTCCTTTGCTGGAATGTTCACCAGTGCCAGAGCAGAGCAGGGTGTAACACTTTAGCTGAGGAAACCTTCCCCTAGCAGGGCAGAGTTGTTACAATGGGGGTTGCCAGAGCTGTTTCATGGGGAAGGCTTCCCTGGAGCAGGGCTGTAAGCTGCTGTGCTTACTGACCTGTGGTATTCCTTGGCTCCCACTGCCAGAACACTTTCCCATCTGAGTGGTAATGCTTACAAAGAGAAAGGGGGAGATGCCTGGGGCTTGCTGGCTACCCAGCCCAGCTTATCAGTGAGCCCCAGAAAAAAGGTGAGGTGGCTCAGTGATTAAAGGCACTGAGTGCACTTCCAGAGGACCCAGGTTCGGTTTCCAGCACTCATGCAACGGCTGGTATACAAAATGGTGCACAGATATCTATGTAGACAAACTCTCACACACAGTTTTGTTTTTAAAAGTAGATGGTGTCTGGGAAACAACATCTTGGGCTGTCCTCTGGCCTCTAGGAGAATGCACCCTCCACACATTCACATACACACACACACACAAAAATTACTATAATAACGCCAGGTGGTGGTGGCACACACCTTTAATCCCAGTACTGAAGAGACAGAGGCAGGCTGATCTATGAGTTTGGAGCCAGCCTGGTTTACAATGTGAGTTCAAGGACAGCCAGGGCTACACAGAGAAACCCTGTGTCAGAGAACAAAACAAAAGAAAACAAAAAGCTCTATAATGAGGCAAATGAATAAGGTATTTTTAATGATTGAAAGCCATGTGACAAAGGCCCTGACTCCTGATTCAGAAATATTCCCTAACCCTACTGGAAGGGCTGGAGGGATGGCTCAGTGGTTTAGAGCACCAGCTGCCCTTCCAGAGGAGCCGGGTTGGATACCCAGCACCCACATGGAGGCTCACAACTACCTGGGACTCCAGTTCCAGGGGACCTGGCGCCTTTCCTGGCCTCTAAGGACCCTGCATGCATGTGGTACACAGACACACAAGCAGGCAAGACGCTCTATGTAAAATAAAGATTAAAAAGTAGCATCTATAAGGATACATAGTAAAGAAACAGACCCAGTATCAGCTGGACTTCTTACCATACAGCACTCTGACTGTCCAAGATGCCAAATCCCAAAACAAACAGATGACATCATCTGGGGATGGGGTAGAGGGACACACTGGTGGCCCAGGCTTCAGGGGCACAATGCCCAGTATCTGAATCCTACATCTACCCCCTCCCTGCTGTGTGATTACACAAAAGTCACTGTACCTCTCTGGGCCTGAGTCCTCAATGATTTAAATTTTTAAAAAAAGTGTGGGATTTTGTAAGTATCTGCTACAAAACACCCATTTACCTATCTGTGTCAGATCTAATGGGTGCATAGGCAGAAACAATTATAAAGAGGTTTAGTTTTATTGTTTCAGTTTTTTTGAGCCCAAACTGGTCCCAGCATTTCTCTGTAGCTAAGACGGGCCTTGAACCCCAAATCCTCCTGCCTTAGTCTCCCAGTGCTAGGATTACTGCAAATAGCACTGTGTTGGGCCATAAGGAGGCCTTTAACTAAGATCAGCTGAGTCCAATCTGATTTATTTATCTATTTTCCTATACTGAGATGTACTTCGGTGGCGGTTAGGTACCACCAGCGTGGGCAGCAGCTGGCTGTCAGGGAGAAGGCCATCACCTCCCTGTATCAGGAAGACTCGACACTCACTCCCTAGGCATGACCTCCCTCACTGGGCCCGGGTAGCTGCTAACTCACTCTGTGTTAACTTCCAATAACTCAGAGACGAGGCTTAGAGAGAAAGGGATCGGTCCAAGGTTCAGAACGGGGCTGCAGGCATTTCTGTGTGGCTTCGCCTCTCTCCCACTGGGAAATGCCCCTGCCTCGCTGACCATTGTGTGCTCACACTCTCAACCTCCCTCCCTACACATGCCCTGGGCTGTACTTACTGAGCCCGATCTTCGCCAGGTGTAACCTGTTGACCCAGGAGATCTTGCTCAGGGGGTTCGGTGTAATGAAGACCACCATGAAGCTGATGGGACGGCCAGACCTGTGGAGGGCAAGATAAGGCAGGACCCCATGAGTGCCACTCAGATCCCCAGAAGGCCTTGGCTCTTTTCCAACCATGTCCCTGGAGACGGAGGAAGGCCTGTGGCCTGGCAAAGCCCCGCCCCCTTGGGGAGACCTCACTCACCCTCTGTGATGGGCAGGGGGCACCTGGCTAGAGAAGCTAAACCATTCTCGGCAGCCCAGTCCCAGACCTCCACCAGCCCTGGCTTTATGGCCAGCTAAGGTCCTGGTATCACCACCTGCCAGAATTCCACGGCTGAAGGAAAGGACCTCACACTGTCTCTCTCCAGCACCTGACACAGGGCAGGCACTCAGGAGATGGTTGCAGAGTAGACATGCATGCCATATGGAAAAGAGGAAGGAGGGAGGGAGGGAGGGAGGGAGGGAGGGGGAAATGAACAGGGAGACAGGATGGGAAGATGGATGGAAGGGAAGGACGGGGTGAAAGAAGGGAGGAGGGAGAGATAGAGAAGACGGTCGGGGTTGCCTTAGGGCAGCTAGAACCCCTTGAAAGTCCTATGAGCAATCAGCCCCTGGGAGGTGGGCAGGACTATCTCTCACTCTCTAGGGAGCTGGGGAGAGAGGAGGCAGCAGGGAAGGGGACAACCTGGACTGGCGCTCAGCTGCAGACTCCCACACCCAAACACCAGGACCCTGCTCTCTCTCCCTGCAACTCTGCACCTGCTGCCATGACGCCATCTTCCCCCACCCAGAGGCCCACACCTGAGCAGTGTGCACTTCCCTACACAGGACTGTACCTCCTTTCACAAGCAAAGCCCGGGGGTTCTGAGCCTGCCCCTGCCCCTGCCCAGCCCCCGGCCCCAGCCTCATTTGCTTGTTTGTAAAGCAAGGATACTGAGGGATATCCTACATAGCCGGAAAAGGGCCAAGTAGACACCTTTCCCTGTTAGTCACTGTCTCGGGACTGCTTCTACACAGAGAGAGGTCCCACAGCTCCTGGGCTCGGTCCTGTGAGAAGAGCTCCTTAAAACGGGGAGGCCGGGTCTATGAAGAGGATCTGGGATGCCACAGGCTGGGGTGAGGAAAGAGGGTATGACTCAGTCTGAGTCTGCCAACAGAGAACCAAGCCGACCAGGGTGTCACAAGATGTTCAGACATTCATTCCGAAGTACCTACTATGTGCCAGGTGCTAGCGGGGGCGTGGTCCACAGTGGGTGTGTACTGTCTTAACACAGCAGTCCTGACAGGCAGGAGGCCCCAGGAGCTCTCCCTCTGTCTCTGTCTCTGTCTGTCTCTGTCTCTCTGTCTCTCACTGTCTCTGTCTCTCTCTATCTCTCTCTGTCTCTCTGTCTCTCTCTCTGTCTCTCTCTGTCTCTCTCTCTGTCTCTCTCTGTCTCTCTATATCTCTCTGTCTCTCTGTGTCTCTCTGTCTCTGTCTCTCTCTGTCTCTGTCTCTCTGTCTCTCTCTGTCTCTCTGTCTCTCTGTCTCTCTCTGTCTCTCTCTGTCTCTCTGTCTCTCTCTGTCTCTCTGTATCTCTCTCTGTCTCTCTCTGTCTCTCTGTCTCTCTGTGTCTCTCTGTCTCTGTCTCTCTTTGTCTCTGTCTCTCTGTCTCTCTCTGTCTCTCTCTGTCTCTCTGTATCTCTCTCTGTCTCTCTGTCTCTCTCTGTCTCTCTGTCTCTCTGTCTCTCTCTGTCTCTCTGTATCTCTCTCTGTCTCTCTCTGTCTCTCTGTCTCTCTGTCTCTCTCTCTCTGGGCATCCCCTTCCACTCACTGGCAGCACACCCCTTCCTCCCAGATGCCCCCTTGCCCCCTTACTTGTCAGGTTTCCCGGGCAGTAGTAGCCTCAGGCGGCACTTGTTGGCCGAGTGGATCTCCTCCTCCTTCACTCGCATCAGCCTCTGCAGGGCCAGGCACCAGTCTTGGGCCACAGTCATGTTCAAATTCTAGTGTTGGGGAGGGAAGGGGTCACCACAGTCTCCTGGCTTCCCCCAAACCACACAAGTCCTAACCCAGTGAGAGCACCCGGGAAATGGACTGATTTAGCCACATAGGAGGCAATCCCACCTATACCCGGGACTTCCTAGCCCTGGATGAGAGCCCTCCAAGATGCTGCTTCCTCCAAGAGGGACACCCTCCATATGGGATGCTCTGCAGCCTGGGACAGAGGCCAAGGGGGATCTGTAAGACCTCCAGCTACTGCACAAAGCCAGATGTGTACAAAGGCTGCTGAGAGGGTCAGGGGATCCCAGCCTTTACCACTGCTCCGTGCTCAGAGCCAGGGGGCAGAGAAGTATCATGCAGGGACACCCCTCACCACCCCTGGGGTCATGCCCACCTGGTAAGTGCCATGCAGGGTACTGATAAGCAGGGTGATTTGCTCCACCACTGCCAAGTCCTTCTGCAGATCCTGTAGCTCCTGGAAGAGGCGCGGCGGGCCCAGGTACACCTTGTCTGGTAGAGAAGACACCGGACTCAGCCTTGGGGCTGGGGCAGGTAAGCATCTGCCGACAGGGAAAAGTAAGCCATGTCCATAGAGAAGAGGCAATGGGAACGCTGGAGGAGATGAGACCAGGGAGAGAGGTCCCAGCAGAAGGAAGGTGTCACACCTGGCATGATGACATAAGCTCACAAGGACCATAAGATTAAATCAGCCATGCTTGAAGAACTAAGGAGCCTACAACAGGCCAGAATGTGATGGATATGGACAAGCCAGAGAAGAGCATGTGCAAAGGTACTGAGGTTTACAGCAGCCTGTAAACAACAAGCTGTTCAATGACATATAGAGGACCTGCTGTGCAGGGCAGGCAGGGTCCCTGCTCTAATGGGACTTAGGACCCAGGGGGATGGGCAGCAAGGGAGGGAAGTGAATTAACCAGATGGTAGAAAATGTTTGGGAGAAAGTGTGACAAGCCAGTGGTGGGGACTGAATGGGCCTAGAGCTCTAATAGTGATACAAACACAGGGGACTCAGGGCAGCAAGAGACAGAGTGGGAGTGATTGGCAAGATAGTGCAGAGGCATCCTTGGGTGTCACCTTAGGAACAGGGTGGCACATGCCAGGCCATGGTTTCTCAGTCAGGTTACTGAGGCCTCTTTCTGAACCACTGTGAGTGGCTAAAAAGTAGTTGTGCATCCCATGCCCCCTGGATATTGTGACTTTAACGTCACATTCTGCTATGTGGGGGTCAGGGCTTTTGAGGACTTGGGGGCTAAGCCAATGGGGAGCCAGCAAAGAGCAGGGGCACACGGGATGGTAATGATGCATTGGCAGACAGAAAATGCCCAAAGGATGGATGCTGGTGCAAAGATGGAGCTCCACATAAGTCTCCATGTAGGATACGGGGCGAGGGGGACCCACTCACAGGAATGTATGCTGCATTTATACTGTGAGCAGTTTGGGTTCAACAAAACAAAATGTCACCTGTCACAACAAATTAACAATGGGGATAGGAATTTTATTTATTGTTCGGTAGTGTTATTTTTATCCAGTTTGTGTTTTGTTTGGGTTTTACTGTTGTTCAAGAGCTAAAAGCACATGTGTTAAATGCAAGGACTTTTCTGTGTCCACATTTGCATAATAATATATTCAAAACAATCTAAGGCCAACCAAGAATCTACAGAGCCTCTCTCCTTTCAAGGAGGCCAAGCTTGAGAAACACGGCTATAGGGAGACAGAGTTAGGGACATGGGGTCCCCAGAGCAACAGCCTGGGGATGGGCAAGAAGGGAGTTGAATGGGGTTGAAGGTACCCAAGGAGGGGTGGCCCTACTCTCCTGCCTCACTCACAGATCTGGAAGGGGACACAGAGGGCCAAAACAGCTGTCGCAATCATGCCTCAAAATTTCCAAAGTTTCGGAGGCCAGTGAGGCAAGCACCCAGGCAGGGCTGTGGGCAGAGCGGGAGTGGGGAAGCGAAACTCGAATGCCATATTCGCGGGAGGTGCTGTGTATTCCACTCTGCCGGGCCTGCGGTTTAGTATCTCTGGGCCCCAGGCCCTGACTGAAACCAGGGTTCCCTGCAACCACTTGTCAGTCAAGACAGTGAATACTGTCAACTTGGCAGGATCCACCTAGGAGACAGACCTCTGAGCTTTGTGAGTAGTTTCCAGACTATGTTAGCTGAAGTGGGAAGACCCACTCTGAATGAATGTGGGCAGCACCGTCCCATGGGCTGGCACCCTAGACTAAATAAAACAGAGAAAGTAAACTGAGCATCAACCTTCACCTCCCCTTGCTTCTGGACTAGGAATGCAATATGACCGGTCATGCCCTCCTCCCTACACTCAGCCTACAAAGTCCATGACAGGGCCCTGGCCCAAGCTCAAGTCACCAGACACTGGCATGGGGAAGAGGAGGAAGAGTTACTTGACACAAGCAGCAAGAAAGACAGACTGGGAGGGAGGAGGCTTCAGTCAAAGGTAGTACACTCCCTTGCCAGGACTCAGAGAGGCTACATCAGAGGCCAGGAGGGACAATAGGAGGCAGGCAGATGTCCCCAAGAGGGGCACACAGGCCTCTTCCCCAAGAGCATCGGAACACTGAGGTAGCAGCTGCATAGTACACTACATACATATACTACATCTGAAATAAGCTCTGGGAAAGGCAGAGGGGGCACTAACGGGACAAAGGAGAAAAGCAGCCAGAGGCCACTGCAGTGGTCCAGATGCACAGTGGTGGTGGCCAGTGTGCAGCTGAGAGCAGACAGGGAGATGCGGCCAGGCAGGACACTTGTAAGCTGTTACCCTGTCTCCCAACAGAGTCTGAGAACCTGGGTCAGAACAGGGAGACACGGGCCCAGGAAGGACAGACAGACAGACCTGAGTTCTCTAGCACCCCAGGAGGCACACTGGGCACAAATAGAAGGCACCTGTCCAAGGTCCCAAGGGAGGCAGTTAATAGTTCACGCTTGGCCTCTGCTGCTGTGTGAGCTATGCGTGAAGGAGTCTAGCACTGGATGGGGAGTGTGTGCAGGGTGTGAGGCACAATGAGGCCACAGGAACATACAAGTGCAAGTGAAAACACAGACCTGCCCTGAGGTACAACAGCAAGAGTCTCTAGGGCCAGCCCCCGCCAGCCTGTGGTCCCTGGTGCAGGTTATACACTTGGCAGGTGAGGGTCGCAGGCAAGCAGTACTCACTCTGGGCCTGCCCTGCAGCAGTGGCCTTCTTGGCGCCAGCATGCTGGATGAGCAGATTGTCCTTGTCGTAGGCACCGCCGTCCTGGCCCACTTCCACTACCTGCACCTGAGGCAGCGCTGTGTTCCACTTCACCACATACTTAGGTCCCAGAGGCACCAAGCTGCTGATCTCGAGTTGGCCCCTGCAGGACGGAAGACAGGCCCTGGAGATCCTGCTGCAGCCCAGCCCAGAGGCAGCACAGCTCCCAGCACCTCAGCTTAGCCAGGCTCCGGACAGCCCAAGCACGTGACCTCAGGCCCAAACCAAGCCAGGCCACCGCAGTGCAGGGAACCCACACCAAGGCATTGCACCAGGGAGCCCAGGTCCAGAACCAGAGTCACAAGGCCGAGTCCCCAAGCCACAAGCTACCTACCTGTGGTTGGAGGGCCTGGAGAAAAGACAAGAAGGATAGGTGTTATTGGGTGGCGCATTCCTGTGGGGCTGAGAACTCTGGGGCTAGCCACTGGCCTGAGCAGCAGACATGGAGGGGGAGAGAGCTCCAGAGTGGAGGCATGGCCACCAAGGCCAGGTGTGAAAGCCTCCCTGGGGCTCAACCAGTTCTTACAGCCACCTTGCCAGTGGCTTCAGGATCCCAGGCAGGAGACTGATGCTCAGCAAAGTTAAGTGACTCCTCCGAATTTGCAAACTGGTGTCCCCAAACCCTAATGCTAGCACCCCATTCTTCACACATGATCAACTGTAATCAGCATAAGGCTGGGAAGGGCGATGGTCTGGCCCTGTCCCTGCTGGATGTCTGGACATAGTGAGACCTAAGATTCAAAGAACCTGGGATCGTCGAGATGGCTCAGTGGATAAAGGTACTTGCCACCAAGCCTGATGATCTGAATTCCATCCCCAAGATCCAAATAGTAGGAAGAGTAAAAATTGATTCCCAGAGCAATTGTACCCTGATCTATTCTCTCTCTCTCTCTCTCCCTCTCTCTCTCTCTCTCTCTCTCTCTCTCTCTCACACACACACACACACACGCACACACACATACACATACTTCTCTCTCTCTCTCACACACACACACACACTGTTTAAAAGGTTTTAGAAAGATTCAGAGCATTTGGAGATTAATGAATGAATGAATGTGTGGGTCAGTGAGTGAGCACCCACATCCACCTGTGGCAGAGGCTTCCTTGCCAAATCTCCCACCAAGCCGGAAGCAGGGAATCAGCACAGAGCAGGCTCCATAGCTGACGGGTGAGCGGATGGAGAGACAGGGTGACAGTGGGTGTGTGAGCCTGGCAGCTCTGCTTACTCCCCTCCCAGGACCTGTGATCCATAGCCACAAGGTTTCCCAAGCCCACTGTGGCCACAAATAGAAATGCACAAACCAATGCCGGGTGCAGAGTGTAAATGAGACTCTAAACACACACAAACACACACACACACACACACACACTCACTCACGCTCACGCTCAGCACTGTGAGTACCCAAGCTAGGAAGTGGGAGAGCTGGCCTCAGTTGACATTCATTGGACACTTTCTGGCCTGACTCTAACAGCTGCACCAGGCTGTGTCCCAGGCTCTTAAAGTGTCAGGTTTTGAGAACAGAGATCCTCCCAGGATCCTGCTATAAAGGTCACAGCATGAATTCTAGGAGTGCACCATAGAATAGTCCCCACTCCTTACACCTACAGGGCCACACAAGGGACATCTGTGAGTTCCCTTTCCGGTAAGGTCAGGAGGATTGCAGAGCACAGGTCCCAGCTCCCAGCTCTCATGGCCTGGGGCAAAGTGGCCCCACACGTTACATCACTCAAATGGTCAAGTGAAGCCAGCGGTCTTGGCATCTGTGTGGACTCCCGTGCTAGCCAATGTGAGGTCCCAGCGCTTAAAGCAGCTGCAGGCCACACCAACTGTTTCTGCTATCTCAGGCTAAGCCCACACCCCAGTTCTGGATGTTTCTACAGCCTCCCATGGGCTGGAAACCATACTCCTAGAGGCAGAAACTGCTCTGGGGGAGGGGGAGTGGATACAAATAGCCCTGACATCAGGAACCCATGTGAGCTAAAGAAGCAGGGATCTGGGGTAGACACAAGGAAACCCTCTTCAATTCCAAGGTGCAGGCTCAGCTACTAAGAGCAGAGTCTGTAGCACACAGACCTAGTAAGAGCAGAGTCTATAACACATGCACCTACTAAGAGCGGAGTCTGCAACACACAGACCTAGTAAGAGCAAAATCTGTAGCACACAGACCTACTAAGAGCAGAGTCTGTAGCACACAGACCTACTAAGAGCAGAGTCTGTAGCACACAGACCTACTAAGAGCAGAGTCTGTAGCACACAGACCTACTAAGAGCGGAGTCTGTAGCACACAGACCTACTAAGAGCGGAGTCTGTAGCACACAGACCTACTAAGAGTGGAGTCTATAGCACACAGACCTACTAAGAGCGGAGTCTGTAGCACACAGACCTAGTAAGAGCGGAGTCTGTAGCACACATCCCTGGGCTGTGACTAACAATGAGTCTGGGGTCAGAGGGTAACCCTGACTAGTCTAAATCCTGGCATTAGGGGTCAAGGAGACAGGGCATGAGGGAGGTGAGAGGAAGGTGAAATGTCTGAGACCTCATGGGGCTGTCGCGGGACCATGCCCCGAGGCTGGGGAGGGAAGAGTAGACAAGAAAGGGGGTGCCCCACCCCACTCCGGGCTCTTACTTGAAGTTGATGTTGGCACAGACCAGCATGTCATTGAGCAGGAAGACCCTGCGCTCCTTGGACTTGATCAGCTGCCCACGGTCTCCATACACCGTCTCCGTTAGCGTCTCACACAGAAGCAGCTGCCGCTGTCCAGAGGTCAACAGCTGGAGAAGGAAGGCACAGAGAAGGTAGGTCAATGCCGATGTCACAATCTAGGATGCTTCACGGACTGCCAGGCCAGAGGTTCAGAACCTCTCCCACCTTCCACAAAAGGAGACCAGCAGTGTGTGGTGTGATGTACACCTACAGTAACCTACAGTAACCCCAGCACTCAGGGGTTGGGGCAGGACCATGAGGTTCATGCCAGCCTGGACTATGCGGTGAGACCTCTCCCAAACAGCAGAAGGCATGGGAAGTGCCTCACCATGGAGTGATTGCCTTGAACACACCATGTCCTGGTTCCAAACCCAGCACCACACAAAGCAAGTGTGGTGGCACACCCTTGTAATCCCAGCCCTTGGGACTGAGGGCAGGAGGGTGGCAAGTGCAAGGTCAGTTTCAGCTAACTACGGAATTTGAGAATAACCTGGGCTAGAGATTCTGGAAACAAAGAGAAACAAAGAGGGCAGTTTCGAGAGGGAGAGGAGGACCGAGAGCCAACACCTATCACTAGATAGCAAGATACACTAAACAGGGGAGCCCAGAGCACATACATTGGGGTCTCTACTTCAGGGAGAACCTGGGGAACCTGACTAGTCACCCTTGCCGGAGTGAGCCCAGCAGCCTCTTCTTCGGGTGAGCTGGTTTCTGCCATCATTCCCATGTATCGTGATCCCATAACCACCTTCACCAAATACACACTCTAGAGTGACAGACACTGACTCTGAGCAGCGCCTGTGCTCCCCAGCTGGGCAGTCACAGGACACTTCAGTCGGGGCCTCGGTACATCCACTGCTCAGATCACACGAGTAATGAACATGGTATCTACCAAGTCAATCCCCAAAGTCACTAACCAGGCAAACACGGGCTCGAAGGTTAGCATGGATTTCAAGGCCGCAGCAGAGCACATTAAACGGGCCCAGGGCCTTACTGAGTGTGTCCCTGGGAGGGCACAGGACACCCTGCATTAGATATGCAGTGTTTAGGTACTGCTGTTTGAGACTGTCTTTGTCTTGGGGAGATGTGGCTTTCTGGGGACACCTGACCTGGAAGGAGCGCCAATGGCTTCACTATGACCTGCTGAACTTCACCAGCCCACATCATTCCTTGAAGGGCCTAGATCTGCCCGTCAACACTGCCTGTTCTAAGGAGACCAAAGCCTCTCAGATCCCAAGACCTGAGCGAGCCCACCCCACATCACAGGGGCCCCCAAGCCATCCAAATCCCTCTGAGAAGTATCTTTTTCCTATGTTTTTTTTTTAAGTGGGTCGGGGAGGACGCAGTGAAATCTGTTACTGAATAGTTGTCACTCCAACCATCTTGGTTCCAACCTCTCCCTGCTGGCCTCCCTTGAGGAGAACCCTGCTTCCCAGAGCACCCCTCAAGTGAATGCACAAACTAAGGTCCTAGTGGCATGGACCCTGCTATGTGGTCGGCACTGCAGTTCTCAGAAAAACCCCCATCTACTCCGCCAGCTCAGCCCTAAGGTACCGAAACAGATTCTAGAGGGGCGCAGTGCCCACAGCGCGCACGGGCACGCACGCGTGCACACACACACACACACACACACACACACACACACACACAGCCCCCACAGGATGACCCCCGCTGCTTTGCCCCCCTGCATTGTGTGCCAGTGCCTGGCTCAACAGGAGAGGGAGGAGTCCCACTGTTCCCACCTTACAGAAGCCCCAAGGTCGCTAGGGTCCCCACCATTGCTATGGCCCTGCTTCCCCACAGTGTCCGCAAGCAAGGCAGACAGCATAACTCAGGCAGCAGTCTCCCACACCATGAGAGCAGCTGAACTACTCTGGGAAGAGGAAAGTCCCTTGGGCTTGCGGCCGTAGGCCCTATCCCTTATGCAGATTAAAAAGGGGAAAGCCATGGCCCAGCACCCCTCTGGAGGCTCCTGAGTTGGCTGTTTCTAAACAGCCCATGGGTCTCTTTCTGCCCCTCCCAGTTTCACTTCCACTTTCCTCTGCTGATGGCCCGAGGACGGCCACTGATCAGATCCTCAGCCGCCCCAGATTGTCCCCTGGATGGAGCAGGAGCGGGCGACAGTGTGCAACTGACACCCCTGTCCACATTAGTATCCACACCTGCCCAGCTCACCCTTTATCAGGGAGAAACTGCAGCTCAGATCCCTCCATCCTCTAGCCGACAGCAACTGCATCTGGCTGCCCACCCCCTGCTACGTCTGGGCATTGGGGGATGGAGTGGGGACAGGCAGGGGAAGAGAACAGACAGCTCTTCCCGGGGCAGTGGTACCAACAGGCCTCTCTCCTCCTGCCAGGCATTGTCTGCTGCTGGAAGGAGAAGCCTCTCCAACAGGAAGCAGCACAGGGGGCTTCAGGAACTGAGGCCTCCCCTCCAGACTCATTCCAAAACAGCAGGCTTGGGGCCTGGGGAAGTCAGTACTGTCCAGAGTCGGGGAGGAATGACCCCCGAGGAAGCCACCCTGGGCAATCCTGAATAGGCAACACCCCTTTCTCCTTGCCACGCACCCCAAATCTTGGGCTTCCAGACAGGTGAAGCAAACCAGATGCCTTCGAGCCAACACTTAATGAGAAGTGGCAATAGGACCAAACGGAAGTGGGCAACCACTCTCAGATGAGGGAACCACACAGGATAGGTGCCACACCTGAGGGAAAGGTCCTCGAATCTGAGGTTGATAGCATGACCCAAAATGCTGCCAATGACTTCCACTTTCTTAAAAGGACAATGTAGGCCCAAAGAGGCCTACAACATGTCTGTGGCCCCGGGCCAGACGGGGCAGCACTTGGGAGTTCCTGGAGCTCAGGACTTCAGGACCACAGCTGACCCAGCCCAGCCTGATTCCATGACCTGGTGAAGGTCAACAACAGAAGTCAAAGTCAGCAGTGCCAGCTGAGAGTTCTCCAAACCGGCCAGCATGGTGACCGGAAGGGGCTGTGGTCTCCCAGGACACCCTCCTGGACAGTGGGCATTCTTTTCACACTGCTGAAATTCCCTTCCAGGAACAGTCAGCCACCAGCCTCAGCTCTGCTTTGGGACTCCCCAGAACATCGAACATTTCCTATCGCCTCACACCATGTCGCCTCTCTGGAAACAACCATCCAGTAAGCCCTAGCGAAGTCACCTCACCTGCAGACCATTCCTGTCCACCTCCACCCTCCAGCCAGTGAGCATGGCAGATGTAGGACCTTCTGGCCTGCAGGGGGCAGTAAGGAACTCATACCAGGGCACTCACACTCCACATGCGCCAGGAAGACGGCAGCCTATAGTAGCTGACCTTGTCTTTTTTCCTCATATGTATGTCTGGCCGCCCTGGAACTCCCTACGTAGCCCAGGCTAGTCTGAAATTCTGGCTCTTCCTGCCTCTAATTCCCAAGAACCATAGGTATTTACCAGCACACTGGCTAGAACCTGCATTTAGGCTGGGGGAGGGGGCTGTAGTTCAGTGGATAGTGCACTTGCCCAAATGAATAAAAACCTAGGTTCGATTCCCAACACCGCATAAATTGGGCATGATGGTCCATGTATGTAATCTCATCATGGGAAAATAGAGGCAGGAGGATCAGAATTTCAAAGTCCTCCTCAGCTACAGAGTGAGTTTGAGGCCAGCCTGGGATATATGAGACCCTGTCCTTCCCTCCCCCCCCCCCAAAAAAAAACTCTGATTTAAATGGAGAATTCATAATCCACTCACTTTCTTGTCTCTGGTTTCTGTCCTGATAATTAGACTAATGAACAAAACTTTCCTTTGTCCTAAAATAACAGGACTCACAATGAATGTGCTATCTGGTGGCTCGGGCTCTCCACCCTCAGAGACCCTGGGCAAGCTTGGGAGCCGCAAGTGAGGCACCGTTGCACAGGACACCGAAGGGCCCGGCACACACCCACCTTGTTGAGGCTGCTGCGGTCACTGACACTTTTGGTCAGCTGTTGGATCTCTGCCACCTGGTCAGCCAGCCGCTTCTGTTCATTCAGCTTCTCAGCCAGTGTCTCCAACTCCGTAAGGGCTAGCTGCAGTGACAGCCTGTCAGGGTGGCCTCTGGGAGTGTTCTTCAGCATGTCCTGCCAGGGCCAGAGAGAGTACAAATAAGACATGCCCCACACACGTATGTGCACACATGTGCGCGCGCGCGCGCACACACACACACACACACATGCACGCACGCACGCACGCAAGCCCTCCCCTGTTTTGGAGTCTAAGTGTCGTCCCCTGTGGTCCTCACAGACCAGGCCTGAAGGGTGCAGTTGCAGTGGGGACCGAGGCTGAGGCGTAGTGAAATGAAGGCAAAATGACCATGTGGCATGTTCTAAACACATGCACAAGAGACATGTGTCCACCCATGTTCACAGCAGTGTCAATCACAATAGCCAAAGGAGGGGGCAACCGGTACCCATGAGGATGGGGACAAAATGGTAAGATAACAGTTCACCCCATGGGCCTTAGGAAGAAGGCAACTCTGACCCATGCTATAACACAGCTGAATGTTGAGGACATGACATCATCAGAGACAAACACTACGCAATTCCACTTCAGGCAGCTTCTAGAATTATCAGATTTCAGATAAAGCTGCAGGTGGGAGGGTTGGCTGAGGGGATGGGGAGGGGAATTATCATTTATTGGGCCCATATTTCAGTGAGGGGAGATAAGGAATTCCCACAGATGAATGGCAGGGACACTTGCACAGTGGGGACATGCTTGATGCCACAGCACCGAGAGACAGTGGGCCAACAGCAAATGCCTCGATGGAGCGTGAATGCTGGCTTGGTAAACAGTACTCTTAGCTCAGAGCCCACACCCACAGCGCAGCTGCTCTGCAAATAGACAGGAAGATGCTACCAGGTCCACTGCCTGGCCACTGCATCTGAGCAGCCAGGTCACCCCCTCTGAGGACTGACCACAGGGCCTTGCATGGGGCTGATGCTCCTTCAGGCATTCTGGGTTTGTTTGTGATTAAGTGACATCTGACCAAGGTGAGGTCAGTAGACTGCCTGGGCCGGGGGCAGGGGTTCTGGAAGGCTAAGCCATATTCCCTTCCGGCCTAAGCAAAAGTATAAAATACACTGTGGGCCTGAACAGATGTCTCAGCAGGTTAAAAGGCTCTTGCCACCGAGCCTGTGGACCGGAATTCAATCCTTGGGACGACCCACACAGAAGAACAGAACTGACTCCTACAAGCTGACCTCTGACCTCCACAAGGTCACTGTGAACACACACACAGACACACACAGACACACACATACACATACACACATGGGTTAAAGAGACGGCTCAGTGAATAAGAGAGCTTCCATTTCTTGCAGAAGACTCAATTTCTTAACATCCGTATCAGGTGACTGAAAACTGCCTATAATTCTAGTATGATCAGATACAACACCCCTGGCCTCCAAAGGTACCAGCATTCATATATACATGGCCCCACACAGACACATCCATATACACATTTTAAATAAAATAAATATTCTTAATGCTGCTGAGCACAATAGGTTAACCTCTCCAAGTCAAGAAAGATGAAGCAAGTCCCCAAACAGGAGTGGGCCACAGACGTGAGGGATACAAATGACCTCCCCACCCACAGCCATCCCCTGACTCTTGGGGGGTCCCAAGCAGTACCTGGAGCAGGAGGATGAACTGTGGGAATCTCTGTACGGGTTTCACCATCAGCCCATAGAGGGTGACTCGGTCTGCACTGCATACCTGCCGCCGCTGTGGGGACAAGGCTGTGTCACTTGTCAATCTTCGACAGCAAGGGAGGGTCCAAAGCCAGGGTCCAGATCTAGTCCCCATCCTAGGAACCTCTCCCTGTTTAACCTGGAATCCACACTCAGGGTCCCTCCCACTGTGGCATACTCTATGCAAGCCACACCCTCGGGGAACCTGAACAGTCACTGACAGCCTGCCAGCTAAAGGCAAAACTGGATAATCCAACAGTTTACTCTCTGCCGTCTATAGGGAACCAACATTATCATTCCCTCTATGTAAACTAAGAACAGAGGCCTGGGCCAGGGTGAGGGTGAGCATGGGGGTCTCCCTGTCCTGCTGTGCACACATCTACTTGCTTACTCCACCCACACGTTACGTGGGCCCTGGCCCATATCCCTGGCAACCTCATAGCTTCCCTAGCAGCTTCCATGTTTTCTGCCCCAGCTCAAAGCCCTTCCATGGCTCCTCAATGCTTTAAATACTCTTGCTTCACCCACGGCCTGAAGATCCAGAAGAGCCCAAACTAAACTACACTGCCCGAGGGAGGGACCATTCTTTGTAAGGTACCCCACAGCCCACAAACCCTTCCAGCCTTGCCTGCTCCCACATTGCCTCTTGTCAGTATTTGCACTGGGAACAGCCCTCTAACTATCTTCCCCAAAGCCCCTAGCAGATGGTTCCCCCTTGAGAAGGCAGCCTGGTCTATGTCCTCTTCACTGGGCAGAGTTCTCCTGCCAAAGCCCACAACATCTCATGCCCCTGTGTCCTCTTTTGGATGCAGGGCTGTGTCCCTCACCCACTGAACCCCACCACGGAGAACCTTAGAACCTTGCCACGGCTAAAGAGTCCTGTAGCTTCCCAAACTCTTGAGCCTGGAGTCCAAGACCTGGAGATGTCCATGTCATGGCCCGTGAGAACACAGGCCAACCCTGTGGTACCCACCACACAGATCCATCTGTGTGCCAGTTTGCCCAGCACCCTGTTGGGCAGGGTCCTGAGCTGACTACAGACCCTTTAACTTTATCATCTTCCTCCCAGGGAAGGAAGGGATATCTCCCTGGAGACTGGGTTCCTAGATAATCTAGCCACAGCCATGACACCAAAGTTGGCATGGCAATGTCCCTTCTCTCCTGAGGCACCTCTCCAAGTCCACCCTGTGTGAGTGTGGACTGCATGGCCCTGGGTTACCTTGAGGAACTCGAGGAATGCTGGCTTGGTGAGACAGGCCTTCTTGATGATGGACATGGCGTTGGTGAAGTTGTTCACATAGTCGCTGTACACATCTAAGACCATGGACTTGGAGAACTGTAAGAAATGGGGGCGGGAGCCACATCAACAGGGCGGGGCAAGGCAGTCGCACCCACCCTATGATGCTTCCGAGACCCTGCTCAGGGAGGAAGGAGTCTTGGAGCTGGGAAGACTGTTCCAAGGGGACAGGAAACCTGGAACTTGGAAACTACACGAGAGAGAAGGCAGCCTAGGGCAGGGATGCTGCCTGGGCCCCATCTACTTCCTTGCCAGGAAATTGGGGAGATGTGAGCTACAAATGTGAGAAGTCAGCTGACCTCTCACCATAGCCCCCTGGACACATCCACATGGGATGGCACATCTAAGCTCTCCCAAGCACTGTCATTCTCAAAACCATCCTGCCTGTTAGCTCACAACTGAGCAAAGCTGGCTTGACCATCTTGCCCACTCACTCTCTGAAGTCCGAGGATTTCAGATTGAGAAGCAGAAATCCAGCACACCCCTCATTCCACAGGTGTGGAATCTGAGCCCAAAGACATCCTAAGACCTGCCTGAGATTGTGAAAGCAAACTGGAACCAGGACCCCAGGACCACGATCCAGGCAGGGCTCTTCCCCCACCCCAGATCCCAAGGCTTCGTCCTGGAGCTATGAATGCAGCATGGGCCAGCACGTGCAAGCCTCGATGATCACGCCTGGCATGCCTAGAACCTGCACCGACCGAGTCAGGGAGCTGCCCATGAGCTTGGTCTCCAGCCATACTGCCACTATTCCCTGGCTTAAACATTGCCTCGGCCTGGCACACCTCTTCTGGAACATCAGGGCATCATGCCAGCCTCTAGACACAATGCCTGGGGGGCTCTGACGTCACTGACTTGGACGGGGCAACCGGGCGGGGGTGGGGGCTGGGCCAGCTTATCTAAGTGGGCACATACTGAGGCTACAAAGAGGTCCCCAATCTTCTCAGTGGAGTCCCACTCAGCCACGCGGGAGGACAGGGCGATCTGGAACATGGAGTGACAGTGGAGAATCTCCTTCACGCGGAAGAAGACCACCTGACACTTGCGGACACTCAGGGCCTTGGGCTCCATCTCCATGAGTGGGTTGCGGTAATCCTGCCAGGATGGGTGGGAGCAGGAATGAGACCAGCTACCTTCAAGGTCACCTGAGACAAGGCAGGCTGAGAACTGAGCAGACCCCGCCACCTCCACCCAGTAGGGGCCTTTCTGATACAGGTGAAAGCCTCCTGCCTTCTTCATGGACGTTTCTAGAAGGTTCTCCGTGAATGTGACATTTCTGTCCTGTCTCTGTCACTCCACAAATGCCCCCTATCCAAGAACTTCTGTGCTAAGCCGGCTTGGGAGCAAAAGGATCGCTACTACACCAGCTGTGTGTGAGGACTCTGGGTAGGTGACTTGAAGCCAAGGCTGGCCAGTGGGGAAGCTCAGAGCCACCAGTGTGGCTGAGCAGTGCGGTCTCAGGTCACCACAGTTCCCGGAACTCTCTCCAGTCACTTCACACTGATGCCTGGGCTTATTCATCTGGGTCCCAAACGGTCCCCACACCAGAAGTTCCCATCATTGCTGGCCTCATTCTGACATCCTTGAGGAGTCCAGGTCTTGAAGGCCCAAGCTAGACAAGGGTCCACATACATGTCACTCAAACTTCTGCTTAGCGTCCCCTGAGCACTCCAGTGTGAGGAGAGGGGGCATGGTCCTGCACACTTGCTTTGAGGACTATGTGAATGGCCGGGAAGACACAGTCCCTGCCAGGCACAAAGAGGAACACATGTCTTGACTTTCTTATTTCAGAGGCTCACAGTTTCACTCCAGAATACAGTTCCCACTGTAAACAGAGGCCTTGGAAACCCCTGGCTTCCCCACTGGTCCTGCTGTCCCTCAGAAGCAGGGCTGGCTTTTAGCCCCTTCTCTGTAAAGCTACCACAATCCCCAGATGTTCTTTATAAGATGACTCTGCAGAGCCCTTCCTGCCGTCATCCCAGAGACCCCTAGAGTCCTCTGGTTTACCTGGAGTATCCTCTTCAGAGACTCCACATAGCTGCCTTCACTCTGCACGATGGAGCCCAGGATGTGTCTGCGGACCACCTGCTCGGGCCGAGAGCACAGTCAGGACATGGGAGCCGAGGAGTAGCAGCAAACTCAAAAAGGGGAGATGACAGCTACAGGACCCAGGAGCCCCAGAGCCACATGGCACAGACCAAGAGACACCCCTGCTCTGCTGGTCTTGGGGCTAAGTGGATCTTAAGCATCCCAAACCCTTGGACTTCACCATCTCCAGACCCACAGTGTGGAACACAGAGTCCAGCTCCCTACGAAAGCCCCCCTCCCTTTCATGATCATTTGCCCTCAGATTCTAGCTAGCATAGCCCCAGGCAGCAGGCCGGTAGCTGCCACACCTCCCCACAGACCTGCTGAGGACTCAAGCCATCCGGCATGGGGCCCAGCTCTGGGGCTGGAGGTTTGAAGTCTGTCACACCAACCTCCAGGAGCCCCATATCTTCCTCTTCCGAGTCACCTGGGAAGACAAATGGGAAGATGGTACAGCTAAGGCGGGGGTGATACACCCTGCTCCAGGCTCAGGAAGTGAGAACCATTCAAAGAGCCCCGAATCAATCTGGAAACAGATGCTCCGAGCCAAGCGAGTCAGCTCCAGCTCCAGTTCCCTATGGTCCATGGCTGCTCCCCTAGAGCCTTTGGTTGAGGGAGTGTGAGAGAGAGTTGGAGGATGAGGAAATGGCCCCCTACAGGACCACTGTCCCTGCTGAGACCTACCTACTCCGCCTGCTCCAGCCTGGCATGGGCCAACCACTCATGTCCCCATCATTGGGCACTAAAAATAGTTTTCATCTGGATGCCAAAATGCAGGGAGGAAAATACAGCCGAAGAATAATCAACCCATCAACTTTGCACTACCATTTTTTTAAAAATACAAAGATACCCCAAAGGGAGCCCACTCAGCTGGTGTGACAAGGACTCCAGGCTACGAGGGCTGGGCTTAGCCTATGGCAGAGAGAGTCCAACAGCAACCCAGGAGAAAAGAAGGCCTGATAGGATGCCAAAGGGGCGAAGGGCAGGGTCATCCTCCGAGACTCTGACTTCCCCAACGAGATGAGCCCCTGCTGTTCGGAGGTTCCAGTGCCCAAGGCAGGCAGCCACGGGTAGCAGGAAGCAGGAGACAGAGAAAAAGAGAAGTAGTAGCCAGTCCAGCTGGCAGAAAAGAGGGACACCCAGTCAGGCCCTTACCTGAGCAGGACACAGAGGAGGAGGAGGACGGACAGCGAATGGCAGTGTGGGGAAGAGGGTGGGGGTGGTGAAGGCCCTCCTGCCCGGCCCACATATTGCCTGGGGCATCACCACACACCCACCCCAGCCGCCTTGTCCGAGGCTTCCTCTTCCCCCATGAGCTTCTGGGTAACATTCTTGGCCTGTGATCTGAGCCGCTCAGCTATTAATAACGCCTCCGGGGGAGGGTCATGTTAGGCCCAGGGCTAGTGGGCGGAGTGGATAGGGTGTTCCAGAAACAGTCCCCAGCCACCGGGCCTGTCTAGTCCCTTATTGGAGCCAGTGCCCCCACAAAGGTAAAGGAGGCATGGGGTGATCAGCTCCGCTAGTGTTAAAGTGTTACCTCAAAGAGAACTGGGTGTGGTCCCAACTGTGAGACCAGAGAGACTGGATTGGGGCCCAAGTCAGCGTGATGCTACCCTGGCACCCAATGCCACCAGGGCTGACAGTCATCAAAAACAATGTCGCTGTGCAGGACTCTTTCTGTGTGCACTATAACATGGTCACCGTCTCCATGGCCTAAGGAGACAGGAACACTCCATTACTAGCCCCATTGCATGAAGGAGGAAACTGAAGCACAAAACAGGGAAAAAAGCACCATTTCCACAAGACTGGAGGCGCTACGGGTTCTCCTTGGCTTGGAGCCATGTTCCTTCCAAGCACCAGAAGCCAGAAGAAGGCACTCCCCGGATGAAGCCTCCTCCCACCCGAGGTCTGGCATCTTCAGAGTCCTGTCCAGACATCACTGGCTGTTAACCTACTGTCCTACATCTTGTCCCCTTGCCCTCTTGTCCGTTGTCCCCAAAGATATAACACATCACAGGTGCTGGGCCTTGCCGGGAACCTTTTGAGGACTTCCAGTCTGAAAATGATCTGGAAGAGGGGATCAATGCCCTGGTGGGCATCAAAAGCAAGAGATGGAGGCGTGAGCGGGGCCTGAGGAACTGGGGCATCTTGGGAGAGTGGCTAGGGCAGGGAGAGGAGCCACGATAATGGCTGGGCAGGTGAGCATGGAGGCAGAATCCTCACCTCCTGCCCCAAGCAGATGCCAGGCAATGCCTGGGGCTGGCAGGTGCAGGAGGCAGCCAAGACAAAAGTAGCAAAAGGGATCACAGGACCCCCTCCACCTGCATCACTTCCTCAACCAACCCTCCCCCCAACTACCCGCATGACTCACCCCAGATGCCAAAGTGCCATCTCATCAGAGGGCTTCAGCTCTCAGCACACCCCCATACAGCCCTTCCTCTGCTCCCTCCCCCACCCCAGCTATATTTTCCTCCCAGAGCGCCTATTGTGACTGGACATTATATTACCAATTTGCTCACACTTTCACCTCCTATCACTCCAATCAGAACATTAGGTTTGCGGGAATCCAGGGCAGTTCATAGACACCCCATTCACAGTTGTATCCGGGGCCTGTGGGCTCCTATCCATAGTAGCCCACAGCAGACAGTTTATTGGATGAGTAAATGGTCAATCGATCAAATCCAACCATGGAACACTTCTGCCTAACGTCCTGGTGACTCTCTGATGACTTTAAGGACAAGCACCCAGCCAGGCCTATAGACCCGACCCTGACCTCTCACCTCGGCCTCCTCCTTCACCCTCATGCCTGTATGTTCTCAGGAAAGTCTATGACCTATCCCCTCATCTGCAAATTGGCATAAGATGCTCTTCTACACCGGTTTTGTCTCGTCTGTGAAGATCAAGAGAGGCACCCAACAAATACGCCATAAATGTTGCCCCTCAACGCCTTTTTGCATGCTCAACCTTTGCCCTAGAGTTCCATTCTCTACCTCACCTTTCACCTCTATCCATGCTCATGTCCACACTCCCCCAGAGACCTAAGAGACTAATGTCATGTCATCTAAACCATCATTCCCCACTGCACTTGAAGCCCCTGGAAGAAATACTGTTAGGTACACTGAGGACAGCGTTTAGTAGGTATTCAATAAGTAGTGGTGAGATGAAGATGGACAAAGAACATTCTAGATAAAGCCAGGTGAACCAGGAGGCAAGTAGGCAAGAGCTATGGCCACATACTGAAGGGAGGCCCCACAGCTCACAGAAGAGATTGGCCATGCCATTCAGAAGTGTGGGAAGCAAGCTGGGACTGACCCAGACATTTGGGGTCCAGTTCAGAAGAGGCCAGGTACTAGCAACATAACCCCGCAGTGTGCCCCACCCCCAGAACACTGCTGAGTGCCACCCCTGCTTACCCAGGACATCTTTCCTGTGCAGAAAGGAGACTTTGCGCATGACGGCCATCCGAGTCTTCTCCAGCCCATCCCGGGTCCCGCTCTTGGCGGCCTTCATGAGCTGGGTCATCTGAGCAGACATAGGGGGCTCATCAGAGGCTGAGGGGAGATGTGGAACCCTGCTTCAAGGGACCTCAGCCCAGACATCAGAGCTAGTCAGCTCCCTTCCATCCATTCTGGATAGGTGAGCAGCAGAGGCCAGGGGTGGCAGGGAGGGAGATGGGCTCATGCTCTAGGGTCCCTCCATGGGCAGGAGAAGGCCTGACCTCTTCCGTCTACTTAAGGGGGTAATGAGATGGGGATAGGGCCAGGTCTGGGTTCAAACCCCAGTTCTGATACTCCTCAGCAAGTGGACATCTCTGAACCTCAAACAGAAGTTAAGTGCAGTCTACCCTCCCAGGTGGGCTTAGACTGAACAGGCCAGCTCTGGGAAGGTCCCTGAAGTCTGATCCCTCTCTCTGCTAAGCCCCGCCCCTTGTTCAAGCCTCTGCCCACAGGGAGGGAAAACTGGGGCCACAGGATGCAGAAGCCACAGCCCAATGCTGCCAATAAAGCAAGCCAAGCAGGTCTTGACACCAGGGAGAGGGCGGTGACATGCTCAGAGTGGGAAGCAGATACCCTGCCACTAGGAGCCCCTGCCCCAACAATGCCAACATTCGGTATCAGAATGTTCCACAGGGCAGTGTACCTGCACCAATATGGGGACCACGGGTGACTACTGGACACTCTGAACATGCCGTGTGACTAAGAATTGGAAATCTCAATTTCATTTCATTTCACTTTCAATGGGAAAGTCACCCAGCCATGGCGTGGATGTTCCAGGAAACCCCTCCTTCCTCAGACTCTGATGAAGATGAGGATGCAAATTTGGCAGTGAAGGTTTCCCTGGATTCACTGGCCTCGCTTCTGCTAAAGGGCTACATACTTCTCCTCATGGGGTCTGAGTGAGGAGCGACAGAGAGCCTGGGGGAGGTGGGCTCAGAGACTGGGGGGCTGATAGTATGAGAGTAGCTGAGAGCCTGGGGTTCGGGGGGCGGGCTGAGGCTAGAGAACCAACACAGAGTGACGGCTTTTCAGGAACAAGACTGGCTTTCAGGAAACAAGGGGAAGAGGAAGTGGACCCGAACCCCTTGCTGTATCCATAGCTATGATTTTTGGTCTCTTGCAGGAAGGGTCATAAGCATCTTTGAAAATCTAATAGGGTGGGGAACAGACATCAACCCCAGAAACTGCACAGAGTGTACCTCTCTTCTGGGGCACATCCAACTATGGGGTTAATATTCTACGTGGAACCATCAATGGGTCTATTCTCAGAGTCCCTTCAGTATGGCCTTCAGGGGACACCAGAGCCCTTTCCATTGGGCATTTTTCTGAACAAAGATGAACAGCAGGTGAACACCCCAGAATGTTCCCTGAATTGGCCTGGCATATGTACCCTTCCATGGGACCACTACCACTCATGGCAAAGAAAGGAGACTCGGAGAAGCCAAGGGGTCTGCCCAGGATCACTCAGTGGGTAAGCAGTGAGGCTGGGATTGAACCCAGATCCACAGGGTTCCACAGCCCATGCTGTGTGCTACCCAACTGAGCCCATATACTACTGCCAACAGCATCACCCAGAAGCCTGGTCCTGTGTTATGCAGTGCAAGCTGGTCTTAAATTCCCAATTCTCCTGCCTCTGACTCCACCTCCCAAGTACTGATAATCCAGGCATATGGCTGCCAGGTCTGGCTAGGAACCTGCATGTTTTAAAAGGAGAACCCCAGGTCATTCTAGGAGTTATTGGGTTCAAAATGCCACTGGTTACTGCTGTGGCTCACTGACATCTCTCTGGCAGGTGTGCAGGGAGTGGGAATGGAGAGGGGTCTAGGCAAGAGCCAGGAAGGGGAAGGAGCAGCTGGCTCATGGCCTCGTCCTTCTGCAGAGCAGATGTGAGGTGCAGCCAGGTCACAAGGATCAAGAGTGGGCTCCCCAGGCTCACACCCACCCTCCTCGTTGGCCCAGCAGAAAGGCCCCCTGGGGCCAGGAGAGAGGGACGGACAGTACCTTACAATCGCACTTGAGCTTCAGCTCCTGCATGTCTCTACCCCCAACTCTCAAAGCCAAGATGTCTCTCTTAGTCCTGACGTATCTCTCCTTTAGCCTAGTCAGGTCTGGAGAAAGCTGGGGCCCCAAGCGGCCAGGCAGAAGGAGAGCAGGCGAGAAGAGCAGGCGGGACAGCGAGGAGACAAAACACAGACAATGGGGAAAAGGAGACTCAGGTCACATGGCAGACGGACAATCGGGCAGGCAGATGGGATAGCAGTCTGGGTGCATCGGGCTGGAACCTGTGCCTACAGATCCAGCCCAGCATGCCAGGTAGCTGCTGAAGCTGGGTCTCAGCTGCGGGAATCCCAGCTACTGTGCAACAGAGTAGGGAAGGAAGTGAGCCCAGACCTCCCTCTCGTGGTGAAAGGGAGATGATACTTGGATGATATGGACTGTGTCTTCTCCTCACAGCAAGCCTGACAATGGGGCTTCTAACATGGAAGGCTGACAGGAACGGATGGGCTGAATGACAGGGTGAGGACAATGAACAGGTATGTGGACAAAGGGATAAGTAGAGATTGCTGGACAGATGAGTGGACAACATAGTGATAGATGGATTGATGAATGTGTGCAAGGACACATGGATGGATGGATGGATGGATGGATGGATGGATGGATGGATGGATGAGTGGATGGATGGGTGGGTGGATGGATGGATGCATGGAAGGATGGATGAGTGCATGGATGGATGGATGGATGGATGCATGCATGGATGGGCAGACAAACAAATGGATAGGTGAGCAATTGGCTACATTTGGTTGGGTAACTATAGCTGGGCAAATGGAAGATGGAGAAACAGCTGGATGTCCAGAGGCAGTGCTAAGCTGATAAATACTTACCAACTGGGTCTCCGGTATACAAGCCCTGTGTCTTGGTGTCTCCACAGTGTGAAAGCCCCAGCCTTAGCCAGCTACATGCTGCCAAAGTATCACTATTGTACACTGATTTGTAATGTAGACAAGCTCGTCCAAGCTCACCCCAACATCCCACTGGAGGAAAAGGCAAGTATGTGTATGAAAGAGAAAGAAGGAAAGAGGGAAGAAAGGAGGGAGGGGAGGGGGTATGGAGGGAGGGCGTGAGGAAGAGAAGGAGAGAGGGACCACAGCATGGAAGCATGAACAGTAGATGACTGGTTTACATGCTATCTGGAGAATGGCCAGACAGAAAAAGCAGACATTTAAATACATGGCCTGTGTAAGCCACAAGGGCATCTGGTAAAGCCGATAAAGACGATAGAGACATGGTACCCTTCTGGACAAACAGACTAGCAGAAAGATGGAGCAGGGACTCTGCATGAAGGTATATATACACGCAAGTCTTGGCTCCCCACTTAAAAGCCAGGGAAGTCTCTGGGACTCTCTGAGGTTGCAGTTTTCTTGCTGATAAAGTGACCATAAGAAGTTCTGGACATCTAGCTTTGTAGATGGCTGAGAGCCCAGAGCTTAGTAGTAGTTCAAAGCAGGAGCAGGAGCCATTAACAGCCCATCTCTTACTCAGTCCTCTGCATTTACTAAGTGGATGGATGAATGGATGGAGGAGAGATGAGTGGATGGCAGACAGACAGGCGGATAAGGTCTTCTTACCTATATATGAAGCTGAGTCCTGGCCTTGTCATCCATTGGCTGTGTGACCCCCAACCATGTCATCTAACCTCTTTGAGCTTCTCTCATATGTGAAATTCTTACTGTCAGCAACTCTGGCCATTCACTCCCAGCACACTGGGCTCTCTATCTTGAGCCCTGTTCAGCTATAGCATGAAACCATCAAGCCCCTTGTCCTTCTGGCCTCTTATCTCTCTGATGGTCAAGAGAATAAAGAAGCATTAGGGTCCGAGGTCACTGGCTGAGCTAAGGAGAGTGAGGCTGAGGCCAGAGTAGGTGTTCCAGTGGTGGACCCACCCTTCCCAGACTGCCCTAGCTGGGTCACAGTGACTGGGTACAAATCGGTCACAGGCTGAGAGAGAGGGTCTCAACTGCAGCCCACCTCATGTCCATTAAATATCTACTGACCCTAACGGCCAATAGAACAGTCCCTTGGGGACCAAAAAAGCTGAAGGTAGCTGCTCACACCTGGGTCAGGTGCTTCTAGAAGGTCCCTTTATAGACACCTTGATCAATTTTTGGGGCTAGAGTTGATTGGCCTGGGCATCTTAAGTAGGGACCCCACTAGCTAGCTTGTTGCTGGGGTTCCAGTCAGACTCCAAGGATGAGATAAAATACTTCCACAGACGCCTGCCATCTAGAGCCCCAAAGCGCACACAGCAGCCATGCAAGCAGCAATGGCCTTGAAACACACAGTGGCTACAATGGCCGGCAGAGAGCAGCCCCCCCTCCCCCCGCAGCTCAGGAGAGTGAAGCCCCACAGGCAATGATTGGCAGCATCCTTAGGCAGAAAGGGCAGAGAAGAGAAACCACTCACACCCTCCCAACTCCCTGGGAACCAGCCATTAGGGAGCATGCAGGCCTTGGCGAGTGGATAGAGAAAAGGCCCTCCTGTTAAAAATACCTAGAACTGTACTACGGGACATTGCTGAGGAAGAGTACAAAGCCCCACCCAACCCCCACCCCAGAGTGCGTTTGTTAAGGGACACAAGTTCCCAACAGGCCACAGATCCTACTCCAGGCCAGGCTATGGAGTAGGAGAAGCCCACTCCACACAACTCCAATGCCATGTGGGCCACTTGCAGCCCCTGGGGCCAGAGGGTTTAAAGCAAATACTGACCCAGGATCCCTGGGAGCACACCCATGGCATCTGTGACATCAACCAGCTCCCATCAGGACTATGACGCCATTCAAGGCGAAGGCCTGCTGCTGTTGAATAGCACAAGTCTGCCATCTCCACCATGCCTTTCCACAGAGATTCCCATGGTTCCCTCTCAGACAGACCCCCCCCCATCAAGAAGGTAGGAGTGTGCTGGGTGTGGTGGTGCACACCCTTATCCCTACACTGGGGAGGCAGAGGCAGAGGCAGGCAGATCTCTGAGTCTAAGGCCAGCCTGGTCTATAGAATGAGTTCTGGGACAGCCAGGGCTACACAGAGAAACCATGTCTCAAAAACCCAGAGGAGGAGGTGGGAGTGGCCCTGGGTGATGAGGAAGGACCACAGAATGCCCAAGACTACTCGTCACCATCGTCACCATCCAGAGCAGCGGACATGCCCTGATCTCTATGGGGAGGTGACTTGGGGAATTGGGGGGAGGGCTGTGGTACAGCACCTCTTCTCTAAGGGAGCATATGCTGCCCATTCTGAAAACAGGAAACAATTGCCGGCCAGCCTGGGCTGCCTCTCCAGCCCACAGGTATCAGGGTCATCTCCTCAGGTCTCAAGAGGCCTGCCCCCAACTCTCGCCTGGCTTTGCAAGCCTGTGCAAGCCATTGGTCCCCCACACATGTCAGGCATGCTAAAGGCAAGACCCACTCCTATAAACAGAAAGGCATTTTTATCTTTTTCTTTTTAAGATAGGGTTTCATGTATCCCAGGCTGGCCTCAAATTTCCAAAGTAGCAGGTGATGATCTTGAACTTCTGATCTTCCTGCCTTCACCAGGCTAGTGCTGGCACTGCAGGCATACACCACCACACTCAGTTTATGAGGTGCTAGGGATGGGATCCTTAAGCACGCTACCAGCTAACTACACCCCTAGCCCCTGTTATCAGTCTGAACAAATATGTCATACACAGCATCTCCTCCTAGACCATAAAAGTCCACCAAGCCCAGGTCAGGTCTTCCTGACCCACACTGTCCCACATGACATAAGGTGATGCCCTGGTGTGCAGTAGGGTCTCGAGAGCTCTGTTTTGTGGTCAGTGAGCATTACATCCCTCCCCATGGCCTATTCTGAGAAGTCTGGTGTCCAGACAGTTGGGCTTGCACAACACAAGGTTGAGGTAAGGTGTTCTGGACTGTTCCGGGCAGCACTCCTCTCCAGGAGGCACCTGAAACCCAACAACAGGCAGGAAGGAATACTGTAAACCTTCCCTGTGGATGTGGCTGGAGCTAGCTACCAATCCCAGCCAGTCTGGGCCCCACCCACTCATGTCTAAAGGGAGCCCGCCCATCACCTCTGGTCAGGCAGGGCCCTGAAGCTTCACCCACACTGAATCTGTCTCAGCAGGGAACATGAGAGGAGTAGGAGCCGTACAGGACAGAGCCAGATCTGCACCCCAGCGGCTCCTCATGGAACAGGCAGGAGAAAGGCTGCGTGAGGCAGACAGCTGGGAAGCAAATGTGGGGCCAGCACAGCTCGGATGCAGTTCCCTGCTCACACACCCCCATCACCTGGCCACCCTCCGGGGCGAGTGGTACTGTGTGGGTCAGAGGGAAAACCAAGCTGAATGAGCCAGTGACCAACTCTAATCATCTGGCTGGGCTTCCTGGACCACTGTGTTTAGAAGAATTCTGAAGATCAATCTAAGCCCATGAACTCATGAGCAACTGACCTCGTCTGAATAGAAATGTGGGAGACAGGGGAGTACCTGCCTCTATTCCAGGTCCTCCACAGCCAAACAGGGGGTCCCAGGCCACTTCTTGATTCGGAATGACCCAGGCCTCTTATTGATCACTCACCATATATTGTTGGAACCTGAAGGTGCCCAGATGGGGGTGTAGTGCCTGGCCCTCACCACCCACATCTCTTCCTAAAGGAGTCTGAGTGCTCAGACCTTGAGAGATACCCCCAAGCTCCTCACCTTGGGCTGGAAGGACCCGCGGTGCTTGGTGGGCTCTGCCTCTGGCTTAACCTCCTCCCCAGAGTCTTCACTGTAGCTCTCGAACTCGCTGGAACTCCAGCCTAGGTCCTCAGGCTCGCGTGGTGCTCCAGGGCGATGCACATCCTCATATAGTAGGCCCCGCTCTGCCCCTGCCAGCCACGAACAATCTGGTGAGCCAGAGGCCCCAGCTACCCAGATCTGGAACCCCAGTGGGTAAAGGCATAAGAAAGAGAGGGAGGATGGAGCAGGTGTACCGGGCTGGCCTCAGGGGCAGTGCCAGCATGTCCCCCACCTCTCTCAGAGAGAAGGGTCTCAGAAAACAGGAACACAAAAGAAATATGCCTGGCATGGAGGGCTCCTAAATTCTCTCTCAACATGGCATCCCTCTGAGAGCAGGGTGCTCACCCTTTTCATTTCTTCAGGAGAGAGAGGAAACCTCAGAGTCAAGTCTAACTAGAACCCTAGTGTGCTCCTGGGTTACTGAAGGCTTCTAATGCATCAATGGGAAGACACAGGAAGAGGCTGGACTTCCTTAATGCAGTATCACTTCCATGTGGTCCATATGGTCTGCAAGGATCCAGGAGGGGGCGCAGCTGGCCTAGAGTCCAGGAGGAACCCTCACTTTCAAAGACCACAGGAAATGCCTTAGACTGAGAAGTGGGAACAATAAGTTGAGTGTCCTGCTGTAGAGGGGCAGAAGCCAATTGGGCACTCATGTACGCGCGCGGGTGTATGTGTGTGTGTGTGCATGTGCGTGCGTGTTGCCTCAGGAATTGTCCATCTTGTTTTTTGAATGTGGATCTATCAAGAGGACCTGAGGCTTGCCAATTTGACTAGGCTAGCTGGCCAGCAAGCCTGAGGGAGCTACCTCTGCCTCCCGCGCTATGGGATTACACCATGCTCAGCATTTTTATATGGGTTCTGAGAATCAAACTTTAACCCTCCTGCTTAGAGGCAAGCACTTCACCCTCACTCATAGGGTGGTTATTTTTAAGCCAAGATGTTAGTGACTACCATCTCCAGGACCAGAGCAGCAGGCTATCCTGGCTGTGACCTTGAGAAAGAGAGGCTGGGTGTGCTAGTTCTACATTGGATATCCCCACAGCTATTGTTTGAGCAGATAGACCCTAAAGACCCACTGTGACACCTGAGGACAGACAGGACTAGGATTGGTTCATCAGCTGCTTGACCTTTTTCAAGTGGGAAATCAACATGAGGGGGCCCCGTCAGCCACTGGGTGCCCAGCTTTGAAACACCCCCTACAAACCCCTGACTTCTAGCTCCATCTGCTATCTTCCCCAGGATCAGGGACCCAAACCCAGCCTCGACCTGCTAAAGTGACACATACATCATTGGCCCATCTGTCCCTTCTCTTGGGACAGGAGACAGGAGATTCTCAAAGGCCCTCTGGCCTTGCTATTGTCCAAGGATGGTTACTGCTGCCCCATCAGACTGAGGGCTACTCAAAAGCAGGGGTAATGTTTCCTAACTAGGTGGGGATCCCCTGACCCCGGGAAACAGAACAATGTAGGGGGGGAGTCATCTTATATTTAAATTCTAGCTGTGTGATCTGGGCCTAGGTCTTGACCTCTCTGATGCATATGGAACCAGAAGTCCTACCCTGCTTATCTCAAGGGGCTGACTCTGCAGGAGTCAAACGTGATTCATCTGTCAAAAAAAAAAAATGCCACCCAGATCCTCCCAGGCGAGGAGCAGAACACTGGACTTGAACTGCACCCTGGCCTCTAAGCTCTCCTCACCTATAAAATGAAGACACAATACCCCTAATCACAGGTTACATGGCAACATGTGAAGAGTCAGCCTGGATCAATGGTGTGTGCCTGTAATCCCAGCTGACTTCAGAAGCAGATGATGGAACGTGAGTTCCAGGCTAGGCTCGGCTACATGGCAGGACCCGGTCTTAAAGCACTAAGGGTCGTGGATAGAGTGCTAGCATGCACAAGGTCTTAGCTTTGAACCAGTTCGTGTGTGTGTCCCTGTATGCATATGTACATATGTGTGTGTTCATGTATGCATGTGTATGTGTACATGTACATGCATATGTGTATTGAGCAGCCTGGCTTACTGTGTCTCAATGCTCCAACACACCACCTGTCCCTCTTCCATCTTCAACTCAGAGCAGAGCTTCTCTGTGTCACCCTGCAAGCTGAATGACCTGTCAGCTTCCATCACCGCCCTGGATGCCTACACAGCTAACTCATTTTCCCTGGAGTTATTCAAGGCTTTGGGAAAGTGATCTTTGGGGAACTCATGACTTAATGTCATCCTACCCAAGACCCCAAACCCTGTCCTGCCCAGTTTGTCCTGACCTAAGGTTATGGTGAATCTCTCCTTATGTGTCTACAGGGTGTGAAAGATGGGGACACAGAGCACTAGGGACAGAAGGAAAATAAAGAGACCCTCCTAAGCATAGTTCTCCCTCCCTGCCCCAGAGAAAGGCCAGAAAGGAAGCCAGAATATGCCATACCGGGCTGATGGGCGTCTGGGCTCTCACAGGGGACGTCGTCATAAATCACATCTTCATCCAGGGCAGGGAAAGTGAAGCGGTCGACTGGTGACAGACAGGAGAAAGGTCACCCAAGTGGTATATGGTGACAGCCAAGGAGGACCAACCAGCTGGCAGCCATCCATGGGTCCTGACTTTCACCTCTGGCCCACCACAGACCTCCACCCTGGCCACAGCACCTGCAGGGAAGCCCTACACAGATGCCTGGCCCCAGGATGGGGAGGGAAGAGGTTGGGGAATCTGTCCTGACCCTGGGCCTCCTAGAAAGGTCCTAACCCCTGAGGGCTGCCTTCCTGAGTCCTGCAGCATCCACAGCCTCACCAGGCTCTGCCCCTGATACCCTCTTCTTCCACCCGCCCATCCCACTCTCCAGTGGATCCAGATGGACCACCCCTCTCCTGAATGGCTCTGATGGTCCTCACTAGTCCTGCCCCTTCCCCTCTGTCTCATTCTCTCACCCATCCCCTGTGAAATGATGAACCACCAATGGGATTCATCTTTGGCAGGGGTTCCCAGGGGAGCTAGGGAGCTGGCATCCTGCTTCACCCCTAAATGCATCACTCGAACATGAACCACTTGGTACTTCCACTGGAGCCAAGCATCCCCTGATTCTGGCTCGTATGGATGCTGCCGCTCTCCCTTGTGTGGGAACCACCTGATTCTGAGTGTGGTTCTCCTCACAGAGAGTCTGTCTCAGCCACCAGGGAACTAACTCTGGCCAGCCTCTTGCTGGAGCCTCTGAGAGCAGGTGAACAAGTGGATTATGGATCTAGGGATCTGGCAAGCAGTGAACGGGCACTCCACTGCAAACAGTCACCAAGTCCGTGGTAACCCTCTTAATATGAATGTCCCCTGGGGTCTCAAGCACCCATGCCAGCTCTTGGCCTGGAGACTAAGAGACAACTGCGGTTCTACCGGGGTGGGTGGCAGACTGGGGCAGGGATGAGTGGGAGAAACTTACTGCGACGTGAGCTCTTCCGCTTCCAGCTGGAGCGCCGAACCCCACAGGAAGCTGCACCCACAGCATCCCCATTGCTGACCACAGCGGGTGCCCTGCAAAGAGATGGTTCAGTGAGACATCAGCCTCCTCTCCACCCTGGAAGGCTGGTGACTATGGAGGATGGCTTAGGGTTGGGCTCTCAGGTCATCTAAGCTGGCTAGCCTTCAAAAATATATATATAAATAAATAAACCTTGGCTGTGATTCAAGACTAGTATTTGTAATTCTTTTTTTTTTTTAAGATTGATTTATTTATCCATTTTATGTATGAGTACTCCATCTGCCTGTACACCTCTATGCCAGAAGAGGGTATCAGATCCCACTAGAGATGGCTGTGAGCCACCATGTGGGTGCTGGGACTTGAACCAGGATCTCTGGAAGAGCAGCCCATGCTCTTAACCACTAAGCCATCTCTCCAGCTACTGGCTTAAGACTATTAATGTTACAAATTGCAATGCTTTTACTGTGCATAGAGTTCTCTGCTCTTACAAAAAATATACTGTTTCATCACTGGAAGTAAAGACTTCATTTACCCCTACCCGCATTTCTTAGCACATAAATACCAAACCATTCTCTTTGGGATTGGATTATGTTTGAATATTTGATTTTAAAAATTGTGGAGTTGAATTTCATTTAAACAGAATCATGATATGAATTTTTACCTGGGATAATCTTTAACGGTCCCTTAAATGGCTTTAAACATTCTTCTGCTGTTTTGTGTGAAACAGCAGAGGGGCTCATCACTGATGTCTGTAAAGTCACAACGGCCAACCAACTGTGAGAAACCCTGTGTGCTGCATTTACTGGAGATTTAAATCTTCATAAACAACCAAACAAGCACACCTGCCTCATTAGTATGCAAAACTTATTTATGTCTTTAACCATTAGTAAGATTATATATATGCTAAGAAGTAGATAAATAAATGTCTTAATGATCTACCTTTGCCAAGTGTGTGGTGTGTATACCTATTTATATTCCTGTGTGTTCAAGATAGGATATAACTTTCTCGGGTGAGAAAGGATCATGATTTGGAAAAAGTTAAAGGAGTTTTAACCCAGTATCCAGGCTGAGAAATGGGCTCCCTCACTTTTCACGCAGTCTGTCTGCTGGGAGTACTGTGTCCTCCCTCTATTCAAAAGCTGAGGCTGAGGGCAGATGAGATGGATCGGTAGGTAAAGATGCTTGCTGCCAAGCTTGACGGCCTGAGTTTAAGACCTGACCTCCTTAAGTTATCCTCAGACTGACCACACACACACACACACACACACACACACACACCACAAATACATATACAAACAAAAAAATTACAAATGAACACAAAATTTTAAAGCATTTTTAATGCTGAGGCTTGCATTTAAATCTTCACCTACTCCCCAGCCCCACTGTATCACACAAGGTCCTACCCTTCCCTGCCTGTTGTGGTGGTTTGGATGAGAATGGTTTCAATAGATTAATATACTTGCGTGCTTAATCCCCAGATGATGAGCTGTCAGGGAAAGACTAGGAGGTGTGGCCTTGTTGGAGGAGGTGTGTTACTGCACGTAGGCTTTAAGATTTTAGAAGCCTATACCAGGCCCTGTAAGGAGTACAGGGCGGGACAAGACCGGGAGGCGGCAGGCGGAAAAACCCATACACGTTACAAGGCCCAGTCTCGTTCTCTGCTCCTGACTACAAATCAAGATGTCAGGATGTAGCTCTCAGCTACTGCTCCAGCACTAGGCATGCTGCTATGCTCCTGCCATGATGACAACAGGCTAACCCTCTGAAACTGTAAGCAAGCCCCAGCTGAATGCTTTCTGTAACAAGACTTGCCTTGGTCATGGTATCTCTTCACAGCAATAGAACAATGACGAAGATAGAAGTTGGTACCAGGAGTGGGGTATTGCTGTGACAGGCCTGACACCATGGTGCTTGTTGGCAGGATGTGAACTCTGGGACTTTGGACTGGAAAAGCAGTTGAATGCTTTAAGTGGGGCTTACTGAACCATCCTAGCAGGAGCATGGACAGTGGTGCTGAGGATGATGGGAACAAGGGCCCAGCACAAGAAGTTTCAGAGGGAAAGAGTATTAGTAAGTGGCCTAGAGAGCATGCTAATGATAGTTTTATGAGGTACCTGCTTTTTGCCCTTGTGGAGAAAAAACTCTGCCAGAGGTTAAATTGAAGAGTTTTAGATTAATGGTGTTAGCAGAGGAGATTTCAAGACAGCCCAGTACCAACTGTGTCTTGTGGTTTTTAGTGATCACTCTTATGCAGATCTATAATGAAAAGGAAAAGCCAATAAGCAGCACCCTCCAGGGTCTCTGCATCAGCTCCTGCCTCCAGGTTCCTGCCATGCTTGAGTTCCTGCCCTGGCTTCTTTCTGTGATGAACAGTGATGTAGAAGTGCAAGCCAAATAAACCCTTTCTTTCCCCCCTCACCCCCCATTTTGTTTTTGGTCCCTGTATTTCATCACAGGAATAGAAAGCCTAACTAAAACACCTGTTTAGCCATCATTTTTTTATATAAGGAAGGCAAGGAAGAGCACTCAGCATAGAATCACAAGCACAGGCTAAGTCTCCATCCCTGAGCCCTGGTTGGTGGCCCCGCCAAAGACCACAGGTTGAAATGCTCGCCCACAACCAGGCAGTGGTGGTGGAATACACCTTTAATCCCATCACTCGGGAGGCAGAGGCAGATGAATCTCTGAGTTCAAGGCCAACCTGGGCTACAGAGCAAGTCCCAGGGCAGCCAGAGCTACACACAGAGAAACCCTGGGAGAAGGAGGAGATGCTCACCCATGAGGGGACAGTGAGAGGAGATGCGGTTTCAGGGGAGGGGATTAGGTAATGAGACAGACCCATGAGAGGGTCAATGACCTTATAAGAGAAGCCATCAGCAGCCCCTTCCACCTTCCACCGTGAGAGTTCACAAGAAGATGACAACCATAGGTGAGAAAGGGCCCCCACCCTGAAGACTCTCAGTCTCCTGCTGCCTTATCTTTGCTTCTGCACCCCTGAGGGAGACAAAGCCTGGCTACAGCAGTATCACCTGGCCTGCACTTGCCAGGCTCGGCCACTCCACCAGTGCAGGGGAGAAAGGATGGGGAGAAAGCTAGAAATCAATCTGAAAGAGGTGTTCACCCAGGCTGGACAGTTCCAGAAAAGCAGAAGGCCCACCTCCAATGCCCAAGCCTCCTGGCCAGTAGGAAAAAACACAGCTGAGATCTGAGCTGCTGTGTGATAATCCTTCTGTGCACTGTGAATACGTATCCCACTGGTTAATAATAAGCTCTTTGATCAATAGCCAGGTAGGATAAGGTTGGGCGGAACAATTAAACTGAGGCCTCTGTTGAGGAGGGACAGAGTTGGGGGAGACACGAGCCAGCTGCCCAAGAAGCAAGATGCCAGAGGACTGGTAATGCTGCAGCCATGTGCCAATACATAGATTATTAGGAATAGGTTAATTTAAATGTAAGAGCTAGTTAATAATAAGCCTGCACAATTTGCCAAACATTTATAATTAATATAAGCCTCTGTGTGGTATTTGGGGAAGCAGCTGCCAGGAATTTGGAAACAGTCAGGCAAGAGACAAAGCAAGGCTCCACTTACACTGAACCAAGCTGATATTCTTGCAAAGCTTTTTGTTTGTTTGTTTTGTTTCAAGCTGGGGGTGGTAAGAGAGGGTCTAGTAGCCCAGGGTGACCTCAAACTCATTATACAGCAAAGATGACTTTAAATTCCTGATCCTCCTGCTTCTGAGGCAGGCCTCAGCACCTCCTAAGTGCTGAGATAATAGGTGTGCATCACCATACTTGGCTTATTCAGTGCCTGGGATGGACCCCAGGACCTTGTACATGCTAGGTAAGCATTCCACAGCCGAGCCACATCCCCAGCCATTCCTGCAAACCCTTGCTCCAGGGGCCGCTCTTTAGCCCACAGACTAAAGACAGTTTTCCCAGACAGGCAGGAGGGGAAGGGCTCCCCAGAAGTGGTGACACTCCAAGCAGACATCTGGACTCAGAGTTAGCATACAAGGAAAACATGGCAGGAAATGAGCCCAAGGCACCTCATCCCCCCTGCCCAGCCTGTGCCCGAAGGGGCAGCCCCTCCCAGCTGCTGCCCAGCTGGAACGGACCATTTGCCCAATGAGCAAACACTCCTTCTGACCCTCCTTCAAGACTCTGGATAATAAATAACCGCCATAAAAGCCCACGAGAGGCTCATTATCTTGGTTTCATATGCACTTCCGCATGCACCCCTGAGACCTCATGCCCTGCACTGGAGACGAGGCCTGACTAGAGTTATACCACCTGGCCTGATGTGCCAGGTGAAGCCACTTACGGTGATGATAAGGGTCGGGAGACGGTAGGGGGTATCAATCAGAAAGAGGAGTTCACACGGGCCTCCCAGCAGCCCCAAGGCCCTCCTTTCTCAGACAGCAGTGGCCTGCTCTGTCCTGCCTGCCCCATGCACTGCAAGGCACAGTGATGCCCAACACCCACCAGAAAACCCTCACTCCCATTCTTCAGCAGCAGCAGCTGTTGCTGCAGATGTGCGGCTGCCAATGAACTTCTCTAGACATCAGACCCCAGAGGGCTCCTCCCCTAAGGCTATGCAGGGTGGGCCATAGAGGAAGACTTCTGTGCCACCAAGACTGACAACCTGAGTTCCATTCCTGAACTCACATGGCGGAACGGGAACTCCTACAAGTTGTCCTCTGATGACCACAAACCATGACATGTATATGCATACATACAAGGAAATAAATGCAGTTTAATGATCCTTCTGCCTCTGCCTCTTGCATGTTGGGGTTACAGGTAACTTCCTTGACCATCCTGCCCAGCAAAGCTGAACAGACCTTAGAGATCATCTGGCCCTAATGCCCCGGATGTAGCTCAATGGGTAGAATGCTTACCTAGCATTCATGAAGCCCTAGGTTCCATCCCAGTACCAAGTAAGACTGGGCACACAGGCTCAGGTCTGCAACTCCAGGACTTGGGAGGCTAAAGCAAGAGTTTCCTGAGTTCAAGGCCAGCCTGACCCACATAATGAGACTGTGTCATGCACAAAGATTCCAAGCCAGTTTCTGGGAGACTAGATTCAGTCAGGAGCTCCAAAAAGACACTAGCTTCAAAACTCCTGCCCTATGAGCAGCAGAATAGAGGCCCAGGCTGGAGGTGAGGCACAGCACACTCGAGTTACAGCAGCCAGAAGACAAATCCTGCCATTTGACGCAGAGCACAGGGCAGGGACAGTCACTAAACATAGAAGCAAATGAATCACCATTTCCACTTCCTCCCGTGAGGATCGATGTGTAGTAAAGCACTCAGCATGCCTCCACACCTCTGTTTCCACGTCTGCGGAACAGACCGTGACACCCACCTCTTAGGATCCTGGCGTAAAGCAGATAGGTAGGTGACAACGCCTGCCTAGGCTCAGATAGTGTCCCCTCTAACCATATGTTCTGCATGCTGTGGCCAGGGTCCCTCAAATAGAAGTGGCCTCTAGGGCACAGTTTGTCCTGTGCCTGCTACACCTGGACACAAGTCCACACGCTCAATGAATGACATGGTGAGGGATCACATGGGGAAGTCATGGGAAGTGAAAACAGCCAGCAACATGGGGAAGTCAGGGAAACAGCCAGCAACAGGGAGTGAGCACTAGGGACACCAGAGAACCGTCTCACATGACCTGACTCCACAAACACAGGTGCCATCCCAGTGCAGCTAGCTACTGGCCTGCTTCAGGAGCTCCTTAACATCTGGAGAGCCTGGGGTCCGCAGTCAGAGCATAGACAGGCACTGCATCCTCACCAATAGTAAAACAAGAACACAAGTTCCCACGGGAAATGTTCACTGTGTGTAATTAGGTAAGAAAAAAATTAGTGAGCCATGAAACGGCAGGCGCAATAAAACCACCGCTCTACAAAACCCATGCTGCCTGCTGCAGTGTGCCCAGCAGAGATGCCAGACAGCACAGAGCGCACATGAAAGGCTGGACGCAGCCTATCATCTTCTGACTTAGATGCGTTTCCATAAGCATGTATGACTTACTGAAGGGCGGGGATGGAGGGGCTAGCAGAGGAGGACAATGATGTTGGAATGTTCAGAACTGATTCCTGAGAGGGGAGATGTGGCTCAGCAGGTAAAGCATTTATCTAGCAGGACAAAGCCCTGGGTACCACATACATTGGGTATGGTGACTCACATCTGTAATCCCAGCACTAGGGAGGGGAAGGCAGGGGGATCAAAAGTCCAAGGTCATCCTTGGCTCTAAAGTAAGTTTGAGACTAGCCTGGGCTACTAGAACCAGTGGCAAGAGGAAGGGAGAGAAGGAGGGAGGGAGGGAATCAGGCAGGCAGGCAGGCAGAAGGAAGAGAAAATAAACTAATTCCCAGGATCCTCTGTGACCTCAGTCAGTAAGGGTGCTTACTGAAAGCCTGAAGACCTGAGAGGTTTTTTTTGTTTTGTTTTGTTTTGTTCTGTTCTGTTCATTTTTCGAGACAGGGTTTCTCTGTGTTGCCCTGGCTGTCCTGGAACTCACTCTGTAGACCAGGCTGGCCTTGAACTAACAAAGATCTGCCTGCCTGTGCCTCCCGAGAGCTGGAGTTAAAGGCGTGCACCACCACTGCTCTGCCGTGAAGACCTGAGTTTAATTCCCAGGACCAACATAATATAGGAGAGAACCAACTCCCACCATGTTATCCTCTAATGAGCTACACACACACACACAAATAAACAAACAAAATTTTAATTACAGAGGAGTCATTCTTACATTTGAAGCAGGTCTAAGTGCCCAGGCTGTTCTGGATGTCACTCTGTAATCCAGCATGACCCTGACAGTGTGACCATGCCATCCCCACCTGGGCCTCCAGAGCCCTGAGATTACAAGTATGTACCACCATGCCAAACTCAGAACACAGGTTCTGGAAGCTGCATGGATTTGACCCCAGCTCTGCCCACCTCACCGTGGTACCTATCGCCACATCTGTAATATGTGCTTGTGACATGCCTGCCCAGGAGCATTTGTGTCATGACTGATGAGATAAGCAAGGCGCGTTCTTAGCACTAGGCCTGGCCTGTAGTGAGTCCGCATACGCACGGGGCGTTGTTCTCTGGCAATGGAGCTGTTGCACGTATCTCTGGCTCACCCGGTATTTCAGCACCCCAGCCTGGACACTCAGTAAAAAAAAAAAAATGGTCGAAGGAAGTGAGGAGTTAAAGAGCTCCGGGCAGTCAACAGAGCTCTGAACCAAAGCTGGGAGAATGACCCAGGACACTGGGGAAGCCCCAAGTGAGGAATGCCAGGCAGCCTGCACCCTCCAAGCAGGTGCCCCATCGCTCTCTGTCTGCAAAACGGGACCCGCTGTCACTGCCCGCTTCCGGAGCCATGTCTCAGTCTCCTGCAATTATCATGACCGATCACCATAAACCCAAAAGCCAAGACATTTAAAAAAATGCAAACTATTAACTTAGAGTTGTGGAGGGTGACACAGTCCAAACTGAGCTTCCTTGAGGTGTCAAGGCTGCTACAGGCTCTAGAGCAGTGGTTCTCAACCTGTGGGCTGCGACCACTTTGAAGACCCAATGACCCTTTCACAGGGGTTGGAAAACACAGATACTAACCAGTAGCAAAATTAGTTATGAAGTAGCAATGAAAATAATTTTATGGTTGGGGGGTCACCATGACATGAGGAGCTGTATTAAAGGGTCGCAGCAGGAGGAGGGTTGAGAAACATCACTCTGGAGATTAGTCTGCTTTTAGAAGTGGCTCTTATTCCTTGGCTCAGGGCCCATTCCTCCCTCTCCAAAGCTGGCAGTGTGGCACCTTCCCTTTTCTGACTTCTGACCTCCCCGTTATGGGACCCTGTGATGACATCGCCCCCCCCCAGAGGATCCAGGATCTCCTCTCCATTTCCAGATGACAGATGAGAGTCCCTTGGCACTCAGAGCACATGTTCATGGTCTCTGACGCTAGGATGTAGACAGCATTGGAGGAGCTGTCACTGGGACAACTTACTACAGTTGTCCAAGCCTCAGCTGCGCAGCTGCAAAGTGGGCATGATGGACGGTGCCTGAAGTGTGAGCTACTCACTAATGCAAGTATAGCTACAGCAGCTGCATTGGGGCGCTCTGCAGCTCCAGTGGGGTGGCCTCTCAGAGCAGTCAAGCCCCCCCCATCCCACTGGCGTCTGGCCTGAGCCCCATCAGAGTCTTACTCACTTCCATAGACACACTCAGAGTCTCCTTCCCGACCTACCAGGTCCTTCCAACCTTCGCCTCTTCAACAAGGATGGCCTTCCACTCTCCCCTGTGTTGGGGACTGAAGTAAGGCCTGGGAAGCAAACCAAACTTAACTCCCCAAGAATGAGTCCCTGTCGCCTGGGAGCTGATCAGCAGGTGAAAGACACACCCTACCACCTTCACAAGAGCTGGGGGGCAGAGGGATCAGGGCGTTCCCTCTGTTCTTAGTTCGAGGAAAGAGGCTTTAGTGCCAGGCACTACAGACCCCCCCACCCCCATCCCCAGGCAGTGTCTACAGAACTTCACAGGGAAGCTGGGAAATTAGTCTCCCAGGAGCTCAAAGCTCGCCTTGTCTTAGGTAACATTCCTAAAACACCAGACTGGGGCCAGGAAAGCTCTCCCACCAGGACCCACAGGCTCAGCCCCTGGAGCAGGGGACCCAGGGCTGCTGGCCAAAGAAGCCTGGGTTCCAGCCTCTTTTCAAAGGAGAGTGAGAGAGAGAGAGAGAGAGAGAGAGAGAGAGAGAGAGAATGTCCGATGACAGAGTCTATTTTCCAGAGATGGAAAGATACCTGGGCCTCCAGCTGTGAGCCTGGTGTGTGGTAAACAGACTCATTGTCATTATAAGCAACATTAATAGCATTCATGCCTGCTAAGGGGTGCATTGAAGAAGGGGTGCATTGCCAGTCAGCTGTGCACACTGAAGCTTGCTCCAAGCTGAGGGAGGACAGGTCACCCATTCATCCACTACTGCCACCTGCCATGTGGTGGGATTTCGATCCATTCATCCAATGACCTTGGGGGTGGTGAGCCACACCCTAGGGCTTGCCTGCCTATGTGACAACCTAAAAGCTGAAGGACAGGGCTGTGCACCCCCCTTGCTGGCATGCTCCCTTGGGTGGTGGTCACAGATCTGACTGCCGCCTCCAGTGCCCCAGGCCAGAGGACTGCAGCAGCTCTCCACCTTTATTACGGGAGAGATCCCCAGATAAATATGTGATATTCTTTTATTTGGGCTTTGTGGACTCCCTTACTCCACCCACACCCACAAGCACCTGTTAAAGGCTTGGTCCCTGGCTGATGGGACGTGGGGGTGCGCGCTTCATCAGCGGTTCAATCCATTGCCTTGGTTTGGTTTGAGTATGAAGTCTCTATCCCAAGCTGTCCTCAAACTCCTGTGTAAAGGGATCTCCTGCCTCCACACCTCCACTCCAGGGCACCTGGCACGTGTGTCACTATGTCACTTACTCACGTGCTGGGGACCAGGGCTTCGTGGATGCTGCCCAAGCACTCTACCGCCTGAGCTAGCTCCCAGCCCTGAGTTAATCTTGATGAGTTCCTACTGAATGGGCTTTTTACAAGATGAGACCTGGAAGAAGCTTGCTCTCTCTTGTGCTTGCTCTTGATGCCTTCATGGGAAGAGCTTCTTGTCGTCATGCTCCTGCCTCATCACAGGCCTAGAAGCAACAGTACCTTGACCATGGATTGAGACCATGAGCTAAAATGAATCTTCCCTCCTTCAAATTGCTGGACATGGGGGCTTCCTCACAGCAATGGCAATGGATGGACACACCTGAGCTGCCCATCTGCTCCTCTTGACTATGCTCCAGGAGGGTGACACTGCCTCACTGAACAGACAGGTCACGAAGACAGAAAAGGGAAGGGGCTGGTCTGGGTGACCCAGCCAGTGTGTTAGCACAGATGGTCTAACCGTAGGGGAAACACACACACACACACACATACACACACATACACACACACACACACACACACACACACACACACACACACACACGGCAAAGGACACATCCGGAGTCACCAACTGTCTGCGTAAGCACTGTGTCACCACACTCCTCACTCTGGGCTTTAATGTCTCCCCTTTGTGGGTGGGAAAGTGGGGCTCAGACACTGCGGGCCCCTTGCTATTGAGGAGCAGAGCCACAACCTGAGACCAGCAAGATTGCTCGGTGGGTGCTGCTGCCTTGCTGCCAACCCAGATGATCTGACTTTGATCCCCAGGACCCTCATCTCACAGTGGAGGGAGAGAACTGACCCCACCTGACCTGTGCACACACACACACTGTGGCACATACATGTACAAGCATGCACACCACACACACAAGTACTCTGTGTGTGTGTGTGTGTGTGTGTGTGTGTGTGTGTGTGTGTGTGTGTGTGTATGTTTTAAGGCAGAGTTTTTCTGTGTACCTCTGGCTCTCCTGGAATTCAGAGATCCACCTGCCTCTGCCTCCCAAGTGTTGGGACTAAAGGCGTGCTCCACCATGCCCAGCAAGCATAATTGTTTTTAAATGCCATAACCTGAAGCCAGAACCACTTCTTCCCCGGTGGATCCCACCCCAGGCCATACTCCTGCCTAGCCAAGCTCAGTGCCCCTGGCTCCTCTCCACCTGCAATTCCTGCCCCCTCATATCCCCAGCTATGGACTGAGTGGCCAGGAATGGAGACAGTCACTGTCAGAGTTTGAATCCAAGATAGACCTCCGTGTGGTAGTTAAAATTGTTAACTTGATAGAACCAAAATCACATAGGAGACAGATGACCAGGCCTTTAACTATGGGTAACACTATCCCAAGGCTGGGTCTTGAGTAAGAAAGGGCAATGGTGTTGCACACCTTTAATCCCAGCAGAGGCAGGTGGAGGTCTGTGAGTTCAAGGCCAACCTGATCTACAAGAGTGAGTTTAAGGACAGCTAGGGCTGTTACACAGAGAAACTCTATGTCAAAAACAAAAACAAAAAACACAGAAAGAGAAGGAAGAAAGGAAGGAAGGAAGGAAGGAAGGAAGGAAGGAAGGAAGGAAGGAAGGAAGGAATCTGAACAGCCACATACAATCTCCTCTCTTCCTGGTTGGTTGCAGGTTTGACCTGATGCCCAAGGCTGAGGCATGGGGAACTCAGAGCCCGCCCTCACCAGGAGCCTCCCCAACTGCACAAGCCAGGGCTGAAGCCACATTCCAGGCACACTTAGGAGAGGTGGACTCTCCTCCCTAGCCTTATCTACACCTAATGACACTGCTGGGGAGTTATCATCATTCCACTGAACCGATGGGGGAAACTGCCCCTTGGAGAGGGTCCCAGACAACCCATACTCACACAGCTAGTGGAGAGCTGAGCGTTAGAACAGGGCCCAGTGCCACCAAGAGATGTTCAAGGCAACGGGGCAACTGCCCCTTAGGCTAGCTTGGAACAGGTAGCAGAGAGCCAAGACAAACAGGAAGTGAGGAGTCTGGCCCCTCATGTGTAAGCTATGGACCAGTCTGAGCCATCCTGACCAGCCCAGCCAAGAACTAGAAACACTGGAACACACAGCCATGGGGGTCACTAGGTCACCTAGCCTCGGCATGATGTCCAGCACTGTCCTGACATATGATCAGGCTAGGCTCATCAAGTCTGAGCTAAGAAGTCCTGTGCCCAGGACACAGAGGGTACACTGGGCAGGGGGCAGAGAGGAGGCACACCAGAAAGAGCTGAAAAAATGCTGCTACCACAGTCGCAGCCCTGAGCACAGGCTCTGAGGACATGGAGTAAACAGCCAGACACCGACAAGTATCCATAATATAGTCCAAAATGCTCCAGGAAGAGTCCGGTCCATCTGCCCAGGGGCTTTTCAATCTAGACATTTGCCCCACCCTGCCCAGCCCTATATGAATTTACACTCATACTCAGCTAGGCAAGCCTTCCCATCATGCCCCAGACTCCTAGACATTCATCCCTACTCTATTTCATCCCGTGCCCAAAACCCTTGACTGATGTTCTCTGCAGCTTAGTTCCCTAGTGTACCATGAGGATTCCAAACAGAGCAGACCCCTAGGCAATACCGAAACCAGGCTGATGCAGTCCAAGCTAATCACAGAGGAGAGGCATCCACATACAGAGCTTGCTCAGCCACTCCAAGCCAGGCAGAAACCCTACGGGTCCACCCACTCAACATGAGCAATAAATGTGAATGAGGCCTTCCCTCCCCTGCAAGGGCATCTACCCTGGAGATCTGGGGTCATCTGCCTGAGAATTAGCCTTCAACTCACTCAGGGTTCCTCTGCCCTCCTCACATCAGGAGAGGCAGGGTTTCAGCTCAGGGCTACAGGTGCCTTTAACTGTCAATTATCCTTCCAATGTTGTGTGTGCATGTGTGACACGCGCACGTGTACACACACACAGAGAGAGAGAGAGAAAGAGAGAGAGAGAGAGAGAGAGAGAGCTTTCTGTTACCCTGAGCATAGAGCAACTGTGATGTCAAAATGCCTCGGCAGGTTAAGGCGCTTGCAGACAAGCCGGAGGATCTGAGTTCAACCCCCACAACTCACATGGTAGGAGAAAACCCATTCCTGCAAATGTGCTCTAACTTCCGTTTGTGTGCCATGACACACAAACACATGCATGAAAATACATATACACAGTACGTAAATAAATATAATAAAAAATAAGTAGCCACCCTGATTAAGTACCATTGTGAGTGGAGTTAGGCACTGCAGGAAGAAAAAAGTGGTCCAGTTTACCGAGGAGGAAACCAGAGTCCAGAGGAATTTTGGCTTCCATATGGCCCCAAAGTTAGTGCTTGGGTGGGCTAAAACAAGGCCCCAGCATCCCCACCCTTAGACACTAGGTATTCCTGCTTCCTGGGAGGTCCCAGGCACAAGGGGCAGAGAGTCCCCAACAACAGCCACAAAGGGGAAATGTAATCAGGTGTGGTGGTTCATGCCTGTAATGCTAGCTAGCACTTGGGAGGCTGAGGCAGGAGGATTGCCATTAGTACAAATGGAACAAGATGCTGTCTCAAACAAACAAAAAAATATTCTCAAATATGGGCTAAGGATATAACTCCATTGGCAGAGTTCTTGTCTAGCATGCACACAGCCTGGGCTCACTCCCCAGTAGTGGGCACAGTGGCACATGCCTATAATCTCAGTCCATGATCAGAAGTTCATGGCCACCTTTGCCCTACACAGTGAGTTCAAAGCCACCCTGGGCTATGTGAGAACTTATCTGCCCCTCCCACAAAAATAAAATAAAAACTAGCCGGTGAGATGGCTCAGCAAGTGAGGGTCTTTGCTGCCAGACCTGAAGACCTGAGTTCAGTTAATTCCCCAGGACCTACATGGCAGAAGGAGAGGAATGACTCTCATTCGGTATCCTCTGATAACTATGTAACAATGACACATGCACATATATGCGCGTGCACACACACACACACACACACACACACACACACAAATAAATATAAAATATGAATTTAAAAAAGGAAGAAATGGGCCGGTATTAGCAGCTGAGTTCCCATGGACAGCTCTGGGGGGGGGGGGGGGGGAGACTCCTCTCGCTTCCATTCTACCCAGGAACACAAAGATGCTGGGAGAATCTGCGAGTCCACTGAGACCACTTGGGCAGTGAGAGGCCTTGGTGTGGGACTGGGGCCAAGACTGCTTCCTGCTATGCAACAGGCTCCCAGTCAAAAGAAAAAGGGGGGGGGGCACCAGAACGCCAGCACTGACCTCGTCCAGGCGAAGGGTCTTAATGAACTACCATGTTCTCTAGTCACTGCTCCACCCTGTCCCGTGCCCCCACTCTGCTCCACTCTTTTCCCATGGGCAAAGCAATGACGAGAATCAGGCTCACTTACTCTGTCTGGGGCGGTACAGCGGCTGGGTTCAGGTCTGTGGGAAGAGCAAAGGGAGACAGCCTGTCAGATGGAGGCTGGCCCCAAGAGCTGAGCCTATTCCCGCCTCCTTCTTCCCCGGCCCCGCCCCAAAGGAACCAGGATGCCTGTAGGATTCCCTGCCTTTCCCTCCCTAGGCACACCCCCTACCACTCTATTGAGTAAGCTCCCTACCTGTCCTGCCTGCCCCACACCGCCCCCACCTCCCAACCTCAGTCAGAACCTGCACCCTGCCTGTCAGGCTTCCACCAACCCCAGCTCAGGAAGTTCCTGCTGATCCAGTCCCCAGTGTCCCCCAGATGACAGATCTGAGCACCCAGCATCTGGCATTTACTGACAGCATGACTGGGGCCCTCCCACCCCTGGGGTGCTGGCTCCCCAAACAAACAGATGGGTTCCTTGGAGCTGTGGCTAGAAGGCTACAAGAGCTCAGGGCTTGTGTCCCCAGCGGAAACTCGGGCCAAGCCATTCTGCTTAGGCCCCGCCAGAGTGCAAGCCAGATGTTGTAGGAATGTTAGGAATCTCCTTTCCCAAGAGAAACGGGACACAGCCTCTTCCCAGTGGCTCCCTTTCCTGCTTACTGGGAATCCTGGGAGCCTGAGGTCCCCCACCAGTTCATATGTCCGGCTGAGACTCCCAGAGACACCTCACCTGTGCCGGGGACAGTGTCAAAGCTGATCAGTGAGGGCTCTGCATCCTTCTCTGGGGCAAGGCCAGGAACAACCAGGTCTGTGCTGGTGCCCTCTTCATCATCACTGTCATCAAAATCAAAGGCTTCTCCGGAGTCCTCCTCCACCTCAGGGGAGGGGCCTGGGGCTCTGGAAGCCAGTGGATCTTCTGGAAGAGAGGAGGGGTTAGAGGGCTATTGGGCCTCAAAGGATGGGGTCTAGAGACTGGTTCTGGTGTCTAGGCTAATGCTGCTCAAACCAAAGGGTCCTACTGAGTTCCCAAATCATCTTGGGCACTGGGTCAGGTGGAGGTGGAGGTGTTACTTGACAGTCTCTCCTCACAGTCTGTGGGACAATATCTCATTATGTAGCCCAGGCTAGCCTGGAACTCAGAAAGATCTGTCTTCCAAGTGCTGGGATTAAAGGCATGCACCACTATGCCTGGCTGAGTTTGTAGTCCTTTTAAATACACACATGAAGATGCCTGTTTCCGTGTGCTTGCATGCTGGTGCGGTCCATGCAGGGGCGAGTGAGGGCACTTATCCCATATGAATGACGGTGTGAAACAGCCTCTTGGGAACACCGTGGCTGGAAGGCACGTAGAGGACACCAGGTGCTGAGGAGGGCTGGCTGGGGCAAGGTGTGGGTACCCAGGACAGAGGTCTCCAGTAGGGCCTCTCTTCCTGCTCCTCCCCTCCTGGTGTTCTCAGCCCCCTTCCTCGTTCTTTACAGCTCAGCTCAGAGGTCTCCCTGAGCTCTCTGCAGGCACCTCCCTCTCTCTGGCCTCTTGCTTTCCTCACCCTGGCCTTGCACGGCCAGCACCAGCTTATTCTGTATGGCACCCCACCAGTTATGAATCCCAAATGCATTAGCTGACTGTGACGTTTATTGTCAGGGCCTGCTTTTGTCTAATAATGAAGGACTGGGGTTTCTGTCCAACAGTACACTGTGGGCTCTTCCTACTGATGTGAGACGCCCTTCTGAAGACTGCGCATATGCATTGCTTATATTAGTAGATGAATAAAGCTGTTTTGGCCAATGGTCAGGCAAAATTTAGCTAGGCAGGCAACCCAAACAAAGATACAGAAAGAAGGAAGGCAATGTAGCTGCCAGGGAAGCAAGATGTGAGGCAGCAAGCCACCAGCCTCATGGTAAAATATAAAGTAATAGAAATGGGTTAATTTATAAGAGAGAGAGAGAGAAAAAGCTAGCCATTAATAAGCCTAAGCCATTGGCCAAACAATGATAAATATAGATTAAGTCTCTGAGTGGCTATCTTATAAGTGGCTGCAAGGACCTAGTAGACAGAGAGAAAACCAGTCCAGTGGGACCGAAAAATGTCTGAAGGTCCTCCTGCAGAAGTGCTATATAGCTGAGAGCGGAATCTCACTCCTCAGAGTCTGTGCCTTGGTTCCCTCCTCTGTACAATGGAAAGAAAAGCAGTATTCCATAAGGCTGCCTGCCTGGCCTCGAACGTTTCTCAGCCTCAGCAAAACTGGCACAGTGAAGGTAAATGCCACCACCGCATCCTTCCCACACACTGTGGGGCTCAGCAGCATCCCACTATAGGACAGTGGTCCCTATGGTTAATATATATAGTTATGACACCTCAAAGTGTCTCCAAACATTACTGTATGTTCCCCAGGGAGCAAATCTCTACTAGTCAGGAATTTCTGCAACAGGTTTTGTCTCCAACACAGCATCAGTATTCTAAGGGCTCCAGCTTCGAATGGCAGATTGTGGAGCCTGCCTGAGTCCCCTGAGGACATGAGTGTTGGGGAGAAGGACAGAGCACAGAGCAGGGTGGAGGGGCCAGCAGACCAAAGGATGGGCGGCCTCTTCCAATTCCAATAGTCTCTCCTACCCAGATCTGATTCCTCCGCATGGTGGCCCCAGGCATGACACTCAGCATACATGTAGATGGGAGACCAGCTCTCCTGCCAGATGTGGTAGCTCCCACCTGTCATCACAACACTTGGGAAGCTGAGGCAGGAGAACTACAGATTGAAGTCAGCCTGAGCTACAGGGCAGGATCCTGTCTCAAAAAAAAAAAAAAAAAAAAGGAAGGAAGGAAAGGAGGGAGGGAGGGAAGGAGGGAAGGAGGAAGGAAGGGAGGAAGGGAGGGAGGGAAGGAGAGGGAGGAAGGGAGGAAGTGAATGAGGGAGGGAGGGAGGGAAGGAGGGAGGGAGGGAAGGAGGGAGGGAGGGAGGAGGGAGGGAGGGAGGGAAAAGAAAAGATAGCTAGAAAGATGATGACCGGGCAGTTAAAGATGCTTACAGAGGACCTGGGTTCAATTTCCAGTGCTCACACCCAGCAATTCACAACCATCTGGACTCTGGCTCCAGGGGATCCAATGCCTACTTCTGGCTTCCAGTGACACAGATAGGCACATACACAGAAAAATAGCCTCTTTTGAAAAATACAAAACAAAACAGTGGGGCCAGAAAGATGACTTGGGAATGGGTAAAGGCACTTGTGGCCCAATGATGACAGCCTGATGGCTTTTGTTACATACAGAAACCCATGTAAAGGAAGAAGGGTCACAACTCTGAAAAGTCACCCTCTGACCTCCACAGATACATCACACACACACACACACAATAACAATAATACTTTTAAGAGATCAGATATCATAATCTGGCAGTGATGGCACACACCTTTAATCCCAGCACTCAGAAGGCAGAGGCAGGTGGATCTCTGTGAGTTTGAGGTCAGCCTGGTCTATAAAGTGAGTTCCAGAATAGCCAGAGCTGTTACACAGAGAAACACTGTCTTGAAAAAACAAACAAAAAAAAAACAAAAACAAAAAAAAAAGAAATGAAATGAAATCATCATATCCAAAACTCTAAAAATATATAATTGCCACAATTCATACTATCTAAGAATATACAATTTCAGATATCTAAAAATATATAATTATTATGCAATGATGTTCATAAAACCACATTTGGAGGCAGGCAGTAGTGGTGCACACCTTTAATCCCAGCACTAAGGAGGCAGAGGCAGTTGAATCTCTAAGTTTAAGGCCAGCCTGGTCTACAGAGTGAGTTACAGGAAAGCTAGGGCTACACAGTGAAACTCTGTCTCAAAAAAAAAAAGAAAGAAAGAAAACCACATTTGGTGGTACAATAACAAATAGAATCTACTCAGAATTGAGTTGGTAATTTTGGATATTTTAAAGCTTTATATTAACAAAATAAGATTAGGTACACTTTTTAAATCGCTTATTTGCATACGTGTGTGTGTGTAGATGCTCAAGTGCCAGGGTGCTCTTGTGGGAGTCAGAGGACAACACATGTGAGTTGGTTTTCTCCTTAAGCTATGTGGGTCCCAAGGCTCGACCTCAGGTTATTAGGCTGGGCAGTAAGCGCCTCTACCCACCAGCTCAGCCATCTCACCAGCCCACATCAAGTACAACTTTGGTTCTATTTTTGACAGTGCTGTTAATTATATATACAGTGTGTACATATGCGTCGGTGCATATGTACATGGGTATGTGCACATGTATGAACATGCATGTGTATATAGAATCTTCTATCCTCTCCCTTTTCTTTCCACTCCAGCCGCACTGGTCTAAGATGTGCTTTCCTCGTACATCATTTCCTGCCCCCCTCCTTGCTCTACCACTGCTCAGTGGGGCTGCTATAGAGACCCTGGGACTCCCTGTGGTTTGGTTTTTGGAGACAAGGCCTCATGTAGCCCCAGCTGGTCTCAAACTCACTACGTAGCCTACAGTGAACTTGACTTTCTGATCCTTCTGCTTCCAACACACTGTGGTGGGAGGGAGTGCTAGGATTAGAGACATGCACCACCATGCAGCTCTCAGAGTCCCTGCCTGCTACATGGGGAGGGTACGAGACAGACCCATCCTGCTTCCTGGATGCCTAACCTCTCAGTGTTCTCGGTCTTCATTCTGATGATTCCCTGGGTATGTGACAGGTGTCACCACAGTGACTAAGGTCTTAGGACTCTGCTCATCTCTGACATCAGCTATAGGGTAAGGTTGGAGATACCAGACCATCAAGCTTCGCTTGGCTTCTGCTATCAAAAAATGGGGTCACTGGGCTACCTGGCTCTAGGGGCTGATGAGGAAAGACAGGTTAGCATTGAGAGGGCCCTGGTGTGAGGGCTGAGCTCAGTCACTACCAGCTACTTGCATGACAATGATGCCAAGTATATTAGTGTCATTTACTGTGTCATATTCTCCTGACTCTGTCATGCTTATTACTGTTATTACAGCCCTGTCTCAGCCTGTCCCTGGCTAACATGAGCTGTCCCTTCCAACTCACAGGCCAGCCCCTGTCACACTGACTCCCTCAGGGAGTATTGGAGACTCGGGTCACTTCTGCACCTCCTTCCTTGAAGAGGACAAATAGCTCCAGCCCTTCTCATCTGTGTCACCATGAATCCGTCCAGCTGCTCCTGGCAGCCCTGAGCCAGGGATTATGGCAAAGTTAAGACACTGGCTGAGGTGTCAGAGCTCACAGAGGACCCTGGGTGGGGAAGAATGCACTAGGAGAAAATGCCCAAAGAGGAGTTAGCTAGTGCTTACCAAGCCCTGGGAAAGGACCAGGCTAGAGGCTACCCTTGAGGAATCAGAAGGATGAAGAAACATGTGACACGCTTGGATGGGGAGGGGCTGGGACTCACTGGGGCAGTAGGAATCAGTGAGCAAAAGCAAGTGCCCCCTGGCACACAGCAGACATGACCCATGCGGTGGGTCAGCATGGGCCAGTTATCTGAGGGTATCCCTTCCCCGGGAACTGAAAACTAGACACAGATAAGGGACCAGTCCAATAGCTGACAGGAGAGCCAGGAGCCAGCTGTCAATCAAAACAGGTCTGTTCTGTTTTCATTCTTCGCAAATGCCCTCCTTGCAGGGTAGAAGAGAGCGAGTCAGGGGCCCAGTGGCAGGAGCCAGAGGGACCTGAGGCCCTTGGCACAGCAAAGATCCCAGCTGGCTCCTCTCCCCTCTCTCCCAGGCAACCCCACACCACTCCTCATCAGAGGGAGGGTCCAATGACCCAGCCCAGGGTGATTGGAAGCCCAGCCCTTCCTCACCATCTGGACAGGTGGCATGACAGGTGCCACACACTCATGCCCTTGACAGGCACACCCAGTCCTCAAGAGAGCCAACCCGAGTGAGTCCAGGAGGCAGAGCATTGAGAAGCCACATTGCCATTAGAAAGCAATCCCCTGGGCGGGTCCTCCACCACCGTGAAGGTGGGACCACAAACTAGTGGATTCCTCAGACTTCGCTAAGGAACATTCCAGAGGGGAAGAGACTCATCTTCGGGCCCCATGAGGGTGTGGGCACTCAAGGACGACCCACACAGGCTTTCCACACCCTTCAGTGACACACTCCTATTCACTGAGCACTGGTTGCCACACACAGTCCTTTATGTATGTTTAAACCTTGCAACAGTACAGAAGAGGATGTCATTATTACCCCATGCTTAAGGATGAGGACACTGTAGAGACACCGAGTCCCATCACCAAGCTCACAGCGTAAGTGGTGGCAGGGTCAGGATCCAAACTTGGACTGGACCAGTAATCGAGGAGCCCTCAGTGGTAGCAGATTTATTCTCTTCCCTCCCAGGGCAGGGAGGGTGAGAGGGAGGGGAGCAGAAGCTGGGTTTGTGGGTAAGACAACCATACATGCCACCCTGCAGAATCTGGGGCCCCACTGAAGGGGATGCCAAGTAAAACACAGGAAGCTGGGTTGAATTCCAGATCCACAAGTGGTTTTGTTAGGTAAATACATTCCTTTTTTAATTCTTCTTTTTTTCATAAATTGGTCAAGACTGGGTTGCCTCCATGTTCCATCCTCATGGTCAGACCCTTCCCCTTAATCCGAGTTAACCCAAGTTTATGCCTTCAACTGTCCCACTTCAGCCCCACAATCCCAGTCCCCAAACTGTCCATGTCTGCAGGTGATCTTAAGCGACAGGTAGAACATCAGGAAATGCCTGGTGTTTAGTCCGTGTTGTGGACAGGGAACCTGAAGTAAAGACATAAGGCACACAGCCAGAAGAGGTCACCCATGCCACCGGGCCCCCCCGGGGTACAGTACCTATGGCAGGCTGTGGAGGAGGGTTCGAGGAAGCCATCAGAGTCCAGCTCACACTAGCACTGTCCTCACTGCACGCCTGTGAAAAGAAGGCCACGGACTCAGTCAGATACCCAACACAGCAAGGCAGCCTGGCTTGTCAGCCCGTGCTCCAGCCCAGCCACGCTCTTCCTGGAAGCCCCAGACAGGGCCCATCCCCGCCCAGTATCAATCATTAACTTAGAGAAAAACTTGCAGCTGCAAGGCAGAAACCCCATCTTCCCAGAATTCACCACAGCCACAATATGCCTTAGCCCATTATCAAGGGACCCATAAGAACCTGTGGCTCAGTCAAGAGGGTTCCTCCCATGTCCTCTAGGTCAGGGCCTGGGGTCACACTTGAACACCAAGGTCTCCATGTTCCAGAAGCCCTATTGCCCTGGACTGGACTATCATAGACATGCCTGGACACTTCCTCCTCGTGGTGTCCCCATCACCACGAGCTCCCATGGGTCTAATTGCTCTCACTAGGCCCCAATAAAAGCCATGCTCTCTTCATTTCTCGCTGTCCTGTCCTATGGTGTTGGCCAGCTGACAAGCAGCCACCAGCCTAGGCACAGGGCAGTAGGGCAACAGGACAAAGAGCTACAGAGAGGAGGATGGCACAGGACAGGGACAGAATCTCAAATGCCCGTGCTGGAGCAGCTCTCTGCCCAGGTGGTAGAAGCCACTCCTATCTTGTGGAGCTCATACATACTGCAGGGCCAAGAAAGGAGGGAGGGCTCCCCAGGCTCTGGATTAGCCCTGCCAGAGGTCCCTTACACAGCAACGAGAGGTGCCCTGCACCTTTGATCTGGGTGCTGCCCTCCTGGACCTCCCCGCAGGGAGGGAAGAAGGCCCAAAGAGAGAGCAGAGAGCTCCCGCCATCCTGACCCTGTCAGTCACCAGCCTGACCCTATCACCAGCTGGCTGGAGGCCTGTTTTCCTTTTATTTTTACTAACTAAAAACAGCCTTTATTTTTACTAACTAACTGACCAAATAAAAATGGAATGTGCAAGAATGACGGGGGGGGGGGGGGATGATGATGACAGTGACATTCACAGAGGGCCTGCAGCTCAGAGGTCACTCCAGGCCCATAACAAGCATTTGTGGAGACTGATACATTACAATGAGAAAATGAGGTTCAGCGTGTATTTGCTACTTGCCCAAGAAAGATCACACAGCTAGAAAGATGCAGGGCTCAAACCAAGGACATACAGATCTGGAGAGTTGGCTCAGTGCTTAAGAGTAGCTGCTCTTGCAGTAAAACTGGGTTTGGTTTCCTGAATCCACATAGTAGCTCACAACTGCCTACAATTCCAATTCTAGGGGATTTGATGCCTTCTTCTGGATCCTGTGGGCACCAGGCACACAAGTACACAAGCATGTACATGTGTGCCCATGCATGTACATGTGTGCTCATACACACACACACACACACACACACACACACACACACACACACATACAATCTCCCTTCTACTCCCAGTTCTAAACTCCCAGAAACAGTTAATGTTAGTTTCTTAAGAATCTTATCTAGAGCCGGGCATTGGAAGCCCATGCCTTTAATCCCAGCACTCAGGAGGCAGAGGCAGGTGGATCTCTGTGAGTTCAAAGCCAGCCTGATCTGCAGAGCTAGTTCCAGGACAGGCTCCAAAGCAATACAGAGAAACCCTGTCTTGAAAAACAAAACACAACAACAACAACAACAACAAAAATGAATCCTATCTAGGTGTGTTGGCACAGGCTTTTAATCCCAGCAGAAGCATGCAGATCTCTGAGTTCCAGGACAGGCTGGTCTACAGAGCAGTTCTAAGACAGCCACAGAGAAACCCTGTCTCAAAAAACAAAAACAAAAAAAAAACCCACAAAAACAAAAAATAAAAACAGCTTCTAGAACAATCCAACATATTCACTAGCTGCCACAAGCTTATTCAGTCATCCCTTCCCCCCCTTGTTCATGAGTCTTCAGTTTCAGCCACCCCCAAGTCAAGCATGTCACCATGACTCTGCCATTGTTTCCTTGACCACAGCCTAGTGCCCTGCTGCACACCCACATCTTCTGCCTCACTTGGTCTCACCATGGGACACCGGGCCTCTCCCTTCACTGCCTGAGGGGGAGCAGGATGCCATGAAGGACCCTGAGGGGCAACATCCTACCTTCACCTAACCGTAGCTTTTACCCAGAGGGTTGCCACCACTGTTCAACTTTCCTGCTGCGTGTCATCATTAACATGCTATGCTGTCTGGGGTCTGAGCTTCATCTCAGGCCTGCTTTCAATGCATGCACAGCATTGGGCACTATCGGGGATGCCAGGCGTCACTGGGATCTTGGATCACGGTCCCTGCACACACCAGGGACCACTGTACACCTCAGCCTGTTCACACGGAAGCACACAGACCCCTGTACTGTCACTGTTTGGACTTAGTTTCAGTCTTGTTGATTTCAGAACAGTACATGCAGAAATAGGTTCATTTGCTTTCTGACACTGGGTACAGAACCCAGGGGCTTGTGTGTGCTGGACAAGCACTCTGCCACCAAGCTACATCCCCAGCTCAGACTCACTTTAAACATGCATATTATTTTAAGTATGTATATGTGTTTGTGTGTGTGTGTGCCAAGCAATCCTCTTATCTCTAACACACACACACACGCATGCAAACACACAATGTTAGAGTTATAGGCCCTCACACTCACATAGTAAGCCTTGTGACACACTGAACCATTTCCTAGCACAACCTTCCTTCTCCAACAGCACACAGCAGCACTGTACTTGCTCTAGTCAACCCCACAATTCACCCAAAAGTCATAATCACCCCTGGCTGCACAGGCAGAAACCACCCTGGTTTCTTAGTATTACCAACGAGCCAGAAGTGGCCATCATCTTCCCTGCCCTGACCCTACCTGGGCCTTGTGGAGGTGATTTCACAAGCCTTCAGGGTTAACCCTTAAAAACACAAGTCTATAAGGACAAATGGCCAGGAACAGACTGATGTCACCATTTGCATACTGAAGATGTGAGTATAGTCACATAGCTGTCCTTCAGGGCTCCTTCTGGTAGCTCAACCCCTCAGATCTCCCTGATGAGCACTGAGACCCTAAGGCAGGGAAACAAATGCCCATTTCACAGAAAGAAAAACAGAGGCGTCATCACCCAGCCTCACAAAGATGGTGTGATAGTGACGACAGAAGCTTGGACTTCCATCCAGAGACCTTTCCTTCCAGGCTCAGGTCCTGCTCTCCTGCTTGTCCTTCTGGACCTAAGGTTTTCCCTAGATAGGAAGGCACGCACCAGGAAGGCATATAGGTCCAGCCGTCCCAGCGTCTCACTACACTTCTTTTCATCACGTTTTTTCTTTCTTTTTTTGTTTTTGCTTTGTTTGTTTCATTTGTTGGTTGGTTTAGCATGACTTGTTTAGAAACAAGACTTCATATAATTAGACCAGGCTGACCTTTGAGCTCTGTAGCTGAGGCTGACTCTGAACTTGTGATCCTTCTGCACTTGCCTCCCAAGTGTTAGGATTACAGATACGTACACATCCAGTTCATGAAATGCTGAGTGCTGAGCCCAGGGCTTTGCAGGCCTGGCAAGGAGTGTGCACCGAGCCCCAGCCTCAGCACCCCTGGCTGCATGGTATCAGTGCATAGAGGAAAGGGGCCAGGAGGGCAGAGCCAGGATAAAATAGAGACAGGAAGGCAGGTAATAGTGAAGCATAACTTTAACTCCAGCACTCGGGAGGCAGAGGCAGGGGGATCTCTGTCAGTTCATGGCCAGTCTGGTCTACAGGGCAAGTTCCAGGGCAGGATCCAAAGCTGCAGAGAAACCTATCACAGAAAATGAGGGAGGAGGGAGGGAGGGAGGAAGGCTGACATGTAGGTGGGTGTGGTAGGAGGGTCTTCCCCTCACTGCCTCTGCTGGTGCCCCTCAGCCCCTCTGCAATGAGCACTGAGGAGGGGAAGAAATGCAGCCATTCACACTATGAAAAGCATCCACACTGTCTTTGGTTGGTGGTGACACTAAGGACAGAACCCAGGTCTCAGGACTGCTGGACCACACCATACACTCTCAGGCAATCCAGCAGCATCTTCTTCTTGTTTGAGACAGGGTGTTATGTAGCCCACGTTGGCCTCAAATTTACTATATAGCCAAGGCTAGCCTTAAACTTCCGATCCTCCTGCCTCCACCTCCCACATCAGCATGTCCTCAGAATCAGAAATTGGCCCCAAGGTGGTGCTGTTGCTACCAAGATGTGGAAAGTGAGTCAAGGAAAAGGGAAGAGTGGATCCAACATAATAAGCCAGGCAGTGCCTGTGAAGGCCGTGGCTCAAAGTAGGGATCTATAGCCAGGCACTTCTGAGCAGAAATCCCAGCTCTGGCTGTGCCAGCCATGACAGGGAACACTTGTCCAGAACAGAGAGATGTCCTGAGCTAAGACGAAGTGTTGGCCATGATCATCCCACCACCACAATAAATTCCACCGGAGCCAGCATGGCCACTGCTAAAACTGAGACGCCGGTCATGTGATATTTGGCTGGTAGGATTACAGATTGTCCCCTCTTGCAGGCACCTTTTTAAAATGAGACTGGACAGGCAGGTGGGCCCCAGAGCCGTTCCCTTTTATGCCACACCATGCAGAGTGGAGTGGATGAATCTGCTCTTTGGGGTGGTACACAACAGGGTGAGACACATGGACACAAGGAAGACAGTCTGGGCTCTGGGGTGCACACGGTGTGCCAGATCCTGTGGAGCTCAGTCACCAGACCCCAAAGAGGAAGCACCCAGCACCCTACAGCCGCTCATTCAGCCATGCTTCCCTCCTGGCTAGCACAATCAGCTGGCCCCAGGTTTCCCTGGGGTTTTCCCTCCCCTGGGAGTTCAAAGTCTAGGTTGGTGGTGGTGGTTTCACCAGCTCAACTCAGTTCCGCGTGTGTGTGTGTGTGTGTGTGTGTGTGTGTGTGTGTGTGTGTGTGTCTGAGTGACCCCCTTCCACCCTCATGAACTCCCAGAAGACACTCCCAGTGGGGGACCCAGACTTCAAGAAGGACTATGAGTGAATCCAGACATTGAAGAACAGTGGAGCGTGGTCCTTAGGAAGGGCTGCGGGTGGGGGAGGGTCCAGCAGCACAAGTCTGTACCAGGCAGCTTCTGGCCACCCTTGGATGCGGCACAGGGAATAGGCTGTGTCCAGGACACCCAACTGAGGACCCCAGCCTCAGAGGCATTATATCTGTTTCCTGGGTGCCGGAGGGAGGGGGGTTGAGGGTGGAGAATGGAGGGGTGGGTAACAAGGGCTGGGCTGGACCTGAGCTTGCCCCAGAGCCCACAGTCCTCCAGGGTCTCTCCAGCTTCATCAGACAGGTGCCTGGCCAACTGGTCCCCTACCTCAGGCACCCCATTCTGGTCATCCAGGTCCTAAACGAGGCTCTCCCAGGTTAGTCCCTCACCTGATCCCTCTGGTCCCAGCAGCTCCTCTGTTGACCTGGAATTCTGCTTCCCCAGGGACGGTGGGAACCTGCTTCAGATCTCTGGGCCTTTGTTCAGGTTGTTTGTTCTCTCCAGACAGATCCCTCTCTTGATCAGCAAACTCCTACTAAACCATCAAAACCCATCTCCTCTTTCTCCATTGAGACCCTTCCCTTGCTTCACCTCACACAGTGGCTTCTAGGCCTGGCTGTAGAGTTTTCTAAAAAGAACACACAGAGGTTCTGACTTGGGGGTGTGACTAGTCCTAAGCCTGGAGGTTATTTTTGAAAGCTCAAAGAACATGGGAGCACACACAAGGCTGATGGCGAGGCCCCTATTCCAGGGGTCTTGCTCATTAGACTGGAAGCCCTGGGACGCACTTGGCTGCACTTAATCTCTGTTCAGGAACAGTAGCCAGGGTGTGGCCTGCAACAGGTGCCCAACTAAATAGGGAGCACCCCCCCCCCGCCCCGGGAACAAAGGGCATGCAGCTAGGCCATCTGTAGAGATAGACGGGTTTCGGATGGATGGAGCGGAAGCTGTGCACTAAAACCCTCCTGGGTGGACTCTGCCCTGCCCAGAAACCCACGTGGAGAGAAGTGGGTTACCGAGGAAGAAGGCTCTGAGCAGAAAGGGGGCCTGAGTCCCAGCCAGGAGGGGGCACCAGCTACTATGCAAAGGCCAGCCCCTGGAATCCCTCAGCACCAGCTGGCCCTTGGTGCTGAGGGACTGCGTGTCATCCCACACAGGGATGTCTCTCAAAGACCACAGCCTCAACCAAGAAAATGGGCAGAGAGAATTCAAGAGGCACTTGTGTGAGGGGGCAGACCCAGCTTCAGCTGGGCTCCAGGGGAACAGCTCTGTACTGAGGGGGATCCTGTCAAAGGCAGGGATGGCACTGGACACTGCAGGTTCCTCATGGATGCCCTGGCAGGGAGACCCTATTTTACAGATAGTGAAGCAAAGCCCCAGAGAGACTTCTCCCAGCTAAGGACCGGCCAAGGGGCACGAAGTCAGAAATGAAGTCAATTTGTGTCGCCCGTAGTTATCTGAATTCCTTCTCATCCCAGAAGAACCAGTGCCTGAGAGGGGTGAGGGATGTCCCCGAGGCCCAGAGGCCATTGAGCTTGGAGGCACTGGGAGAGAGAGCAGGGCTGTCCCTCACTGCTGCACTGGAAGAAAGGACAGGCTGAGGGTAGAGGGAGCCCCTCCCCCCACGGGGTGGCAGAGTGGACTAAAGAGACAGCAGGGCCTGGCTCCTCCCCTCTGGGCCACTCAGGCACTGAGTCCCCAGACATTGGGTCATTCAGGCTCTTGTCTCTTAACTTCCTTTCTTCACAGGGAACAGGGAGGGAGTTTCTCCTCCCTGGAGTGGGCGAGGCTTGGTCAATGGAGGCAGCCTGGGAACAAAGGACTGTTTGTCATCCCAGCTCAGCATAGGTGCCCCCACCCCACAGATCTCCTAGGCCAGTCCCTGGTCAATGATCAAGGAAGGGTGAGGGGCGCTGCCCCCAGGCCTCTGTGGGAAGGAGCGGCCCCACAGCCTGGCCAGAGGGAACCCTGGGGTCTGTTGCCCTGGAAACCAGAGCCAATCTGGGGAAGCTGCTGGATCCAGCAAGTAAGGGGGCCTGGCTGCTCCAGCCTGGGCTCTGCTACCTCCCCCTCCCAGTCCCAAACGCATTAACCCTGCTGTCCCCAGGGTCCAGCCAGCCTGGGGATCAGAAGTGGGGGCGCATATGAAAAGCCTCCTACACTGTTCCACGCCCTTCTCTGGGGGCTCCAGGGCTCCCAGCCACATCCAGAGCTGGGACCTGGAAAGCAGAGATGGCTTGTCCCCCATCACTCCACTAGCCCGGTCCACTCAGTTTCCCTACCTGGAAAAGGAAGTCACTCTCCAGGGAACACATGCCAGACTAAGAAGGGGCTCTGCCACCCTCATTTTTGTGACCACAAAAGCTGTGGCTTAAATGGATAAAGGGTCAACAGGGGACACAGTGGAGTATGGGCCGGAAAGGCATCCGGTCCCAAACTCCAGAAGCATTAAAAGTCCATGCGTACCCTCAACACAGTAAGAGCACCATAGCACAATTTTTGGAATATCCTTATGACTCCAATTCACCTGCCCTGGTCTCCAGGGCATTAATCTCGCCTCTTTCCTCGCACCCCAAGTCTCTCACCCTTTTGTCATTCAATAAGCATTCTCATGAGCCCAGTACCTACTTCCTCCCAGCCCAGCCTGCAGGGGACCCCAAGTACCTATCCTCAGGTGGCAGGCACCGGCTCAGGCACAAGCTCTATGGTAGGAACAAGCTAGCCCAGACTTCTGACAGGGCAAGAGCAAATGGGTACTGCAGCCGCCTCCAGGAAGATGCCACGGCAAGCACTCTGAGGCAAAGCATCCACAGAACCATTACATACAAGCTGTGTGAGTGACCCGGATGTGTGCATACTGAGCAGCTGAGGCTCCCAGGGATAGGGAGAGGAATGGTCTTGACCTGGTACCTGACCAGGACATCAAGGGATCTCTAAGAGAACTGTGCAGCCACTTCTGAGGGCCCAGCACGAGCTCAGGTTGGTGCACACAACATCACTTCCTCCACACCCACAGACCTCCCACCATGGCCCAACTGCACCCCACCCAGCAGGGCAGCAAAGACCTCGATATGGACCCTCCTTTCTGGGGCCCCTCTCTGTGGCCTCCAGGTCTCCAGACACTGTGGATTATACACAGAGACTTCTGCAAGCTAAGAATTCAGGCTGGGACTGTGCCAAGGTTCAGCAGGTAAGAGTACTGCCCCTGTAGGCCTGACAGCCTGAGCCCCATCCCTGAAGGCACACACATAACAGCCCTGTGCACTACCACATCTCTGTAATCACAGCAAGATGAGGCAGAGACGGGAGAATTGCCCGTAAGCTAATAGACCAGTTATGCTGGAGTATGCACAGCTACAGCGGGGGTGGGGGGGGGGGACGACATCCTGTCTCAACGAGGTAGGAGAATTGACTCCTAAAAGTCGTCCTCTGACCTCTTCAAGCACATTGCAACTCTCTCTCTCTCATCATTTTCTCTCTCTCTGTCTCTCTTTCTCTCTCGCACGTGCATGCACACGCATGCACACACACACACACACACACACACACACAAATGAGCGAGACCCAGCAGGCCACCGTCTCTCTGACTGATCAGGAGTGCCTGACTGTCCTGTCAATGCATGTGGATGGGCAGTGGGAGCCACCTGCTCTCACCCTGCCTCTGTGCTGACACCAGAATGAGATAAAACTCCGCACATGGAAAGAAGAAGGAGCATGCCACACAGAGCTGAGATGTCTCTGGGGTTGAGGCTAAGGCCATCAGCACATATCTTAGCTCATCTCTACGGTGATGTTCCTGATCACATTAAAAACACAGAGTCTTAGCAGGCAGAGTGATCCACACCTGTAACCCCGCACTTAGGAGGCAGGGGCAGGGTTGCCACAAATTGGAAGCCAGCCGAGTCTACCCTGACCCTGTCTTGTAAGAAGGCTGGACCTAAAACTCAACTAGTCAAATATTTTGCCAAGCATGCAAAAAGCCCTGGGTTCAACTCTTAGCACCACATAAAACCTGGCATGATGACACGTGCCTGTCCCCAGCATTCTGGAAGGTGCAGGATAAAAGATCGTTAAGTCCAAGGCTATCCTTGGCTACACAACAAGTTTAAGGCCAGCCTGGGCTACATGAGTCCTTGCCACGGGAGGGAGAGAGGGGGGAAAGAAGAGAGGGAGGGAAGAAGGGAGGTGAGGATCTTCTCCCATCCTATGGCTTCTCTGTGGGCATCCCATTTCTCTGCCCACCTCTACAAAAGGCTCCTAAGAAGCGCAGGCTCTGCCTGTGGCTCTCCTGTTCTCTCCCGCAGAGGGTGTCTCCTCGCTCCCCAGGAGCCAGCTCTTGAGGTCACCCTGTAATGTGACCTATAACACAAGAACCAATAGATAGACCTCGACCCCCACTCCCCACTGCTCCCTTCCTGGGTCTCTCCCACTTCCGTGGCTGTCACCCAGCTTTCCTGCCTCCTCTACCCCCACCCTCAGCCCATTTCACACCTCAAACCTGGATCGTCCCAGGCCCAAGCTCAAACCACACAGTCTCTACCTGCTCTAGCGACCTCACCCACTTTGTGGTTCCCCACTCCACTGCTGTCTCCACGGCCAGGGCCCTGGCCTGACCCTCCCTTGCACACCAGCCTCTTGCTTGCTGCCTGCTAGGCACCCTTACTCCGCTGCCATTGGAGCCTGACTCTCACTGAGTTCACACCAAACTGTGGACCAGCCCCATGGACAGCTAGCCACTTGCTCCTTCCGGTAGGCCAGCTCCCTTGACCACTCCCACCACCAGCTCTGCTCCCCCCAGGGCCCGGGGACAAATCCCAGTCCCCTGTCCTGTCACCCACAATCTTACTGTCTTTCTTCTAGGCAACTCAGAGCTGGAGCATGTCTCACCTCCTGGCCCAAACCAGGAGCATCACTAACCTGGCCTGTTACTACAGCCTTAAGGTCTCCCAAACCTCCCTCCTCCTGGCGTGTTTGCGCTCAGTGTGGGAGTCAAATTAATCCTCTCTTTGGAACCTTCACAAGTTCCAAGTTCCTGCAGCGTCTTGGCTCATGAGGCCCTCACCACCTCTCTGCTCCAGCTCCTACCTCTCCTCCTCAGCTCGCTCCTCTCAAGTCATGGCCACATGCAGTTCCCTGAAGAGTGTGCACACACACCTACCTCAGGGCCCTTGCTCTTGCTGTTCCTTCGGCCTAGGATGTCCTTCCCACACACATCCCCATGGTCGTCTCCCTCCGCATCAGGCCTCTGGTCCAAGGGCATCCTATGAAAGCGGCCTCGTGCAAATGGCTCACCGCGTGGGCCTCACCCTGCTTCCCCTCTCATCACAGTAGTCATTACTTTCTGACATCTTTGCTATACACATTAAGCCTCCTCCTCACAGAGGCCAGAAGAGGACTTTGGATCACCTGGAGCTGGAGTTACAAATTGTGAGAAACCCAATGTGCATTGTGCATGCTGGGAACTGAATCCGGGTCCTCTTCAAGAACAAGTGCTCTTAGTTGCTGAGCCATCTCCTTTTTTGAGACAGGGCCTCATGCGGCCCAGGCCAGCCTCGAACTTATTACATAGCTAAGGATGACCTTAAACTTCTGATTCCCCCTGCCTCTGCCTCCCAAGTGCTGCAATTCCAGGTTTGGGCCCCCATATCTGGTTTATAAGGTCCTGATTGAACCCAGGGCTCTGCACATGTCAGGTAAGCATTCTGCTAACAGAGCTACATCCTTGCATCCCTTGGGCCTCCTAGGTTAGAACTGACATCTTGTGACAATAGAGTTTTTGCTATTGATTTAGCAGACTACTAGCTTCCACCAATCCAAAAGCTAAGATGTCATCAGACAGCATCTTGAGCCAATAGGAGAGCTTCCCCATCTCTCTGTACCCGCCTCTCTGATGCTGTCCCCACCAATGTGTTTTAAGCTTGCTTTGGGTTTATGGCATTCTCTGTTCTGTAAGACCCCAAAAATTTCACAAAACTGCTTCCGCATTGGAACATGGAATTTGGGATGATCTAAACTCGCTGTTCCCAGGCCATGGTCACTCAGAATGACTCCAGAATAAACTCTCTCTTATCCCCTTTAAGGTGAGAGCTGTGGGTTTTTGTATCAACAGAAGGGAGGGATGGAGGGAGGGAGAGGGGACGGATGGAGGGAGAGGGGATGGATGGAGGGAGAGGGGATGGATGGAGGGAGAGGGGATGGATGGAGGGAGAGGGGATGGATGGAGGGACTCCCTTGCCCCAGGTCAGCTTCCCGAGGGAGAAGGCAGGCAATGGACACCCACTCTCAGGATAGGCTTCCTCCTCTTGCCTGAACCCACACATTTCATCTGAGAAAACCTCTCAAATACCTTCCCCATGCCCTAGGCTGTACAAGAGGCAGCACCCCAAAACCAGTGTGGAAAGAAATCTGAGGCCCTCTCTAGGGAGTGATCAGGAGAGAAGGGTGGGGCAGGGTGGAGAAAGACGGGCTATTTTTAAAATCTTGCTCCCAAAACACCACATTCTTCCCTTGGTGAGTCAGAAGCATGTGGTCCAGCGAGGAGGCCAGGACCCTGGAACGTCATGGATGACGGATGCCACCATCAGCGCTGTGGGCAACGGGCACAGGAGGGAAGGTGGGGACTGGGACACTCAGCCTTCCAGGGAACAGACAAGGTTGGACATGGAGAGAGAAAGTCCTCTGAAGGCCACAGGAATATGTCTGGCTCTAGCCTACAGTTTCAACCACCCCCCACCCCCAGCTCTCATCTGTCAGGGAGGGAGTCTTCAACTCTGACCCCAAGAAATGCTCAGCAGGAAATCGCCTCTGTAAAACTCAGCTAAAAACAGCTTGGCTCACCCACCCAAGACAGGGTGAGCTGGGAGGAGAGTCTGCTGCCTCCAGAAAGGTCAAGCCCAAGGCGCTCAGAGGGACTGGAGCCACCTAGCCCAGGATAGCCCTGGTTGAACTCTTCACCTGTGGCCTGTGTGGCGCGCTGTCCCTCCTGGTAAGCTCTGAGTGGGCTTCAGCAACTCTCAGTACCTCTGGAGGGAGGTGGAGGAAACCAGGACACTCTGACCCTGCCCCAAGCCAGACACTACCTGGCACCACCATTCTACAGAGGAAACTGAGGCTCAGAGCCATCCAAAGCAAGTTTATCAGTGGCAAGTCCACAACTAAACCCCAAGGCTGTCTAATTCCAGTGCCCAGAGTCCACGGGAGCTGGCAAGATGGCCCAGGATCTGTCCAGCACTTTCCCCAACCTCCCTTGCACTTGACTCCCAGGGTTTGGGAGGGGTTGGGGGAAGCTGGCCTGAGGGTGTCACTCATTCCCCTGCTGGTGGGGTGGAACTGGCCTCCTAACACAGGGCTGTGTTGCCATGATAACCTCCACTTCAGGCAGCTTACTGTAACTCTAGCTCCAGGAGCATCGAATGTCTCTGATCTCCTCAGACACTTTCACCCATGTACTCACACCCCAGATGCACGTACTTATAATTAAAAATAAAATAAATATTCAAATGTAAAATAAGACAGCCAGAGAGCCAGCAAGTGCCACCTTTCGCCACCTGCTGAGGGAGGACACAATGAGGAGGGACCACCCATGAGGTGCAGACCCTCCCAGACACCTGATGGGGAGGTTACCTTGAGGTTGAACCTCCCAGCCTCTAGCACAGTGGCTCTCAACCTTCCTAACGCTGTGACCCCTAAATATATCATTCCTCATGCTGCGATGACCCCCAACCATAAAACTATTTCACTGCTACTTCATAACTGTAATTTTGCTACTGTTATGAACTGTAATGTAAATATATGATATGTAGGCTATCTGAGACCCCCGGGCTGAGGACCCCCAGGCTGAGAAGCATGGCCTGCCGATGACCCACCACTTGGCCCTGCTGTTCAGTCACAGCAGTATGACTACACTAGGACACTAGCCTGCCATTGGGATCAGGGTCCTCACAATGTCCTTGCTCCCGTCACTCCGCCCAGCTGCCCTGCTCCTGACTTGTAATAAGCATATTGCCTGAAGTGGGGACAGGTCCCATGCCTGGGCACAGAACCAAGAACACAGTTCTTTGGGTTGCCCAGTGTCACTGAGAAGCAGGTGCCAAAAGCAATCCCAAGGTGCCTTCATGAACATTCTGCTACATTAATAGAAAGCTGACAGATGAAGGTTCCTGCCCTGGGCTCTGAAACCAGCTCTTTGCAAACAGATTGCCTTGATGGAATTCTATCTGGAAGGGGGCTGAGAACACAAACCTTTTTATTTATTTATTTATGTGCATTGGTGTTTTGCCATGGGTTTTAGGTCCCCTGGAACTGGAGTTACAGACAGTTGTGAGGTGCCATGTGAGTGCTGGGAGTTGAACCAGGGTCCTCTAGAAAAGCAGCCAGTGCTCTTAACCCAGGAGCCATCTCTCCAGCCCAAATGCACACACTTCTGAGGGCACTGGGGGATCAGCCAGACAAATCAGCCAGGTGGATCAGCCACCACCCAGAATGTACAGACCCCACAGAGCTGGCCTGAGATGTATCCCGCCCTGGTGTGGCTGAGGATTTTCTTAGACGTGGCAGGGCCCCAGGGTCACAGTAGGCTAATGACCCGAGCCCTCTGCCAGCCTTCACAGGCCCCCAGGCAGCCAGTACAGAAACTCCTCCTTAAGGAGCCTGACATGGTGAGTTGAAGCACAGAAAGGAGAATCAGACAGAGTGGATGCCAAGCCCAGTATCTCTTCCTAGGCACTGTGCCGTTCAGCTTCCCCAAGCCTCAGTTTACCTAAGACCCACCCAGCTGCTGGGAGATGCTAGTCCCATCCCTCAGCCCACATCAATGAAGACGCCCACAGTCACGCTTCTGTACATTACTGGGGATATAATAACTGTGTGTAGGAAAGAAAAGGGTCCTGCCCCAAGGGAGCTTACAGAGCCTAGCGCTGTACCTGGCATGGGTGGGTTGCCAAAGTGACTCTCCACACCACACACACTAAAATTGCTGCTTTGGCAGATAGCTCACAATCCTGGGAAAGGGGTGGGTGTCTACCTCCCACCCCACCAACCCCAATTCCTCCTTTGCAGCTCTTAGGAACAAGAACCCTCTCTCCTGCACAGGATACTCCCTCCCTCCCCAAAGCTGTCCTTTCTTCTCCATGTCTGCCTTTTCCCTGGCCAGTCAGTCTCAACTTTCATCACTCCCTGTGCTGGTCCCAACCCGGAGAAGGTGTTGCCAGATGGTCCTTGGCCCTCATTAATTCAGCAGACTCCTCTCAGATGCCGGCTGTGCCTGGGGAATCGTGGCTGAGGGATGAGACACCCTGGCCTGCAGCACCCTCCCTGTGAGAGCCAATGCTCAAGGGATGTTCAGCTTCAACTCACAGCCCTGAGCCATGCGGCTCCATCCCATCCACCTGGCTGCCCTTGGACCCTTCCTCAACCTAGGTCCATATATAGTCCAGCACTGTCTTCCAGGGGTTGCCTCCTGCCAGATTTTCAGGACAAGGCACCCAGCAGGGTCAAGTAGAAGCCATGAGAGACCATATTAGGGGAAAATTGCAGAAAGTAAAAGGAAGAGTGCCCTGCAGAGGAAGGCTAGCCTTGTGACTCATGTGCCCAAGAATATTCCATGCAGGACCAGTTCCAGGTCATGCCAAGAAGCCCAACCTATCCCAAGCCACTTTGGGACCAGTTGGGCCTCAGACTGGGTCATATGCCTTGGCCACCAACTCCCAGCAGTACTGGCATGTTCTTTGGGGTTCTGACATGACCCCTCTGAGATAGGAGTGTGATGGGGGATGTCCTCTGTATGTTGCGACTGTGTGTCTCTCTTATTGGTTGATGAATAAAGCTGTTCCGGCCAGTGGACAGGCAGGATTTTGCTAGGTGGGAATCCCGAACAAAGAGGCAGGGAAAAGAAAGAACAGATGCCAATGTAGCCGCTGGGGAGTCAAGAGACCAAGGCATCACCGGTAAGCCAAGGCCACGTGGTGATACATAGATTAATAGTAATGGGTTAATAATTAGGAGAGAGCTAGCCAGTAAGAAGCCTAAGCCTATGGCCAAGCAATTATAAATACATATTAAGTCTCTGAGTGATTATTTCTTAAGCAGCTCTCTCCCATGACAGGAGTGGGGACATTCCTGAGTAAGGCTACCGAGTTAACTCTGGTACAAGACTGTGATCCGGGTACAGGCAAAGCCAGCATCCCCCCCCACACACACACACACACTGAATTGACAAAGGCACTAGAAGAGCTCAGAGACTGGAACCCAGGTCCCAGAGGCCTAACCTGCGTGCTGGCTCTTGTGCATGTGTCTGCTCTCAAATGGGTCTCAACACTCGGGTCCTCATGGTGCCTGGTGAGTGGCCTTCCAGAGATGCTTGGCTGACTGGCCAGGGGGTCACTCCCAGGTCCCAACCCAGGCTGAGGAAAGCTCATGGTGTGCTGGGCAAAACCTGGCAATACCTCACAAGAAGAAAGGCAGCAGCCTAGACAAGGTGCGGCAGGAGGGAAAACCTCGTACATCCGTGGCATCCTGGGACAAGCCAGACAGAACAAGGATGGTCCCAGGTCTTGGTGAGAAAAGCAGGGACTTTGCAGGGGAACACTCCTAGGTTCCAGCTACAGGGCCACACCCACTGCTGTGTGACCCTAGGCAAGCTGCCTGTCTTCATGCAGCAGTCCCGGACAAGGTTGGGGCCAGGACACAATCCCTAGCAAAGAATGGTTGCCCTTTCCTCCCAGGCAAGCCTGCAATTCAACTACCAGGTTAAGAATCTAAGTCCCCCAAAGCCAGTCCAGACAAGTTTGTGATGGAGCCTAGATATATGGGTTAATATTTACCCAAACCTTGCAGAACATCCGGAATGCCCTACCCAACCTAAGAATATGGGTCAGGCAGGAAGGGAGGAGGGAGAGATAGCATGTGAGCCTGAGGAAGATGAAATGGCCTGGCCAGCCTCCAACCAGACAGAGCATCCAGCTGTGACAACCTTGGACACCTGACACACAAGGGCCCATTTCCTAAGGATGTGGGGCCATGAGCACACAGCCCTGTACACCCCACAGCTGGCCCCAGTCTCTAAGACCAGCGCATGACCCCATGACCCTCACCAAACCCAAAGTTCACTTTGCCTGTTTGGACCTGAGTTTCCCCACAACCTCAGGGAGAACCCACAAGGCAGATGAGTCATCAGACTCCAAGGCTCCTGTTCTCTTGGGTTGTCATCCCCAGACACAGATGGGAAGCCTGAGCTCAGAGCACTGAGCTGGCTTCATGAGGTCTTACTGTCAGTCTGTGGTTTAGGTGGGATTTGAATTCAGTCTTCCCTCTTTGAGACAATTAACACCAGCCACAGAGAGAGAGGTGGAGACGCTTAACCAATGACAAGTAGCAGAAGTGACTGAAGAGGCTAAGGGTCTCAGTCACCATCTCTACATAACTCCACTTATTACAAATCTCCAACTGTGCCTGGGACATGAGAGCATCAAGGAAGGGCTGAGGAGGAAGGAAGAGAGCTAGCATCCCCACCCCACCCCCGCCTCAGTGTTGCCTGGGCAGCCAGGACAGCATGCAACAGTACCATTCCCCTGCTATGGCGCAGCCTACAGCTCCTCAGTGAGGCTCAGAGGTCCTATCCTACCCATCTGCTGACCCCACTGCTTGCTGGCATCTCCTGGAGACCAGGCCTTGTGGGAAGATGAAGACAAAAGCAACCTGAGCTCAGAAATGGAAGAGGTGCCCACCTGCCCCAGCAACCAAGGGCAGGACCCTGTCTCCATCCCAAGATGTGGCTGTCATCATCTGCCTGGGAACCACCTCCCACTACCTCTTGAGCCTCAGCCCAGGCTAGACGGTTCTCATAATGACCACAGGATAGCCAGCCACATGCCCTGCTGGGCACCTGAAATTCAGGGCTGCAGCCATTTGCTTTGTTTCTCCAATAGGGAAGTGATTATGCTCCCACTGTCTCTCAAGATCCCAAATGGTCCTCAGCACACACTAGGAGGCCAACGAGCTGGGTGGTGGGTGGATGGGAGGAGGGAGGATGAAGGATGGATAGATGGGTGGGTAGACGGGTAGGAGAATAGAGGATGGATGGATGGATAGATGGATGGATGGGAGTATGGATGGATGGATGGGAGTATGGATGGGTTGGTGGATAGGTAAATGAGTGAATGGGTGGATGGAATAATGCACAGTGGATGAGTAGATGGATAAGTGGATAGATGGAAGTGTTGGTAGGTGGATGGAAGGGTAAATGATGGGTGGATAGAAAATGGGTAGAAGATGGGTGATACAAGAGTGAATGGATTGGCATTTAGATGTATAGATGGTTTAAAGAATGAATGGATTGATGGTAGATGGGTGATGGGGGGATGGATGGGTGGGTGGGTGGATGGATGGATGGATAAGTAAATAGACACAGACACATAGGTGCCAAGAAAGATGAATAGCCAAGAAGATGGAGAAATGAATAACTGAAGGAACAAATGACAGGAACTCATTAAGAAGTGTTTTGAAGCCCTACTCCAACCTGGAATGTACTAGAGCTGAGATCCCCAGGAATTCCAGCTGTGCCCCAAGTTTCAGTCTGACTCAGACATCTTGGAGACGCCTGCTTCCCCAACCTGACTTAGACTTCCTCTATGATCACCCACCTCCTCACCAGACACCCAGTAGGCGACACTACAGACTGTCACTGGCCCAACAGTCATGTTCTGTAGGCCATCCTTCATAGGTCTCAACTGATACTTCCTAAATGAGATACAAATGAACAAACAAAAGACCCGGGAGCTTTGTAAACCCAGGCCCAGCAAGGTCTGCTGGCCTGGGCACCTCTACAAGTGCCAGTCAAGCACTGGCATCCAACGCAGTACAGGCACACTAGGCACAGTCCCAAGGGGGGCCCCAGGAAGGGCAGCTCACAGCAGGGCCCCAAAGGGCTCACTCACGTGACAGTCACTTCGCCAAACATTTCCAGCTCTGAGGGTCTCGAAGTCTTCTCCAATCTGGTCCCTAAACTGCTTGCTTCGCACCCACCCGAGTACAAGAGGAAGATTCACATGAAGGTTCTGGCCAGGGGCTGACCTCATGGTAGAGCTCTAGCCTAACATGCCCTGGAGTGGGGGCTCCAACCCCAGTACCCCCCAAAAAAATCACATCCTAAACTCCCTCCCAAGTCCTCCCGAAGAGGCCTGGGATCAGCATTCTTAGCAGGCCACCCAGGGCCCCTGACACACACTCAGTCAGAATTCTGGCTCCTGGGTTCTCCAGGGCTCAGGACCATCTGTCTGCACCTGCCTCCTTTGCCCACACTTGACCCACTTACAGAAAGTTCCTGGTGCAATTTCTACAGCTTCTAGGAATCATCAGATGAGTCCTCCCTCCCATTCTCACGACCCATGTGTCTGCCCCCACCATGAGCTAGGTTACCCCGGCCATCCAGGCCAGCTTGCCTCCCCAGGCTGCCTGCGGTTGCAGTTACATGTTCAGGAAAGTGACATCAGACAACCAAGGAGCAGAAACAGGATGCTCCTTGAGAGTTCTATTGGTCCCAGGTTGTCAAAGCTTGTAGGGATGTACTCACACTCCACAAACAATAGTGTCTGAGTTCAAAGGTGTCAACGGTCCTGAAGAGTCATGCACATCAATATGTCCATTTGGGGCAGCATATGTGTCCTGCAATACATTACAGGCTACTCACTTGGAGAATGGAGGCATTCAGAGGTCAGGGACAGTTGGGAAACCACAGAATAATGCTCGTGGTAAAGGCTCTGAGAAGTCCCGCATGCAGCGCTAGAGCCTGATGAATATAAAGAGCCTTGTTGACTGGGAAGCATTTCAAGCCCTGATGGGGTCAGAGATAGAGTGGGAGAGGCGGGGCTAGAGAGTGGGAGAGGCGGGGCTAGAAAGTGGGAGAGATGGGACTAAAGAATGGGAGAGGCGGGCTAAAGAGTGGGAAGGGCGGGGATAGAAAGTGGGAAAGGCAGGAGTAGAGAGTGGGAGAGATGGGAGTAGAGAGAGAGATGGGGATAGAGAATGGGTAAGGCAAGGATAGAGTGGGAGAGGCGGGGCTAGAGCATGGGAGAGGCGGGGCTAGAGAGTGGGAGAGGCGGGGCTAGAGAGTGGGAGAGGCGGGGCTAGAGAGTGGGAGAGGCGGAGCTAGAGAGTGGGAGAGGCGGAGCTAGAGAGTGGGAGAGGCGGGGCTAGAGAGTGGGAGAGGCGGAGCTAGAGAATGGGAGAGGCGGGGCTAGAGCGTGGGAGAGACGGGGATAGAGAATGGGAGAGGCAGGGGTAGAGAGTGGGAGAGACGGGGATAGAGAATGGGAGAGGCAGGGGTAGAGAGTGGGAGAGACAGGGATAGAGAGTGGGAGAGGCGGGGCTAGAGCGTGGGAGAGACGGGGATAGAGAGTGGGAGAGGCAGGGGTAGAGAGTGGGAGAGGCGGGGCTAGAGAGTGGGAGAGGCGGGGGTAGAGAGTGGGAGAGGCGGGGGTAGAGAGTGGGAGAGAGGGGACCTGAGCTCAGCCTGCCTTCTAGTGACCAGTGTGTCAGGTATTTCTTCCAAAGTAGATGTTCCCTGAAGTTAAAGGCTTGGTCACTTTTTTGGAGTGTTATGGGGGGAGAGGCTCCTTTAAGAGGTGGGGCCTAATGGAAGAAAATGAGGTCATTGTGGTATGCCTTTAAAGGAGATATTGGAATAACCAGGACATGGTGGCTCATGCTTTTAATCTCAGCACTGGGGAGACAGGGGCAGGGGGATCTCTGTGAGTTCCGGACCAGCCTGGTCTGCATACGGAGTTCCAGGACAGACAGAGCTACACACAGAGAAACCCTGTCTTGAAAAAAACAATAAATAGATAACTAAATAAATGGAATACTGGGACCTTGGCCCCTACTTCCCCTCTCTGCTTCCTGAACACCATGTGGTAAGCAGCTTTGTTCCAACACACACTCCCTATTGTGAGTACAGCACTGAGAGATAGAGGCAGAAGCATTAGTTCAAAGCCATCCTTGGATACATAGTGAATTAGAGGTCAGCCTGAACTACAGGAAAACCCATTTTTCTTTTTTAAATTAATGAAGTTGGACCCAGGCATGGTGGTGAACTCCTTTAATCCTAGCATTTGGGAGGCAGAGGCAGACAGATCTCTGTGAGTTCAAGGCCAGCCTGGTCTATAGAGTGAGTTCCAGGATAGCCATGGCTGGGTAGAGAGTCCCTGTCTCAAAAAGAGAGGAGGAGGAGGAAGAGGAAGAGTGGGGCTGGAGAGATGGCTCAGTGGTAAAGAGCACTGACTGCCCTTGCTGAAGATCCAGGTTCAATTCCCAGCACCCACATGGAGGTTCATACTGTCTCTAACTCCAGTCCCAGGGGATCTGATGCCCACAGACATTGTATACACATGGTGCATGGACATATATTCAGAAAAGCACTCATTCACATAAATTGAAAATAAATAAAATCTCAAAAAAGTATTTTAAATGGCATGAGAAATTCTAGATGTCCAATCTGCCCATCTCACAAAAGAGGAAACTGAGGGCTTAGGGAGAAGTTGGGGGGGCAAGACTATCCATGCTCTCTTGGGTGGTTAGAAGTAGAGTATGAACCCAGATGCCTAGATCCAGGCTCTTGGCACACACCCTTCCTAAGGCCCCAGAGTAGTGAAAAGCCCAAGACTGGGAATTGGGCTGCTGGGATCTACCTGACTTTAGGCAGACTACGCCATCAAGGCTTTGGGATAAAATGGGGATAATTGGAAAGACTAGGTATCCCTAAGTGAGTAAGCAAATACCAAAGGCCCCCAAGATCCTACCCAGGTGACATGCCAGCAGGGGGCACACGTGTCCTCAGATAAACTGAGGCTGATGGGGACCCTTGGGGTCTCAAGGGAGAGCTCCAGAGTCTCATGGGACAGTGTCCATGTCCTGCCATGTACTCACTGTGTGACTTTGAGCTGACTGCCTGTCTTTTGCTGCCACATCTATACGATGGAGATAAATAAGCCTGCAGGTTACATATAAAGCAACAAACCCAGATGAGCCACAGTGCCCGTAGCTAGGACTCCAGTTCTCTAGGCCATGTTCACGTTACCCCTACTTTGGGACTCCAGACAGGGAGAGACCCCTGCTCACCCCGGCTACACTCAGAATGGGTGGGGCTCTGAAACCTGCCTGGTACCTCTTATTGCCCCAGCATGAGGCGTGGGCCTGCAGTCTATGAAACACAGCTCTCCAGTGGCGCCACCTCGATGGCCTCATGTGACCTATGTTAATCGAATCCTGGACCAGACCCATGTGGTTTTCCCAGCACTCCATGGAAATAGATGCCCAGAAGGCTTGCGTGCTGACCAAGTGGCTCCAGGAAGCCCCACAACCCACTCTTGTCAGAGGGACTGAGGCAGGCAGAGCAGAGCACAGAGTAGATGTGCTGGGCATACGGCTCAAGCCTTCCTGAACCCCCACACCAGCCATCTCCACCTATTTATCTCCTACACTGGCCTGGGAACTATGGCTTCTCTATCCTGTGTCTGACCCTCAGCCCTGGAACTCAGGCAAATGCCCCCAATTCATGGCCACTGCAGGCTTCTTTTTCATTTATTTATTTTATTTGTTTATTTATTTGATTTTGTTTGTTTGTGTTTTGTCAAGACAGGGTTTCTCTGTATTGCTTCCGGAGCCTGTCCTGCAACTAGCTCTGTAGACCAGGCTGGCAGCAAACTCACAGAGATCCGCCTATCTCTGCTGGGATTAAAGCCCAGCATGCTTCTTAACAGATGATAAAGGCTGGGAGTGAGACCTAGTGGCCATCCTGAGGTTGTTGATGGCTCTGGAGAGGGGCTGTAAGACCTCAGTTTCTCCCAGCTTCTTTTCTCTCTTGCACACACTCCCACCATTATGATGGCATCTGCCATGGCCCCATCATCAAAGCTAAGGAGATGCTGGTACAGTGCCCTTGAACATCTAAAACTGTGAATCATAAGCATCTTCATTAACTTCGGGTGCTTCGTTACAGTAACAGAAAACTGACCAGTAGGTACCTCAGCCATTAGAGAAAACCCACAAGGGTGATAGCCTGCTCCTGCTCCCTGTTGTAACTAAACAGCTCGGTGTGTAAAAGCACTTGTCACCAAGCCTGACAACCTGAGTTCAGTCCCCGGGACCCACGTGGTAGAAGAAAAGAACTGAGTACCACAAGTTGGTGTCTGACCTCCACAGGAGCACCACAGGGCACGCACACGCACACGTGCGTGCGCATGTGCGCACACACACGCACACTAATGCATGAACGTAAAATAAATAAAATACATGAACACAAAATAAAATAAAGCATAAATAAAAAGAATGTTACCTCAAAATATGTCACTCTGGTATAAGAATCCTTTTGAGCTAAAGGCCCTGAGCAAGCAACAGGGACAGGAATGCTCTCTGCCTGCTCCCTCCTGTGGAAAAGCAGAGCCTACATCTCCCTTTGTTTCAGGGACATAAATCCCTCTCCCTCAAACAGGAAGAAGAGGAATGTTCCTGTCTGAGGAACCTACTAAACATTTGTGATGGGCCATCTTGATTGTCAACTGAACAGGATATAGAGAATCGTAGGAGCCACATCTCAGGGCCTAACCATGAGGGCATTTACAGGGAGACTAAATGAGGCAGGAGATACACCCTGATTGGGGCAATGCCGTCTCAGGGGCTCAGGTACTGGACTGCATTAAATAGCATGAAAGGAAGTTGAGCACCAGCAGTCACCGCTCCGGGCTTCCTAACTGTGGACGCCCTGTGACCAGCTGCCTCATGCTCCTGTCGCCATGATAGGTTGTGTGTGCCCCAACCTGTGAGCCCAAAGATACCCTTCCTTCCCCAGGCTGCTTCCCTGGGAGTGTCTTCACAATGACAGGAAGGTGGCTGAGGCAACCTCACTTTACTACAGTTCCCTAGTCATTTTCCCAGGACTGATTGACTGACTGACTGACTGACTGACTGACTGCCCCTGGGCACTCAGTCTTTGCCCTTGTTCAGTCACATCAACGTCATCATCCTTTGTTAACGTGGGATGGAAACATCTTCAGGGCCCTTACCACTGCTCTGCGAAGCCCCAACACTGATTTTAAAACTTAATATTAAAAAAAAAAAAGAAAGAAAGAAAGAAAGAAAGAAAGAAAGAAAGAAAAAAGCTTTACATGGGTCTGGACATGTGGCTCTATTGGTAGAATGCTTGTCTAGACTGCGCAAGGCTCCAGGTCCTGTAAAGCAGGCATGGTGACACACACCCACCAATGTTCAGGGTCAGTCTAGGCCAACATGGGCTACAGGACACCCTGTCTCCAAAATTTAAAATTAAGTTAAATTAAAAGACTGGACCCAACCTAGCATTTAGGAGGCTGCAGCAGGAAGATTCCTATGAGTTCAAGGACAGTCTAGACTATATAGTAAGTTTCAGGTCAACCTGGACCATATAAGACACCATCTCAAAATTAAAAAAAAAATCAATATCAAATAATATGCAGGGCCAGCAAGATTGCTCACTGGGTATAGGAATTTGCATCAAGCTTGACAACCTGAATTCAGTCACCAGGACCCACAAAGTAGGAGACAACTGATTTCCTGCAAGTTGTCCTCTGATCTTTTATACACTCAACTTAGTATACACACACATATATACACACACTAAATAATAAAGAAATAAATGTAATACAGAGTTCTCAAATGGAAGTGTGCCTTCTGTTTTATTAATCTGCCTTATGACAGTTTAACTCTCAGGCCTCAGGACAGACCCTGAAAGTGCAGAGCGATGCTTCCTTACCCAAGTAACAATCACCCAAACTCGAGCTAGGCCCAGGCACTGTCCTGGGCACCTGCATTTCTCTTGTTAGGTCCCCACACCCTGAGTCTCCAGTGCTCGCACGACTACAGAAGAAGACATCAAGGAGTCAAGTGAGTTAGCAGCAGAGGTGAGCAGCAGACCCCTCCTCTCCAGAGACAGGTCGAAAGAGCAAGCCAGTGGCTGGGTGAGCAAGTGATACACACCCCCCTGTCTATCCAGAGAGTGTCTGGAGCTGGTGCAGTAAGGGCTCTTCTGGGCTTCTTTCAAGTTTTCTTCAACAGCCATGAAAGACACATGTCATTAAAAATAAAACAAAGGGCTGGGGAGATGGCTCAGTATTTAAAAGCACTGGTTGCTCTTGCAAAGGACCCAGGTTTAGTTCCCGATGTCACTTGGCTCACAACCATCTGTAGCTTCAGTTCCAGGAGATCCAAAACTGTCTTCTGACCTCCGCATACACTCCAGGCACACACACGGTACACATACATGCAAGTAAACACACACAGAGAAATAAAATGAGTTATCTTTAAAAATAAAAGTAGACACACCTTTTGTCCTAGCACTCAGGAGGCAGAACCAGATGGGTCAAGCTGGTCTAGATATCAAGTCCCAGGCCAGCCAAGGCTACATAGTGAGATCCTGTCTCAAGGAACAAAAATAAGAGAAGTCAAATAAACCCTTCTGTAATGAGCATTCAGGAGGCTCCGGGGGACCCGGGTTGGAGATGTTTTCTCTCCTCTTCTAAAACTGTTATTTTCCTACCTGATTTAACCATTGTTTTCCCCTGGGAATTGAATAAGATTGGCTCCTGACAGCTCCCTCCCTCCACCCACTTCAAACAATGGAGAGAGATGTGCAAGGATGGGAGCAAGGAGGAGGTGACTGACGTCTGTGCCAATGGCTGGGATTCAGGATGCAAGCCAAGCAAGGGGCTTCCAGGATGGAGTTTCACTAAGCAGTGCCCGGAAGAGGAGCTCACCTTAGGCTCTCCCTGGGCAGATGCCACCGTGTGCTGGGACCATCACAGGCTGGATTACTACAACCCACCTGGGCTGGGTCTGTGCCTGTGATGAGGATGGATGGACAGAGAGCACTTCTCACCCAACCCACAGGCTGGAGGGAAGATGCAAGCAGGGGTCAGGTGTAACTAAGAGGCCATCTGTGGGAGCTGGCCATCCATCTTTTTGCCTCCACATCATGTGTGAACTGCCAGGGTATCAGCAGCCAGGCAGGCCAGGCCTCAGGACAGAGTACAGCAGTGTTCTAGGGCACAGGGTGGAAAACAGAGGTGTGGGCAAACAGAAGAAGCTCTGGTCACCTCCAGCTCCCAGCCACATGGCCTTGGCCTCAACTCGAGACAGAGGATGGAGACAGCACTTTGTCTGCCTCTCAGCTGAGGAGGACTGAATATGCTCACTGTGCAATGGTGTGGTTCGAGGCCAGGCTGAGCTATATAGCAAAACTTGTCTCAGATGAAAATAAGACAAGGGGCCTGTCTGGATGATCTCTCCACTTACGTGCCCAGCAACACTGAATAACTCACTCTGAGTTATTCACTGAGTCTCACACTGAGACCAGGAACAGCAGCAGCCGGCCTGGCAGAGGGTGGGGTGGGGGCAGTATGAAACACTTCAAGACACTCATGGGGAGGGGTGAACCAAGCATAAGGCCCGACAGACAATGCCTGCAGACATCCTTTATGGATACCCAGAAAGATGCTAAAGAAGGCCTGGTGTTGCCTGCTCCGTCACAGATCTATAGACCTCCCAGGTCACCTGATTCCAGAGCCACACTGAAACTGCTTCTGCTGCTGAACCTTCGAAGACACTGTTCCACGGCTGCTCCTTCTTCATGCCGTGCTGGATATGTTCCCCCACCATAGGCAGCCATCCCGTGCCGTGTTCTGACAGGAGCTTTGTTGAATGACCAGTTTGAACCCTAACCCTAACTGTAGCAATGCATTCTGTGTTGGTACAGACTGACCCCAGCAGTCATAGTTAGTTCAGGACCCAGCCCAGACTCAGTGAGCTGTCATTCCTAAGTCCCAACCAGGGGTCATAAACCATCAAAAAGCCAGCCAACTCCTCTCCCTCACAAGGTCCCAGAATCTGTCCAGTCACCAGTGCCTAAGCCACCCTCAAGCAACTTTGGCCACACAGATAACCTGGACATCACCAGGAGCTGCTTTGACAGCTCACTCTCCTTCTCAACACCTAGGTCACTCCCTCTGGAGCCTGCCCATCAATAACGATGCTGCTCTCAATAAATCAAGTCTCCTCATGTCATCCTTCTCCCCTATTCTTTTGAGACAGGGTCTCACTATATAGCTCTAGCTGGTCTGGGACTCAACACATAGGCAAGGCAAGCATTGAACTCCCAGAGATCCACTGGCTCTGCCTTGCAAGTGCTGGGATCAAAGGCGTGCATCACCACACCTAGTCTTGACTCCCGTTTTTTAATCTTTGTGTGTGTTTCTATGTGTCTATGTGTACGATCATATGTGAAAGCAGGCATGAACATGCCACGGTATATGTGGAGGTCAGAGGACGACCTCACACTTGGTCCTTGTCTTACACTTTGAGACAGAATCTCATTGTTTGTGGCAGCATATGCCAGACTAACTGGCTCCAAAAACTCACTTGTCTCCATCCACCTTCCACATGGGTTCTGGGAATTCAAACTCAGGTCCTTAGACTTGAGCAGCAGGTGCTTTACCTACTAAGCCATCTTCCCAGACTCTCGTGATTTTGCTTAATGGATGTTTAACAATCAGCTCCCAAAACTCAGCCACTGGCATTCACACATCAAGACACACTAACTCCAGCACAGCACTGCCTGGAGCTCTGCACAAACCCATACGAACAGAGAGCTCCCAGGAACACACTCAATCCTAGGCCCTGGAGGAAAGGGGCCCTGCAGACCTCCACCATGGTAGAGACCAGGGTGTTCTCTGGGGACACCAGATGAGAAGCCAGGCCTGAAGGAGTTTATGGAAAGAACCCTGGAACACTCACCATTTATGAATTTGGATCTGTGGGGACTCCGGATCCCTCAGGGACCAGAGACTTGTTAGCTTTGTGGGACAGGGTGAGAACACAGAGGGTTACTACTAGCTTTGCTAGCAGAGGTGGAAAGCCCTGGCTGGAGCCCCTGCTCCTTCACCAACTGACACAGGCCTCTGGCTGGCTGTCACCTCACTGCTGCAGGCTCAGCTTCCTCATCTGCAAAACAGATTGTCATCCCTGCCTAATTACCGGGGTTGTTGTCAAACAAAGAGATAGTGGCTGTGAAAGTACAATATAAACCTAAGCTGTTATTACCAGTCTATATAACTACCCTCTTTATCGGCCCAATTTTATCTGAGATGGTTGTATTCTTGCCACTCTACCTTCTAGCTGCAGAAGTTTCCAGGGCTCTCAGCCCCTCACCCAGCCCTCCAACTGGCAGATACTATGTCTGGGGGGGGGGGTGTCCTTCCTCTTCTGATAGCCTCATACCCCAGGTCCCCAAGGAGCCCAGCAGCTTTTCCAAGTTTGTTTGATTGATGCAGAACTGGAAAATGGAACCCAAGGCCGGGCATACTCGAGGCAAGGGTTGCTGGCACTGAGCTACACCCTCAGCCCCTAAAGTTAAAACTTGAAACAGCAAACTGTAGGAACCACCAGTTTCAGCAACTATCAGTTGACCACCTACTATGTGCCTGGCAGTGTTACAGGCTGGTAACCAAGAACAGACATAGCTCCTGCATTCAACCCTTCCGGGTGCAGAGGAGCCGCTCTACTCCAGACAAGAGTCCTAAGAGCATGCAAAAATCTGCCTGGCTTGATGGCAAGGAGGTACTCCCAAACAAGAGCTGGAAGAGGTGAAGGGTGGAACCCTTTTGTATGTGGAGTAAGGGCGGACAGAAGACCAAGGCTCCCAGCCTCAGGCAGTCAGCTGGGATGAAGGAGCTTGTGTGGAACAGGGGTATCCTCAACTTGGCCTGAGATCATCAGACTGTGCTAGTCTCTACTCTGAGTGCCCAGCCTGGACCCCGTGGAAGCCCGTGCATTGTGGACAGGTGGAGACTGGTGTTTCGGCTCCAACCCACAGAGCCCCAGGGCTGGGCTGAATGTATTAATGAGCTTTCACAACCTACTCTCTCCCCCACATACGAAGAGGAACAGATGGGACCTGGGGCAGGCTGGGCAGGGGTTTTCCTATGGGGACTCCAAGGCCTTTAAAGCAAACACTGGGATCCGAAGCCCCTCAGAAGTGAGATCCACCCAATAGCATCTCCCTGCTTTGGCTGAGGTGGGGTTCTCAGGCTCTTGGGGCCAAATGACTCCCACCTTCAGGAACAGAAAGAGACCTGGCCCTTCCCCCACGTAAGATCCCGGGCTCCCTCTCACAAGCTACCCCAGAAAGATGATCCTCACCATTTAGCGAGCCCACTGGACTCCTATCTCCACCCAAGGCCACCCAGGGCTCTGTGCCCGTGGCCTGCCGCTGACCCAGCATCCACCCCTCCCACACTCCACTCCTGCGGGAGGCCTGGCTGTCCCGCGTCTGGGCAAGGACTCAAGATAGGAGAGGCTGACCCAGAACAGAAGCCACACCGTATTGACTTCGTGCAATCTGGGGAGCCCCACAACACCCAAGGTCAGAGGGGCGTGGGAGGGGCACAGTGAACCACAGTGGAGGGATGGGGCGAGTATGACACAGAGCTGGGAGGGGACTCGAGAACAGAGGGAGAGGACAAAACAGACGGAGGCACAAAGGCCAGTCAGGACTCAGACAGAGGGACACAAAAGGGCACAATCAAGAGAGGGACCCGCGCATACAGGGCTGGGGACTATCCCCAGTGGCACTTCGGAGACCCGGACACACAAAGCTGCCCGAGGCCAGGAGCCCAGGCCTGGGCAACGCGCACTCACCGTCCCTGCTGCTCACAAAGGCTCCGCGCCACCGCGCCTCCGGATCCCGCCGCGGGCGCCGGTGGCCGGGCCGAGCCCCGCGCCCCGCTGCAGCCCCGGCCCGCGGCCTGCAGCCGCTGCACGGCCCGCCCCGCCCGCCCGGTCCCGGGGCGCGCGGCTGAGGTCACCGCTTAACCCCTGGTGGCCTGGCTCGCACGCAGCGCCCCTCCCAGCTCCCCTAACCGTAATCCCGGAGGGGGGCGGGGCTCGGCTCTCCACCCAGCCTCCTCCCTCACCGGGAAACTGAGGCTGGGGGTGGAGAGACCCCAGGCAACACCAAGGACACACGCAAAGTCCTCCTCCTTCCCGGTCTAGCACAGAAGGACCCTACACACCACTGCGCCTCTCCTCTGCAGCCCCGGAAAAGATCTTGAAGACACCAGGCTCCTTTAAATTCCCCCAGCGTGACCTGGAGTTCCCTGCAAGAGATGAAAGGTGCATGGGCCTGTCCTCACAGAAACACACAAGGCCTCTTGTGGCTGCCCTAAATCCACAGGGTTGGGTGCAGCCTGAACTCTGGTAGCGGCCCAGCAGCCCCAGGTACCGGCGCCTTGTTCAAGGAAGGGCTGTGACAGCTTCACTATCCAGCCTTTATTACAGCCCCATTTCCCAGTGCCAAAACTGAGGCTCAGAAATGGGAGTCATTCACCAAAACCCCCCAGACTCCCAGCAAAGAGGTGGTGAAGCTGAGCTCGGAGCTCTCCATCCTTGTTTGCCTCGAGGCTGCCAAGTGCAGGCTACTCCCTTCCAGGATCCCAGAAGGCCTCCGGATATGATGTAATTAATTACAGTTATCAGGTCACTAATTAAGATTATCCGTTGTTATTAAACACTCCCAGCTACCTCTCTACGTGAGAGGCAATTCACACTCAGGCTTATCGGCAATTATTCCTGGGTTAGCAATAATGACTGAAGGGTTCAAGTGCCAAGTATAGGTTGAAATCATTATCTAACTGTGCTTGTGGCCACAAAAGCAGCAGAACAGTGTTTTGTTGTTCCTGGTGTTGGTGGTAGTGTGTGTGTGTGTGTTGAATATGTGTAGATGTTTGTGTTGATATAAGACATCTTCCTCACCATATCTTCTTAAAAGATTTCTTTTGTTTTTAACTATGTTTTAAGTATGGCTCTGTGCATGTGAGTGTGAGTGCGGGCCCACAGAGGTCAGAGACATCAGATCCCAGGGAGCCTGAGTTACCAGCAGTTGTGAAGGGCTCAGCATGGGTTCTGGGAGTCAAACTCTAGAGTCTTTCTTGAAGGTCTCTCACTCATCCTGGAGTTTGCCAGTTTGACAAGACTGACTGGTCATCAAGTTTTAGCAGGCCTCCTATCTCTGCCTCAAAGGGCTAGGATTACAAGGTCCTGCCACTCTGTGGAGCTTTTTCCATGGGTGCTTGGGATCAAAACCCAAGTCTTCCTTGTTTTCAAGACAAGCACTTCCCTCACTGAGCCACCTTCTCAGCCCCTTACTGCTTTTTGTTTGTGCTTTATTTCTTGATTTTTTTCCCCCTCTTTTGGAGCTGGGAGATAACTCAATGGTTAAGATCACTTGTTGCTCTCTCAGAAGACCTGGATTCAATTTCCAGTATCCACATGGTGGCTCACACTCATTCATAATTCCAGTTCCGTGAAGCCAAAGTCCTCTTCTGATTTCCTCAGGCACCATGGTGAACCTACATACATGCAGGCAAAATTCTCATACACATAAAATGAAATAAATGCATCTAAAGAAAATTAAATACCCTTCATTTATGAGGCACTTGCCTTGAGGGCTTCCAAAGAAGAAAGGGACCAGAGGGGCCCAGACTCTGACTCTTAGCTCTCAGACTAGAAGTAGACACCAATAAACAGGCTATGGTACAGACAAGTGATTGGGCAGAACTCTCTGAAGTCACCAGCGAGCCCTCACTCATTAGGTGACAAATACGTGCTGAACACTTGCTACCTTCCAGGCTCCATTTGGGAAAGATAGAAGATCCAGTCTCTGCCCTGCAGGAACTTCCATGCCAGGGCTAATGGACCACAGGCAGCAGAGCATAGAGGAATGTCACAAAAGGCCATCAAAGCAGGAGGGCTTCAGATGTTCAGAGTGACCCTGAGCTGATAGCACTAAGCCTTAGGCCAGAATGTGGCTTGAGAGGGACTGTCATAACCAGAGCCACGCACATGTTCTGGTCTCTGTCCCCAGCTTTTCAGGATCTGCCCCAGCCTCCTTTGGGTCCTTGAGGCTGCCACCTCCTCCCAGAACTATACCAAGACCCAGAATCTCTAGGAATCCTGCCTTGCACTCCCAGCATGCAGCTGTGAACAGGATGGTGATTTGAACCTTCCCCAGCTGGAGAACACTGTGGTCCAGGTGTGAAGGCAGAGATGATGGCCTAAATGCCTCTTGTTCCCCAGATCTCTCCACACAGTTCCTCTGCAGTTGCTGTTAACTGGTGGCCAACACTTGACTACTGGGAGTTTGGCCATAAACAGGTTGCCAGAGCTCCAAATACAGCTAGCTGAGAGATGATAATGTCCAGTTCATGTTCCCTGTGGGGTGGCCACATTCTGCAGGGGACAGGCTCCTTCAACACAAACATGTTCTCCCCTGTCCAGACCTTTCTACCAGCCCCATGCACCGTTGACAGCCAGGCCCTTCCCCAGTGACTTCGCATTTTAACTGCAGTGTCTCTCTGCTGTCTGCTTTTGCCATAAAGAGGCATGTTTGACGAGGAACGAGACCACAGCCTTCACAAGCCAGGCCAGCACAACCTCCTTTCTGCCTTCTTCCTCTCTGTCAAGTTCACTATCTAAACATGCACATGCATCTCCCCTCCCTTCCCCTAGCACTACATTCTTTTTAGTTTTATTTGTTTATTTTTTGTTTGAGGCAAGGCTTCTCTGTGTAGCCCTGGCTGTCCTGGAACCCACTCTATAGACCAGGCTGGCCTGGAACTCAGAGATCCACCTGCCTCTACATCTTGAGTGCTGAGATTAAAGACATGCCTCACCATGCCCAGTGTTTTATTTTTATAACACAGGGTCTCACTATGTGGCCCTGGCTAACCTAGAACTTGCTATATAGACCGGGATGATCTCAAACTCAAAGATCTGCCTGCCTCTGTCACCCAAATGCTAGGACTGGAGGCAAGCATCACCACTGCCCGGCTCTTTTTACTTATTTATTTTAAGAAAGAAAAGAAAGCTGAATATTTATTTCGCTTTCGGATTCTGTGCTTGTGCCTTCAACATTTTCACAATTTTCTGCTCCTCAATAAGGAAAGCCTGCTTGATCCTGTCATGGACACTTGGCACACGTAGAGACACCACAGGGCCAGCTGACATGGTTCTTTGTCTAAGACAATCTCATAAGGACTTCCGGTCTCACAGCATGAACCCCTCGAAGCCTGCCTGGGCACACACCACATGTGGATATAAGTGCTTTCCCAACCTCCTTGGTATAAAGGTAAACAATCCTGTAGCCAGGGGTTCGAGACAGCCTAGTTTTGTTAGAGTCTGTATGATGGGAAAGCCTAGGACAATGTGTCAAATGCTGAACCACTCTGAGTGCCTCTCAGCCCTGTGCCTGGAAGAGGGAGTTGGTTGGATTTTTCTGAGACAGGCTCTCATCTGGAACACAGGCTGGCCTTGAACTCACAATCCTCCTCTACCTGGAGATCTCCCAGGGCTATGATTGCAGGTGTGAGACCCTGTGGCCAGCTGTTGCAACTCCACAATCTAAGCTCAAAGTACAGACAATGGCGGTACAATGATACAAAATGCATCTCTGGCCCTTTGTTCATGCTGTCTTTGTGGCCTGGACTGCACCTGGCTATTCCCTGTCAAACACAACACTAACTGCTTTTTATTGTGTGACTTCTTTGCTCGGGTGCTTCAGTTTGGTTTGGTTTGGTCTGGTTTGTTTGAGACAGGGTCTCACATAGCCCAGGCTGGCCTTAAACTCAAGCTCCTCCAGCTTCTGCCTCTTAAATCCTGGGCGGCAGTCATGTGCTGGTATACCCTGCTTTGCTTTGGTGTTTTTGAGACATGATCTTTTAATATCACCCAAGCCAGTCTTGAACTTAAGGCTCATCTGCCTCGGCCTCCCCAGTCATAGAATCACAGGCAGGCTTGGTGACTGCTTTCTAAGCATCTCTATCAATAGCACCTTCTCAAATGACTCCTCCCTACACTTCCTCCTTGTGAGCTCCTGAGCTCCCAAGCAACCCACAGTCAGTCCCCTCCAGGCGCAGCAATGAAATTGCCCTTGTAACCTGCCCTAAGATACTGGAGTCAGGCAGTGCAAGCATCTTCCCGACACCTAAGACAGAAGGTGCTGCAGCAAAAACAAATGTCTGCTGGACAGCTGAACCTCTGGGTTTTGATAACCACAAAAGGAAAAGAGAGGAAAAAATAAGTCTGGGGCTCTGCAATTAAAATCACATGGCAGTTCACACCCATCTGTAACTACAGGTCCAGGGGATCCCTATTCTATGGGAGATGTCATTCTGTAAATATGTTTCTCTTATTGGTTAATCAGTAAAGCACTGTTGACAAATAGGAAGGCAAAACTAGGAGACAAGGATTCTGGGAGATGTAGTAGAGACTTGAGAGAAGAGGTCCCGACTATTTCTTCAGTAAGATACAACCACATGGGAACACTTAGATTAATAGAAATGGGTTAATATTTAAGACAGAACTAGCCAATAAGAAACACTAGTAACTGGCCAACATTGTTATAATACAATGTCTCTGTGTGTTATTTGGGGCTGATGCAACTCTGGGACAAGGCTGGAGGAAAAATGCTTGTAACATGTATGCAAGTAAAACACCAATGCACATGAAATAAAAACAAAAGAATTTTAAAGTCTGGGAACATTTCCACATTCTATAACATTCAATTAACCACAGAGCATGCCTCCTGGGGGATCTGTTGTGTAGTCACCTGCTGGAGGATTGGGAAATTCAGGGACATGATCTGCCTTACTTTCTCCCTGAGCTGTGGAGTTGGGGGTAAAGATAGGGGCTGGATTCCTCTTTGATTAAAAAGGCTGGGCTCTTCAGCAAGCTGGTAGCAAAGCCAAGATGGAGACATAAAAGCCTCGCCTCTCCTCCTCCTACCACAGCAGCATAGCAGCATGAATGAGTGTGCATACGAAGTCCTCATACTGTCCTCATCATATTGAGCCCCAACCCTAAGTGTGCATCTTCAAAATAGCCTGGGTCCCATTGCAATCTCATTAAAAGGTGGCTCTGTCCAGCCCCATGCCCTGTTTGGTGGTACAGGCAGAAAACAAGCAAAACAGACTTACAACAGCTTCCATTCAATAGTGGGCCATGAGGTCCACATGTTGTAAAGAGGCAAAAGGGTATGTGGAAGTTCGTGGTCTCACACACTTGCCCACACAGTGCTGCCCCAAAAGGGCAGAAAACAAGGTCCCAGTAAATGTACTGGGGTATTCAGGTAGCACTAACAGGGTCAGGAAGGATTAGGATGCCATGAGCTGCCTCACATGACCACAGACAACTGGAAAACCTTGATTATGTTTGAAGGTTAGACCATGGTAAGGTATCATGAACTGCCTAATTCTACTGACGGAATGATGGCTTCAAGGCACAGTCCTTGTGGGCAGGAAACACACCCCAGTGCCCAGGGCGGGAAACACACCCCAGGGTCCAGGGTGCAAGACCATGAAGCCAGCAGTTTTCTCTGCCATCCCTGAGAGGGGCAGCCAGTGGGAAGTGGGACTGTGTCAGACTTGCGGCTGTTCTGAACATTTGAGGTCTTTTGCAAAGTCAGTCAGGGCTGGCAAGATGGCACAGAGGTAAATGTGCTTTGCACTGGAAGCCAGACAACCTAAGTTTGATCCCTGAGTCCCACAGTGAAGGAGAAATGTGACTCCCAAAAGTTGGCCTCTAAACTCCTCATGTGCTCACACACACACACACACACACACACACACACACACACACACACACACACTAAAGAAAATTGGGACCAGCGAGGGAGCTCATTAGCTAAAAGCGCTTGCCTTGGTAAACTACGTTCAGTCTCCAGCACCCACATAAAGTTCAAAGGAGAGACCTGACTACAGAGAACTGTGTTCTGACTTCCATTCATCCTCGGTGGTGAGTGCACACCTACAATGACACAACACACATAATAATAATGCTAAATAAATTTAGGGGGAAAGTCAGGTGACTCATCCTCAACCAAACAAGTCACTTCCTTCCCTTGGTCTCAGTTCCAATATCTATACATGGCGTAACCGCCACCTTTTCCATCTCAGTTCCATGACATAATGCCCACGTTTCCTAGGAGCATGGCCTGGCCCTTACCCTCTTAAAGGGAGCATCTGTGATCATGGCATGAGACTCTCACAAGGGACTGAAGAGCTGGCTCAGTGGTTAAGAGCACTTGCTGTTCCTGCAGAGGACTCAGGTTCAGTTCCCAGCACCCACACTGGTGGCTCACAGCTATCTGTTAACTACATGCTTCTGGCGTACGTGGACACTACACACACACACACACACACACACACAGAGAGAGAGAGAGAGACAGAGACAGAGACAGAGAGAGAGACAGAGAGACACACACACACACACACACAGAGAGAGAGTACAGACACACATGCATCCAAAACACCCAGAACAAGCCTGGAAAAACAGATATGTATCCCTCAGCTACCTGGGCACCCACCTCAGTACTCAGGAGGCAGAGGTGGGTGGATCTCTGAGTTTAAGGCCAGCCTGGTCCTGGTCTACAGAATGAGTTCCAGGACAGCCATTGTCTTAAAAAACAAACAAATGGATTCTCACAGGATCTGTTCTATTAAACAGGCTCTGTGGTCAAACAGTTGGGGGTTGGCTCATCAGAGCCTCACTTGAAATTCTAGCTGTATCTTCCTCCCGCCCTCTGCCCTGCATCCTCCCCTGCGCCCTTCTGGAGGTCACCATCCATGCTCCTAAGCTGGATTTATGTGGAAATGTTTCTTTGGTCTGTTATTGGCAGGAGTGAATAGACAATTGTTCACATATCCCCAGAAAATCACACAACAGGCCAGTAGTTGTTTTTGTTTCTTCTTTTGGTCATGTTTTGTGAGAGAGGGTCTCACGCAGCAGTCCAGGATGCCTTCAAACTCCAGGCAACCCATCTGTCTCAGCCTCCCAAGGGCTGGGGCTACAGGTATGTGCCCCCAAAACCATCACAAACCTTGACAATTTGCAGAACTATGTGATTTATTTTTATGTATCATGTGGGTATACACTGTGTGCACACATGTGTATTTGTGTGCATAAGGGCACACTCACCTGTACACACCTGTGTAGAAGCCACTGGTTGACTTCTGATGTCTTTCTCAATCATCTTCATGCTAGTTTTGGGGGTTGAGAGGGAGGGTTAGATTTTTTTTTTTTTTTTTTTGTAGTTGTTTTGAAACTGGGTCTCACTATGTACCCGTCTCTCCTAGAACTTGCTGTATAGACCAGGCTGACCTCAAAGTCACAGAAATCCTCCTGCCTCTAGATTCACATAACACACCAAAAATAAATAGTCCTGAAAGCTTTGAAACTTTATGAGATACTTGGGTCGACAGAGAGAGCACCAGACCTCAGCTTCCCACTCCCATGTGATGGAGCCTCCCACAAGGCTGACCCTGGAGCCACCTCGTCCCAGCACAGCGGGCCAGATGGACATCCGACCCACTGCGCCCTTTGGCTCATTGCTCCCAGGAATGTGGAATTAGAGATCCAAAAGGCTGAACTGGAAAAATGACCACAGAGACTGCTCAGAGCACAGTCAGTGTTCGCATTATGAAGAAACCACAGCCGAGTCCAGGCTGAGGCTTGAGAGAAACATGAAAATAAAAATAAAATAAGATAAAAAAAAAATCTAGGGCTGAAGATGTAGCTCAGAGACATGGCTCAGTAGGTGAGGTTTTTGCCCAGCACATACAATGCCCTGGGTTTAATTCCCAGCATCACAAAAGCCAGGAGTGATGGTGCACACCTGTAATCCCAGCACTCAAGGCATAGAGGCAGCAGGACCAGAAGTTTAAGGTCATGTTGGCTATGTAGTGAGTTCAAGGCCAGCCCTATCTCAAAACACACCAACAATAAACAAACATAAATAAAAATAATGGCAACGATAATGATAATAGCAAACAGAACACTGTCTCTCTACCTTGCTCTGTGCAGACACTTGTGTTCATGAATGCACCCGCCCCCACATACCCTACGAAGTGTCATATTAACTTTTACAGATATTGAAGTTGAAGCACAATGACTTGTCATGCGCCTGACTTCCATCACTGATGCCGTGAGCCCCACCCGAGCCCCTCTCACTGGACCCTCCCGAGGGCATCTTTAGTTCTTGACAACAAAGCAGGCTGTGACCAGAGACAGTGGTACTCCCTGTGCCCAGGCCACTGCCACGTGCAGGGCGAGAGGAGCACCCTCTCCTTGTACAAGAGAAGGCTCAGCCCCCTGCTTCTGCCTCCCTGTGTCTTCAAACAGGAAAAGGTAAAAGGCCACAGTGAAAAGTCACCGTGGGGTAAATGCGAGCCAGGGACCTCAGAAGCAGCTGCCGGGGCAGACTCTTGCCCACCAGCCCAATACCACAGGCTCATGGGCTAGCCTGTGTGCCCGGAAGCCCTGCCTCACCTACAGCCTGAGTGTCTGCAGCCTCTCAGGAGGGGGAGCACCTGCAGCCTCTGATGAGCAAGGGTTTGGGTGGCTCTGCCTGGGGCCTGGGCACATAGCCAGAAAGGACAGGAGGCAAGGTCTTTTCCTCCTGGCTTCAGATTACCACCTACCAAGAGCTCAGAGTTAGTTGCTGGTCAGCTGACAGAGCCTGGAGACTGTTCTAGAAGCCACCACAGGGATGGAGAGACAAGATGAGGGGGCAATGCAGAGAATGGGAACAGCAAGGGAACCAGGGACAGTATGAGCTAAGCCAGGGGACTGGGCCCAGACACAAGGTCTCCAGAAGGGAACAGACTCAGCTGGGGAGGAGGCTTGGCAGCTGCCAGCCTGCCATGACACTGGCCACAGATATGGCCTGGCATGAGCCCCAGAAACCTCCATTGTCCCTGCTTTCACCACCTCCCGGGGCTGGGACTCTCTACCAGCTCCCTGGTCCCCAGATGAAAGACGCTTTCTAAGAGTCATGAAACTGTGCCCACTCAGTGCCCACAATGGGCCCTTATGTGGCTGCACCCTTCACATAAGCTCCAATCAGCAGCACCCAAGAAGCTGCAGGCTGGGGTTTTATAGACTGGCTTCTAGGACCAGCCCGAGTGCTCATTAACATCCAGTCCCCTTGTCCTTGTATGAGGGAGGCCCTGCTGGATCCCTCCCATTCACTGAGTCACTGGCCCGGCAGGGACAGTCTTTGTCCTGCTTCATGAATATGGAAACAGAGGCCCAGAGAGGGTGGGCAACCAGCCTGAGGCTACATAACCAGAACCTTGCCAGCTCAGACTCACACAGTCCTGTCCTCCCATTCCTCCCAAAGCCCATACATCATATTCTCCATGCCCAAGCCCCTTCCCTCTCATAAGAACAGATTTGCAAGACCCCTCTTTGAAAAGTTTCTACACCCCAATAAGCCTGTCTACTGATGCAGCAATCCAAATCAGACTAAATCAACCTGAATTTTAAAAAAAAAAAAAAAAAAAAAAAAAAAAGCCCACGTTTAATGGATACAGCTCTCCCCGATGGCCTTCCAGCGCCCCAGAGAGGAGATGGGGAAAGGGAGACAGTTTAAATACCCTGTGGGAGTGGTCTTGAGCATCTCTGGGGGAGGGGCCATTATTTGGTGGGCTTTCTGAGAAGCAGCAGGGTTTGGAGGGAGATGGGGTGGAATCTCCACCATAACACTCTTCACATGGGGACCTGAAGCCCAGAGAGGGCAAGCAACCTGCCTGAGACACACAGCAAGAAAGCCCTACATTCTAGGTCCACCTCTTACCTACCCCAAATTTCACAAGTGGGGTTCAGCCTCATGGCCCTGATTTGTACCCTCCTAAGTGTCACCCCAGATATGTGACTCATATTTGTTGTTGTTTTAGTTTCTTAGTTATTTTCCTGTGCCAGGAAATAGAACCTAGGGTTTGCTCTCACCAGGAAAGTACTCCATCATGAAGCTAGAGTCACAGGCCCTGAATCTCACTCTCTCCTGGGGCAGGTGGTGGTGGCAGTGCATGCCTTTAATCCCAGCACTCAGAGGACAGAGTCAGGTGGATCTTTGTGAGTTCAAGGCCAGCGGCCAGAAAAAAAAAAAAAAAAAATCCAACAACAAAAAAGCCCAAAAAGTCTATGAAGGGGCGGGAAGGGTCTTAGCCACGCTCCCATGGGAGCTGGTCAGTGTGGGTGCCAGTGCTATGCTTGTCTGTCTGGATCTAGACCACTGTCTTTCCTGGTAGACCGGCATAAGAGTCAGGACAGGACACACGGTCCCCTCACCTGACACATTTCATACACTCTTCAAGTGCCAGGCCATCCCTATGCATCTTTCTAGAAACCAGGAGTCTAGCAAAACAATGGTGTGTCCCCAGTCTCTCAATCCCAAGGAGTCACTTGGGACCCTTCTGGTTCCATCCATACCTGAGTCCCTAGCTCCTTGCAGTGTCTGCCTCTTCTCGTCTTCTGTTGGTCCCTTCCCACCCTGCACCCTGCAGAGACAGTCTGAGAAAGCAGACTGGAGGGACACAGATCTGCAATCCCAGTACTGGGGAAGCAGAGGCAGGAGGATCATAAACTCATTGGTAGCCTAAGCTACATAGCAAGTTCCAAGCTAGCCTTGGCTAAGTTCCAAGGTAGCCAGCCCTATCTCAAAACAAATCCAAAGACAAAGAAAAAAGGCAGTCTACAGCTCCTGGCCTCCTGGTTTCTTTTGTGCCAAGACACTCCACTTTTGTCTGGCAGACAGATGGGTAGCTCTGGTGTCCCAAACCCTACAGAATGCCTTAGACCTTCACATCAGCTACCAACCAGCAGGACCAGCACCCAGGCCCTTTGTGGAAGAAGTTCTCTCATGGCCTGACCCACCCTGGGGAGCTGGCTTGGAACCTGGCCTGTGTCACTATCTCCTTCAACTTCTGCTGCCTGTGAGGAAAGCAGCCTGCCCAGAGGAACTCCTGGATACAGCGGTTCATCAGTCAGGCCAGGAGCTGACAACACACCATTGTCCCCTCCATCACCACCATCACCATCCTAACTGTAATCCCCTCCAACACCATCATCGCCTTTAGGTACTTTCTGACTCTGGTCAGATCACAATAATATCTCTCCTTGAGTTAGGAGCTAGCGCCATCCTTTGCTACACACGAGGAAGCTAACCAACACAGATAACCAGTCCGCAGCATAAGCAACTGTAGTGCTTGCCAGTTATCTGTCACCCCTGCTACTCTAGACCCCCTGAAGGCAGAAACCTGTCTGGTACTGAACAGGCATTCAGTAGACTGCCTTTGGATGCATGGGTGGATAGGTGGGTGGGTTGGCGGGTGAGTGTGTGGATAGATGAATGTAAGTTGGATGGATGAATGGATGGTAGATGGACACATGGGTAGATAGATGGATAGATAGCAGACAGATGGATAGAAAATAGGTAAGCATGTAGGTAAGCATTATGGATGCATAGATAAAATTGGATAGACTGATGGACGGAAGATATATGGATGGTAGACACATGTAAAGATAGGTAGATTAATGTATGGGTGGTGGATAGATGGGTAGAAACTGGTGAAGAGGGGTTGAGAAGGTGGCTCAACAGTTAAGAGCACTGGCTACTCTTCCAGAGAACCTGGGTTTAATTCCCAGCACCTAAATGGTTACTCACAAATGTCTGTTAATTCCAGTGCCAGGGGATCCAACACTCTAACAGACATACATGCAGGCAAAACATCAATGCCCATATAATACATAAGTCACTACAAATATTTTTTAAAAAGGAATTGGTGGAGATAAGATGGATGGATGGATGGATGGATGGATGGATGGATGGATGGATGGATGGATGGACAGATGGAAGGGGAATCCAAGTGAAAACTAAGAGGAAAAGAGATTGTGGGCCCTAACGCCTCCACTTCCAGCTGCTCACCCCCTAGGAGAGAAGGAGGAAGCTGCATGTGTTTCCTCATTGGAAAATCCCCTGGCAGGGATTCCAGCGGAGACAGAGAGGAGTGTGTTGACATTTTTTAGGGACAAGGAAATAACGAGTGTGGTGTGATGAGACACCTTGAGAAGGCTGAGTGAGTGACAGCAACGGCAGAAATGATCCTGCAGGCCTTCTCAGACACCTCTGTGCCAGGGAATTGCACCAACCCCAGCCCATGTCCCCAGATGGAGCTGGGAAGGGGTGTAGGCAGCCATAAACTGTACCCAACAAGTGAGCTCCCTGCCCTGTGGCTGCAGGGTGGGGCCTGGGAACAGAGCGACGGATTTGGTTGGAGTCACCCCCACCATCACCTACGAGCTCTTAGACCCCAGGCCAGTGGGCATCCTGGCAGCTCAGTCAGAGCTTTCCAGCCTGGCTCTCCTTCTGTGAGAGATCTCATGTGACCCACGAGTCCTTCTATCTCTTTATCAGATTCTGGGGCAAGACATCCTGAAGAGATGTGCACCCACCCCTTCTCTGAGCAGTTTCCTGTTGGAGAAACAAGACTCATGGGGGAGGGGGAGGCATGAAGACATGAGACCCAGGTTTCTAGTTGCTGGCAAAGAAAGGCTGGGTAGTGGTGATGCACACCTTTAATCCCAGCACTCTGGAGGCAAAAGCAGGCGGATTTCCGTAGATTTGAGAGAAGCCTGGACTACAGTCAAGTTCCAGGACAGCCAAGACTGTTACAAAGAGAAACAGCCTCTAAAAACAAAACAAAAAAAGGAGAAGGAGAGGGAGAGGGAGAAGGAGAGGGAGAGAGAGAAAAGGGAGAGGGAGAGAGAGATGGGAAGGAAGGAAGGAGCTGCGGACTGCTTGCCTGGCAGTCGGTTAGTCCTGGCTTCAGTCCTCAGCAGTACAGAAACCAGGCATGGTGGTGCATGCCTGTAACCACCCAGGCACATGGGAGGGAGAAGCAGGAGGATCCGAAGTTCAGGGTCATCTTCTGATAAACCATGAGTTGGGTCTACATGAGACCTACAGGAGAGAGGGGGATAGGAGAGAAAGGGAGGGAGAGAGGGAGGGAGACAGAGAGACTGGACATATGTGTCTTCCCCAGCCCTTTAAAGACACCCATCCAGTGACATAAATGAAATATGCCATTGTTCCTTTTGAAAGTAAAAAGTTTCTGCACCCCAATAAGCCTCTCTGCCTCCGTAGCAATCCAAATCAGACCAAATCAAACTGAATTAGGCAAAGGGAGGTTTAATGTTTACAATGCTCCTGGATGATTTTCGGGGGCCCCCAGAGTAGAGATGGGGAAGAGGGACCGAAAACCCACATGTCTGTTTGGGGGGGCAGTTTAAATACCCTGTGGGAGTGGTCGTGAGCATCTCTGGGGGAGGAGCCATGTTTTGAGGGCTTTCTGAAATGAGATAGGGTTTGGGAAAAGGGAGGGGAGTTGGGGTGGAGCTTCCACTAGAACAGAAAGAAACAAAGAAGGGTTGGGATGTTGGGGTGTTGGGGACACTTACTATGTATCAAGTTTAGAGCTATGACTGGGAAAACTCCTCAGCTTTGGAAGCCCAGGGTTGAGCAAGTGACTCACCCATGGAAGGCACTGGCGGGCTCATAACCCCAGCCTGACCCCTGAACCTCCTTTCTCCACTGATACAAAGGACCTTCGCCATCAGGCCTCTTCTCTCCAAGAAGGGCCCTCAGTGTCCACAGTTTATGCCAAAGGCCTGGGCTTGTGTGACCCTCACTCCCATCTCATTCATTCCCCTCCCCCAGAAGCTACAGATCTCTACTTCCCCGGGACTGTGGCTATGGGCCCTGGGACAAAGGCAGAGTGGCCAGAAGCCACTGGGCCCCTGGAGACCTCAGACCCTCAGAGCCAAAGGGCTCTTAGGAATGATGGAAACCAATCCTCTCCTTTCCCGGAAGGGGAAATGGAGGCCCCAGGAGGGCAAACCCGGGTTTCCACCCCCACTGTAGCTCTGAAAAACAAGCCCACTGCAAACTCTTATCAGATAGAAGGAAAACTTATCAGATTCGATTGCTGCTTGCTCGGGTGGAGAGACGCTGGGGTGGAGGAGGGAAGCTTGTCTGTCTGAACCACTGCTTCCCTCACTCAGCTGGCCATCTCATGGCTGAAACGGGGCTTGCGGAGCTCTCTCTCTCCACACCCAGGTCCTCGTGTCCCCCCACACTGGGGAAACTGGGAGCAAGCAGGGTACCCTCTAGCTAGGAGCTGAAGACTTGAGGTAGCCACTGTGCCTACTCAGATCCGTCCTCTCAGCTCCTGAAATTTGCTCCCTGGAGTCCGGCTTTCAGGAATTGGAGAACCTCTAATCTGTCCTGCTTTGTTTTTTAAGTTTTATCAACTTTGGTGTCAAGTACCTTTATTTTTCCTACCGTGCAAACCCCCCAAAACAGGCTCCCCGCCCAGCTCCTGAGCACCCTGGGAGACCTCTCTCCAGGGAACTTCCATTCCAGGAGTGGCACCCACTTCCGGGGATAAATACCTGTTTCATAGCCTTGCCCCCACCCGATGGCCCTGTGACCTGAGCTGAGTTCAGTCTAAGCCTCCCCAGCATCGGCACAGCCTGTGCTCCAGAATCACAAAGAATAGACATCAAGAACTACACAGTCCAGCTAGTCAGATGGCTCAGCAGACAAGGACGCTTCCCTCCACACACACGCTATAGAACACGTTTGTCATTCCCCTACACACACACACACATACACACACTAAAAATAAGCACACATATGCACACACATTGATGCACAGCCACGCACATGAGAACACACACACACATGCACACAGAGTAAAAAGAAATGTAAAGAGACGTGCTTACGGGGTTCAAGGCCCCTTAAGTACCTTAGATACCAGGGTAAAGGTCAAGGCCCTCACAGTCACCAAAGAGCCTGCAGACCTCGGTAGAGCAGCTGCCTGTGTAGAGGTTTGGGCTTGCTTGGGTTGGGTTACTGTCTTGAAGGAGAAGGGAGCGGCTGTTGTGGAGACAGGTCTAGGATGGCCTCATACTCATGGCAATCCTCCTGCCTCAACCCCCTGCATGTTGGCATTACAGGTGTAAGCCACCACATCCTAGCATTTTAAAGAAACCCCATTCATGACTAGGTAGACCCCTCAGTGAAATGGGAAATCAGAGAGCTCTGTGTGGCTTGTGCTCTACACATGGTGGTGCCCAGGGAGTGTACTGGTGGCCATGGCAGTGTGGGGGCCACTGTCACAGTCATAGTCTGCCACTAGCAGGGTGGGACAATAGATCCTTCACATGCTTTCCTCCCCACCACAGCCCTCCAGACTGACAGGGGACTTCTCCGTCTAGATGACAGGGACATGGGAGGGTCACCCTGTAAACCCCCCAAAGTCTTTAGCTACTGGGGGGCTGAAAGCAGGTGGGTGGTAGCTTGGCCTCAATGGAGAGGTCACCCCACCTCTGACACTGTAGCTAGCCAGGCTCTCCAGGGAAGGAAGAGACCCTGAATCGGTGCCATCTCAAAGCTATGTGGCCTCAGGCAGGATATCTGACCTCTCTAGGCCTCTGTCCCATAAGTATGGGGACACTCATCATGAGGGTCAGTCATCATGGGGGTGGTTGTTCCCACCCTGTTCAGTTAACCAATGAGTGCTCTAAGGGACCAGCAACACGGGCTGGCTTTGTAGACTGTGACGTGCCTTGGGTGAGACACTGCCTTCTTGATCATGGAGGGTCCCTTCATAGAAAAGCAAGATAAGGTGGGAGATGGCAATAATGAAAATAAAATTAAATTAAATTAAGAAGCAGCTGGGACCTAGGCCTCTCTTCTCCTCTGCCCACAGCCACCCTTCCTCCCCCAGAAACCCCAGCTCCCCTTTCCCTGAGCTATGAGATCTTCAGGAAGTTCCTTCGCCTCTCTGGGACTGTGATCAGAGTAACACGTACTCAGAAAGGCTGTTGGAGGATTAACCGTGTCATACAGGCACCGCACTGTGTCGGCCAAATAAAAACATGAAACAATGGTCCAGTGAGTTTATTATGTTATCATTGGCCAGATGCTGACTAAACAATGAAAAAGACTCTTTCAGAAATCAGTGAGCTATCTGTCACCAGAGGTATTCAAGCTGTGGCTAAACAGCCACCTGTCAAGGGACTCAAGGCAAGACGGACCACCTGGTGACCTTTAAAATGCCATCCAACCACAAGCCAGTAAAATCCCTGCCAAAGAATTGTATAAACCACCATCCTCCCCTCCAGATTTGAAATCACAGGGATGGAACGGGACAGGGCTGGCCACCAGGGTGAGGACATGGGCAGAAGCAAACAGGTATGGAGCAGCGAGGTTTTATGCTTGATCAGGAAGGGACCTGCTAATGTTCAGCCACTGCATCACCCATCCACTGTGCAACCTCAGCCTCAATTTTCTGGTTATGGAAGGATGAGGTTGAACAGGTGTTCTGAAGCCATGGGCCCACCCTTCTCAACCTCATTAACCCTAAGAACGAGGGAGAGGAGTTCCCACCACACACGTGTGCTCCTGGCTCCCCCCACATTCCTCCTCCCACACCTCCCTGATCTGCTAGCCAGGAGTCAGGATCACCGCCACAGAACTGTCAACAAGGTCCTGTCTGAGACTGACCAAGCCTCCCTGCCATCTGGGGGAGAGCTGGGCATCCCAGAGCCCAAGGCTATCAAGACAAGGAGACCCTCAGCTCCTCCATCACATTCCAGGATCCCCCTCCAAGTCTGCAAAGATGGCTTAACTGGAGAGAATGACTGACCTGGATTGCTCAGAGTTAGGACGTGGTCCTCAGGGGAGAAGATGCAGTGACTGGGGCAGGTGCCACGGGTGGAGAAGTGTCTGCTGGGGAAGCTGCTGGTGGAGCAGGCAGGAGGCTCCGTTCTGATACACAGGCTGCCGAGCAAGGCCTGGCTAGGCTTGCAAGCAGCCCAGGTGTATGAGTCACTTACCAGCCAGACCTGCTAGGCCAGTGCATAGGACATGAAGGCGGGCAGAGGGCGGGAAACTGGAGGGCAGGAGAGGGCCCTGGCCACCACAACAAGGAAGAGTTTGGCTGTGTCAGGCCCAGCCTAGGAGGCCCAGGAGGTTAGCCACAGGAGGAGGGAGGAACAGAATAAGTCAAGATGAGGCTCCAAGGTGTGCTGAGCACAGGGCTCAAGATAAGGCCCTGTAGTGGGTGGGGGTCTACATGATCAGACCCTTTAACTAGGGAAGATGGGAAGGACAGACATACACCAATCTGAACAGATTCCCTCCAGTGAACTGGGTGACTGCAGACAAGCGGTCTGGTCTCTGTGAGTCTCAGATATCTGCCAGTTACACTGCAAGTGTAATTATAACAGCCTCTGCATGATAGGGCTGTCTGGAGGATGAGCTGAGACACACGAGTGATGAATAAGATCAACACCACACACAGGCTTCTAGGGACAGTCAGCGACAATGGCTCAGATCGCAGGACACTTCCTTGGCACTGCAAGATAGGTAGCTGGTCTTGCCAGCATCTTTCTTGTCGCCAGGGTTAATTATCAAAGATTTGACCAACACTAAGCTGGTCAAGAATACAGGTGTCTGGATGTCAGAATGGCTATTCAGTCGTACTCTGCCTATTCAGTGAGCCTCAGAAAAGCCTGGAGACACAAAGGTAGCTCCACCCCCCACCCACACCCCCTCATCCCACTCCCCCACCAAATCCACACAGATCAGTGGCAGCATGCACAACTGTGCTCAGATTTCACACCAAAGCCATTCCGTGCTCACCACCGAAACTCCAAAGCCTTGAGGTATTAGACTGGGGACAACTGCAACCCTAAGGCTGAATCTGGCCTGTCCTTGCTTGCATAAATGAAGTGTGCATTTAGCTGAACATTGTGGTGTACCCCTGTAATCCCAGCGCTGGGGACATAGAGGCAGGAGGATTTCTGAGAGTCAGAGGCCAGCCTTGGGCTGCATAGTGAGTTCCACATGTGGGGACCCTGTCTCTAAAATGCAAAACAAACCAAGTGTGTTTGCTCCTACATTCTTTCTAGTTGTTTTGCAGACACAGCAGCCTAGCTTCATCCTGACAGAGACTGCAGCCCTGAAGAGCTCCAGGGGTTACACTGACCCTTTAGGAAGAAAGCCTGACAGTGGTGATGGTGATGGTGATGACGGTGATTGGTGGTGCTGGTGGTGATAGTGATGATGGTGGTGTGATGGTTGTGATGATGGTGGTGGTGATGGTAGTGATGATGGGGTTGGGTTATGGGCTCCACAATTCATACACAGAAAACTTCTCCTAGTGTGATTCCATTCACACCTTACAACATGGGTTCTCCTTTATATGCAGAGAGGGAAACCATGGCTTCTGAGAAAGTAACTTATCCACAGTCTCACAATGGATGGATATTTTGAATTTAAACAAACTACGTGGAAGTGGGCACAGTGGTACTCACCTTTACTCCCAGCACTAGAGGCAGAGGCAAGAAGATCAAAGCAAGTTCAAGGCTAATTTGAGTTACATAGCAATCCCTGTCTGGAGAAATTAATAACAACAAATAAGTACATTTGAACCAGGCATGGTGGCACAGTCCTGGAACCCCAGGGACATCAGCAGTTCTAGATCATCCTCAGCAAGTTTGAGGCCAGCCTTGGCAATGTGACCCCTGGTCTAAAAACAACAACAAAACTTGGATTTGCCTGAGTGAGTCCAAAGCCTCTCGCTCCACCAGTTACCCCAACAGGCAAGTCCTGGCTGGGCTTAGAAGTTCCCCAGCCCAGGAGAGCAACCTTAAGCCTGCCTCTCTGGATTCCCTCCCGGAAGGCTGGGACTCTCAGATGAGTCACTTTGCCTGGATTTAATCTCTCAAGTGGAACGAGAGGAGTGCCGCAGAAGAAGGTAAGGCGGTGTGTGCAGAGTGCCCAGCACGTGCCAGGTGGGCAGACTCCCATCAAGGCTGCGGTGTCCTGGTCATTGCCTGTCATTGCCGCCGGGGCTTGGAGTGTGCCCAAGGCAGGAGGTGGTCGCTCCCCCTCCAGGAGCCAGTGCGGGAGGGTGGCTCCCTGTTCCTGGGTCCAGGCTGCCACCTGGATCAGTACCTACAGTCACAACCCTGGGGAGGAGGCTGGCTGTGGGAAGGCTGCACTCTGTCTGCAGCCACTGCCCTTCCAGGCCCACTGCCTACAAGGTCTAACCTGGTCTTGAACCCCCTACACCCAAAAGGAAGTGATCAGCCCCTATGCCCTCTGCCCTCCCCCATCCCATGCCCCAGCTGTATCCAGTTGTCGTGAATGCCTTCAAAGGGGCTAATCTGCCCTCAGATGAGACTCCAGCTCACAGCCGTCGGCTACGCTTGCTTCCTGCACCAACTTCCTTTTTGGGTTTTGTTATTGTTCTTTTGGTTCATTGTAGTGGTTGGGAATTTTTGTTTGGTTTTACTGGTTTTGTTGCTTGTTTGTAGTTTTGGTGGTGGTGGTGGTGCCGGTGGGTTTTGAGGTTTTCTTAGACAAAGCCTCCAAGGGTCCAGCCTGGCCTTGGATTGGTAATGCAGCTAGGGCTGGCCTTGAACTCCTCCTGATATTAGGGCTTCCAACTGGGTTTACAGGTGCTGAGTGGACAAGTGTGCACCACCACACCCAGCTTTTTTCTTGCGTCTTATTTTTCACATTTGTGTGTGAGTTGCGTGTGTGTAGGCCAGAGGACAATTTTTGGAAGTTGGTTTTCTCTTCCCACCCTATGAGGTCCCAGAGATTGAACTCAGGTCACCAGGCTTGGCAGTAAGCACCTTCCGTTACTGACCTGTTTTGCTGGCCCATCCCTGTAATTCACATCCATGTTCTTCATCATCCCTGTTCAAACCAAAGACAACAGTCTGGAGGCCCCAAGACTCCTTCACTGATTCTGAACACTGAACCTAGCCTCAAAACTGGAGTAGCCCTTGCCAGGCGTTGGTGGCACACACCTTTAGTTCCAGCATTCGGGAGGCAGAGGCAGGTGGATCTCTGTGAGTTCGAGGCCAGCCTGATCTACAGAGCAAGTTCCAGGACAGCCTCCAAAGCAATACAGAGAAACCCTATCTCAAAAAAACAAAAAAAGAACTGGAGTCTCCCAAGGCAGAGCCCAGGAAGCATTAGGGTTCCCACCACAAGGACATCTTCTACAAGCTTAGGCAGTTAGGGCAAAGGCAGAGGAGGGTTATGGGCCCACCCTGCTGTGCAATCTGGGCAGCTGGGGAGAGCCTGCTCCACTTCAGGCTCCTGCAGGAATGTGACTGCCTGTGCCCATCCAGGAAGCAGGCAGAGTACTCTGTTAGTCAGCTCAGGAGGGTTCCTAAAGAGTCAGAGCGGCAGATCTCACATCAGTCCAGGAGACTCAGGGAAGTCACGGAGCCAGCAAGAGGGAGAGCTGCTGTTTGACTCTAAGTGGGGAAGAGAGGGTTGAGGCTCCTAGGGCAGGCTGCTTGGGGAGCAGAGGTCTGCCCATTGTCCCCAACCTCCTAAGCCATCTGCCCACAGCCTTGAAGGGGTAAAGAGCCATGGTCATGTGACACGCTGGGTGGTGGTCTCCATGATGCATGGTTGCAGGGGGCTTCCACCTCCGTCCCATCCCCCTCCTCAGCACTTGCAAAGGAAGCTGAGGCAGGAGGCCCTTCTGAGGCAGCCTGCCCCGGTGCCTTGGAGACAGACACCATGTGCTACCATCAGCTGTGAGACAAGCCACTGGGCTGGGCCAGAGGGTCTCCAGCTGTCCCCACCCTCCTGCTCAGATGGGAGTTTTGCCCAGGGGAAGGCACTATTACTCCTCTAAAAAGCTCCTAGCCCTGGATGCAGACACAACCAGACCTGCAACTAGAACCCCAAGACAAGCCTGTAATTATCACAGGGTGGGATCAAACAAACCCCAGTTTGAGTTCAGCTTCTTTGCAAGCCATTTAACCCCCCCCCCCGAAGCCTCTTAACCCATTGACCTCTATATTCAAGGCTGTAAAATGGGGGTGAAGCTGTTCTACTGAGAAGCCATTGTGCAAAGTGAATGAGCTCATCCACAGAAAACACATCTTTGCCAAGGAGTATTATATGGGGACACGGGAGTGGCCTTTGTTCTTCTTTTATTCTACCAAACCAAAAAGAAAAAAAAAAAAAAAAAAAAACCTGGCCTTTAGGGTGTGCTAATACACTTCTAATCCCACTCAGGAGGCTGAGGCAGGAATATGGTGAGTTTTGGGCTAGCCTGGTCTGACTAGAGAAATAATGTCTAAGAAAAAATCCTGGGTATGGTGGCACATGCCTGTAACCCCAGCACTTACGAGATGGGGTGCAGTGGAAAAATCTTTGTATACTGTAAATATATATTGTTCTTGTTGTTAATAAAAAACTGATTGGTTGATGGCTACATGGCTATGCAGGATTTTGGGGGCCAAGAGCATGCTGGGAAGAAGGAGGGCAGAGTCAGAGGGGTCTCAAGCAGATGCAGAGGAAGCAGGTCTGTAGAAAACGAAGTAGCAAGCCATGAGCCACATAGTAGAATTTAGATAACAAATATGGGTTAAATTAAGTTGTAAGAGCTGGCTGGAGAAAATCCTGACTATCAGCTGAGCATTTATAGTTAATATTAAGCCTCTTTGTGGTTATTTGAAGGCAGCTGCTGAGACACAGAGAAACTCCACCTACAGTGGGGGTTAGGGGCAGGAGGGGCTAGCCTGGGCTGCCCATGAGGTTCAATGGTAGAGTAAATCAATGTTAAATTCAATGCTCTGTTTTACAGGAAAACACTGTAAGGAAGACAAAGCTCTGGGACCCCAAATGTCTCATCTGCAGTGGACCTTTCTGAGTTTGGAAGCAAGGTACTAAGGGTCTAACTGGAATAGAGGGAGGGAACCCTTACTCCTTAGCACTCCAGAGACAGAGGCATTTGCAGGATCCTTTCTCTGTCCCTATCATTTTGCCACCAAGAGCTGCCCCCCCATGTGTTTATTATTTTCATTACGGTCCTCACTCTAAAAACAGGAAAGAATGTGGTTCAGAGAGTTGAATATTGTCTGTGAGTTGCCACAGAAAGAGGCTATCGGATTTGAAGCTTCTGGGGATCTCATTTGGTCCAGGCTAGCCTCAAAGTCTCTACATAGCTGAGAATGATCTTGAATGCCTCAAGTTCCGGCACCCAGCTCCTGGGTGCTAGGATTACAGACCTCCATGATCACACTCAGTTTATATAGTGCTGGGGATCGAATTCAGAGCATCATGCCAGCTAGGCAAGCATTGTAACAAGCAAGCCACACCAATAACCCATTTGTCTATTTATTTATGTGGGGTTTGTTTGTTTGCTTTTGTTTTTGAGACACGGTCTTGCTATGTAGACCTTGAACTCAGAGATGAGCCTGCCTCTGACTCCGAGTGTTGGGATTAAAGGTGTGCACCACCAAGCCCAGCCTCTATTTATGTGTTTTTGAGACAAGATCTCACTATGTGTCCCAGGCTGGTCTCAGATTCGTAGCAGGTAATCCACGTGCCTCAGCCACTTTGGTACTGGGATCACAGGTCTGCCCTATGATCAGCCTTTATGTGCGTGCATGCGCATGCGCGTGCGCGCGCGCGCGCGCGCGCGCACACACACACACACACACACACACTTAAGTATATATATGTGTAACACATGTGTGCAACAGCCTGTAGAAGTTGTAAGAAGTCAGATCCCCAGAACTGGAGTTACAGACAATTGTAAGCCACCATATGGGTCCTGGGAATTGAACTCAGGTCCTCTGGAAGAGCAGCCAGTGCTCTTAATCTCTGAGCCATCTCTCCAGTCCCATCAACAGGATTAATTAATCTCAATATTGCTATTAAGACAGCCAATAGGCCACCCTCAACTCTGCAGACAAATGTCACCAGCCTAGGACATCAACAGGAACTGTTGCTCCCCCAGAGCTGGCATGGTCCATGGAGGGCCAGGAAGGCACACGGGGTGAACAAGACAGGGCGCTGTTGTGGTTGTGGGATATTTGTACCCTGTGTGAAGGTGGATTGCTGGGATTGGTGTAGTAAAAAGCTGAATGGCCAATAGCTAGGCAGGAGGTATAGGCGGGACTTCCAGGCAGAGAGAGGAAGAAGGAGGAGATAATTGGGACTCCAGGAGACAGAAGAAGCTGGATGGTGGCACATGACAGAACGGAGATTAATAGAAATGGGTTAGTTTAAGTTCTAAGAGCTAGTTAGAAACAAGCCTAAGCTAAGGCCAAGTTTTCATAAGTAATAATAAGTCTCCATGTCGTTATGTGGGAGTTGGCTGTCGGGGCAGAGAAAGACTTGTTACAGGGCAGCCACAGGCTCAGCACTGGGTGATAAGGAAGAAAGGCATGAGCAGACACTATGAGCCCAGCCTGGAGCTCACGGCCTGAGCAGTGAGGCAAAGAAGTGGGTGGGGAAAGGGTCATGGGCTGGAGGGAATGTTCCATTCCCTTCCCTGGATGGGCTACTGATGGTCTGGGTCCACAGCCTCTTCCCTGGCTCACAGGGCCTCTGCACAGCCTCCTGTCATCCAACATGGAGCAACACTACACCATCAGAGGCCCAGGGCAGGGCCCCCCATACCTCCCAGGAGACCAGTGACTACTGAGCCTGCCTCCAAGGTTTCATAAGGTCCTCCGTGGACTCAGGGAACAGTGAAGACCCTGCCTCTGCGGGCTTCTGGAGTACTGACAGCCAGCCTCCCTGGGCTTCCTGGAGGGAGCGTCCAAGCAGGAAACGGTCATTGACCACTTGTCAGTGCCTGCTGGGTATGTCCATAGGTCACAGTATCCCTAACACGGCCTTCTGGCGTGTGCTGTCTGGGTAGCAACACGGAGGCCCAGAGCCGAGTAGTGAGTGACCTTCTCAATGAGGTGTGTCTGAGCCAGGCCTGTAAGCCACTACTTTGGGAAACTAAGGTAGGGATGTCTAGAAACTGCCCTTCACACCTCACTCAATGTGTTTCAAGGAGATTCAAAGGTCAAAGGTCAGATTAGGGAAAGGCTATAAATCCAAGACACAATCTGTCAATTTGCTAAGCCGGCCCTGGGTTTATCCTGGGGTCTCACCAGCACAGCTATGGAAAAGCAGGAAGCCATCATTAACTTGTCAGTACATTTGTGAGAAGAGGGTCCAGCTCCTGGGTGGGATGCTCTGTAGGCTCCCCTGTGTCACAAAGATACCTCCCCAGTGTATCTACCACCCCCTGCTGGTCACCAGGAGCACAGCGTCCAGATGGAAGGCAGGAAGCTGCCAGCTGCAAACATGACTGAGCAGAAAAAAAGTGGGGGCTGGGGGTGGAGACAGACAAGTCTGACTGAGACCTTTGAACTGCCCCTGGGGTCTCTCTCACATGCTTCACCCCAGCTTTCATGGCCCTGGGATACTCAGCTGTTGATGCTACACACCCCCACAGGCCCTCACGAGGGAACGAGGGAACGTACATTCATAGCCGGGCAGACGGCAGACAGATTGTAACACACGGAGGCAGCAGAATAGATACTGTGTGGCTCAGGAGACTGGCTTAGAGTATGCCGTGGGCAGCTCACCATGCTCATCGGAACTCTCTGGTGCAGCTAAGGTGAAAGGCTTGACCAGGCCTGGCCACCGTAGTGAGAGAAACCCCTTCAGGCACTTTGGTCAGCAACCCAACTGAGTCCCCACACAGGTGGCATCATTGTGGGACACATGAGTGAAGACACCCCTAGAGGGTCCCAGTATCAGCTACTGAGTGAATCCCAGACTTTAAATTATCCCCACGGAGGCCCCAGACGCTACAGAGCAGAGGCAAGAGGTCCCCACTGTACTTTGTCCTACACTATGAAGTTTGGGGTGACTCATCACAAAATAAGTAAACGGGGATGAAGATGAAATGCAGTTGGTAAAGGGCTTGCCTCAAATGTGTGTGTGGAGCCCTGGGCCCATCAGGGATTCAAGGTCATCCTAGCTACATAGGAACTTTCAGGCCTACCTGGCCTATTTCTTTTTTCTTTTATTTATTTATTTATTTATTTATTTATTTATTTATTATTTTGAGACAGGGTTTCTCTGTGTAGCTCTGGCTGCCCTAGAACTTGCTCTGTAGACCAGACTTGCCTGGAACTCAAAGAGATCCGCCTGCCTCTACCTCCTGAGTGCTGGGATTAAAGGTATACACCACCACTGCTCAGTTAAACCCTATTTCAGAAAAGCAAAGAATAGGGTTGCAGAAATGGGTCAACAGCTAAGAGCACTGGCTGTTCAAACCTCAGCACTCACTACCATCTCTAACTCCAGATCCAGGATCCTATGCCCCCTGCTGGCCTCCACTGACACTGGACATACACCTGGTACAGAGGCAATACAGGCAAAACACCCATACACATACAATAAAATAAGTTTGTTGTGAAATAATCTTTTTGTACACTGTGAAGATAAATGTGTCTTTGCCAAGGTGCCTTCTGATTGGTTTAATAAAGAGCTGACTGGCCAATAGCTAGGCAGGGAGAGGTTAGGCAGAACTTTTGGGCAGACAGAAAAAGAGAAGATGAATCTAGGACACAGAGAAGAAACAGGAAATGCAAGATGTAAAAGAGGTAAAAAAAAAAAAAAAAAAAAAAAGCCTTGAGGCAAAACCTAGATTAGTATAAATGGGTAATTTAAGTTTTAAGAGCTAGTGGGACAAGCCTAAGCTATAGGCCAAGCTTTCATAATTAATAAGAAGTCTCTGTCTCCTTTGTGTGTGTGTGAAATGGTGGCCCAAGGACAAATCTATCTACATATGCTAGATAAATAAATATTTTAAAGCAAGAAACAGAGAAATAGATACTGCACCACGATGGGAATACTGATATGTGGCAGTCATTTTTTTTCACTTGTACAGACTTGGGGCAGAATTAGAACCCAGAACCACCATCCCTTCACTGAGAAGCCATCCTCTCTGGGTACCAGATCATGAAGCTGACAACACTGTATTGGGTAGGGAGTTCTTGTCCCTCTCCAGTGACAATCTTTAAGCATTCTCTCAAGAATGAGTGATCCCCTGAGAGGCTCTGGCCATGGCTACTCACACTCCTTTGCCTAGCACTTGTGCATTTAGTAGACTCCTACTGATTATGCTCTGTCAATAACAGGCCCACCTGGGAATTTTATTCATCTCATAGACAGGTGGAAATGCACAGCAGATTGCATGAACAGAAAGTGGGTTGGAGTATGGTCATCAGGGATGCTAGCCAATACCAGACAACACATTTCTCCCTGATCACCTGTAGCTGGCTACAACTGAAGCCCAGGTGTAGGAGGGACAATCCCAGGAGGCAAGTTCGCAAGAGGTTCCTGCTGGTACATGGCTCCCCCACGAGTTTGCATAGAGCAGTACAGTCAGGTTATACCACAGTGAGTACAGTGAGAGCAACCTGGAGCCCTTGTTCAAGATCAACCCCAGCCCCTGGTCCACTGGCCTTTTGGGTATGGCTCTTGAAGGAGCCAGTCCACTTCTTAGAGCCTCAGCTTCCCTATCCCCTATCGGGACAATGTTCTACCCATCCCTCTGAGGAGTCCATGAAGTGACCCATGTGAAGGGCTGGAGTCTTAAGGTGTCCCTGCAACAGTACCCCCCACCATTTCTCTCCATTCACAGACAGGAGCATGACCAACAAGGAATCTGAAGCTTGGGGGTCAACCTGAGGTTTGTCTTGTGACACTGGTTTGGACATGTAGCCTGTGGGGTTGGTGTGTGTGTGTGTGTGTGCATGTGTGTTACACATGTGTGGGCAGCTGTGTTCCCTTGTGTATTAGAATGTGGAGGCCAGAAGTTGATGATGGATGTCTTGCTCTGTCTTAGCTACTTTTCTATTGCTATCACAAAACACCATGACCAAAGCATTTAATCTGGGAGCTCACGGCTCCAGAGGGTTGGAGTTCATGACCATCAGGACAGGGAGCATGGTAGCAGGCAGGCAGGGATGATGCTGGATCAGTAGCTGAGAGCTCACATCCTGGTCCACAAGCATGAAGCAGAGAGAGAGAGAGAGAGGGAGGAAGGGAGGGAGGGAGGGAGAACTGAGGATAGCATGGGCTTTCGAAACCTCCAAGAGTGTCCCCAGTGACACACCTTCTCCAACATGGCCACACCCCTAATCTCTCCCAAAGAATTCCACCAACTAGGGACCAAGCATTCAAATCTATGAACCTATGGGGGGCATTCTCTTCCAAACTCATTCACATTCTCTATTGCTCTCCACTGTAGTGATGTATTATTTATGATTTAGTAAAGCTTGACTGAGAGTTCAGAAAAACAAAGTCAGCTACAGCTATAGGGATCAGACAGTGGTGATACACACCTCTAATCCCAGCAGCCAGAAGCGAGGAGGTGGTGGTACATTCATTGATTAATCAGGATTAAGAGGTAGACAGGTCTCTGTGAGTCCAAGGCCACCCAGACCTACACAAGATCGAATCGGTCTAAAAGAGAATTATAGTTTACACCTTTAATCCCAGCACTAGAGGGGTATAAGAGACAGGAGCAAGGATTAGGAAGGCATTCATTCTCCAATCATGCTGAGGAGAGGTTACAGTCTGAGGCTTGGTGAGCGCTGGTGGAGACAGGATCAGCCCACTCAGCCTGGGGCAGAGGTGAGATCTAGGGGCTGCTTTGCTTTTCTGATATTCAACTTGAAGTTTGAACCTCAACATCAGTCATTTGTTTTCCACGTTACACACCACCTTATTTTTCAGTTCGTTTGTTTTTGAGAAAGGGCTATGTAGCCCTGACTGTCCTGGAACTTACTATATAATCCAAGCTGGTCTCAAACTCACAGCGATCTACTTGCCTCTGCCTCCTGAACACTGGAACTAGAGGTGCACACCACCATACCATCTTGGACCTTATATCTTGAGACAAGGTCTTTCGCTGAACATGGAGTTCTCTGTTATGGCTAAATGGATAGCCAGGAAACATCAGTGAGCCCCACCCATCTCCACACTCCATGCCAGGATTAGAGGCACATGCCACCACGCCTAAATTTTTTTAGATGTGCTCTGGATCTGAACTCAGGTCCTCATGTTTGTACAGCAAATACCTTACGTGCTGAGCCACCTACCAAGCCCCATTTTGGCTTTTTTGGAACAGGATTTCATGAAGCCTAGCCAGCCTCAAACTTGCTAAGTAGCTGAGAATAACTCCTGAGCCTTCTTCCTCGAGTCCTTGTATCACAAAAGATGACCTAGTTTCCAATGTTAATAACTACAACAAGGGGAAGTCCAGAGACTGCAGACATGGAGCTCCAGTGAGGAGGTCACCTGCTCAGTGTCACACAGACTGTCACAGGAATAAGAGTCAATGCCAGATGGGCTGGCTGCATCCAGAAAGACAAATAGAATATGTACTCACTCATGAGATATAAAGCAAAGGACAGCTGCCTACAGGCCACAACCCCAGAGAATCTGGATAACAAAGAGGGCCCTAAGAGAGACACGCATGGATCTGCCTAGGCAGGGGAAAAGACAAGATCTCCTCAGTAAACTGGAAACATGAGGGACAGGGTGGGGGGTGAAATGGGAGGAGGGAAGAGGGAAGGGGAGTGGGGGGGGGGATGTATAGCTCAAAAAATAAAAGAAGAGGAAAGGAAGGAAGGAAGAAAGGAGAGAAAAGAAAAGATAGAAAGTGTCCTACAGGCTTGCCTACAGCCATATCTTATGGATGCATCTTCTCAATTGAGACTCTCTCCTTTCAGATGACTTTAGCGTGCATCATTGACATCAAACAAGCCAATACACAGAAGCAGAAGGATCTTGAAAAGTTCAGGGCCAACTTGTTCTACATAGCATCCAGAACATCCAGAGCTACATAGTGAGACCATATCTCAATTATACAATAAAATTCCAATTTTCTTTGTAAAGATTTAACTTTTTTTAATTTAATGTTTCTGAGTGTCTTACCTGCAAATACATATATACACCAAGTAGGGGCCTGGTGCCCTCAGAGGCCAAAAGAGGGTGTTGTATCCCCTAGAATTGGAGTACAGAGTAGTGTGAGCTTTCCTATGAATGCAAGGAACTGAACCTGAATCCCCTGAAAAACCAGGAAGTGTTATTAACCTCTGAGCCATCTCTCCAGACCACAAAAACCTGAAACCAGGGTCTCACTCTATAGCCCTGGCTGACCTGGAGCTTGCTATATTGACCAGACTGACCTTGAACTCACAGAGATCTGACTGCCTCTGCCTCCCTAGTGTTGGGCTAGTGGCCAGGCAGGAAGGATAGGCAGAGCTACCTGAGGAAGAGAATTCTGGGAAATGTAGGCAGACTAGCAGTCATCATGTAGAGCCTGGGAAGAGAGGATGTGCAAGGCATAGATTAATAGAAATGGGTTAGTAATTAAAACAGAGCTAGCCAATAAGAAACCCTGGTCACCGGCCAACAGTTTGATAATTAATATAAGTCTCTGTGTATTCATTTGGGGTTGAAGCATCGATGGGACCCAGCTGGGGGGGGGGGAATCTGTCACACCCCAGTATTGGGATTAAAGGTGTGTGCCATGATGCCTTGTATCTAAAAATAATTTTTGAACAAAAAGCCCAATTAATAATAAAGCAAGGGCGGTTGATGAAACTCATTTGCACAGTGTCTGTGTAGCTTGTGTGAGGCCCTTCCCTCAGTCCCCAGTGCATAAAAAAGAAGGTTGGGAATGCAATGGCAGTGGCGCACACCTTTAATGAGAGCACTCGGGAGGCAGAGGCAGGTGGGTCTCCGTGAGTGTGAAGCCGGCCTGGTCTACAGAGCAAGTCAGAAGAAAGAGGAAGAGGAGGCAGTGGCATAAGGAAGGGAGGGAGGGAGGGAAGCAGGGAGGGAGGGAGGCAGGGAGGGAGGCAGGAAGGCAGGGAGTCAGGGAGGGAGGGAGGCAGGGAGGGAGGGAAGGAGGCAGGGAGGGAGGGAGGCAGGAAAGGGTCTACTGTCACTGGATGGAACAAACCCAGCTAGCCCACAGAAAACAGATGTGGGCAGCTGTGTGAGGGCACACCTGCCATCCAGCACTGTGAAGATGGAGGCAGGAGGACCAGTGTCTGCTGATGTCTCCTAACTTAAGCATCCACAGACACTGTAGGCAACTGAGCTTCAGCCAGCCTTAGCTACCTGTAGTTTAAGGCCAGCCTGGACTACATGGGATGCCATCTCAATGAAAGAAAAACACAAAACTTGACATGGGAGTTTTTGTCCTCAGAATATGGATAGGAAGCCAGGTCCCAGGTGTCCACCTCTCTGTCCTTCCAGCCTGCTGGTGAGACTTCCCAGAGACCATGGTCAGCCTCAGGGCCCAGGTGAGATGATACAATCCTGTAATCCCAGCACTCGGAAGAAGAGGGGCGATCAGAGGTCCAAATCATCCTTGGTTACATAGCACCTTCAAGGCCAGCCGCACTACCCAAGGCACTACGCCTGGCCAGGCTCAGAGCTCTGCCTAGCCCATCCCTGCTTTATTAACAAGGGTCAGATGGAAAGACACAAAGCCCCAGGTGGGATGTCCTGGGCCCAAGTCCCCAGGTTCTGAAGGAAGGAGAGAGCCCTCACCTGTGTCCCCTTCCCCTCCAACGGGGGAAGTGTGTGGCTCCATCGCCCCCTGCTGGTGGTAGTGAAAACACCAAGGGGACGACACTTGTTTCCTCCACCCCTGTGATTTCAGGGTCTACCGGGAATTCTAAACTAATTGCAGCAGCATCCCAGTCTTGAAAGGCTTATGCTCTCTTCAGAGGAAATCACCATTTCTGAAAAGGCCCCCAGCACAGAGCCAGGGAAGCTCAGTTGGCCCACTCTGCCATCCTGGAGGTGATCTGCATCCAATGACAGATAGCCTGACTCAGGGGCTCAGGTGTCTGGGTCCCAGATAATAATTTACGTCTCCTTGACCAGGGCAATTGCACAGACTGCCCTTTCAGGTTAAGAAAAGCAGAAAGCTGTAGAGCATGTTGGCCCATACCTTTAATCCCAGCATTCAAGAGGCAGAGGCAGATCTCTGTGACTTCTAGGCTAGCTAGGGCTACTTAGTGATGCCTTGTCAGAAAGGAAGGAAGGAAGGAAGGAAGGAGCCAGGCATTGGTGGCATATACCTTTAGTTCCAGGACAGGCTCCAAAGCAATACAGAGAAACTCTGTCTCAGGAAAAGGAAGGAAGGAAGGAAGGAAGGAAGGAAGGAAGGAAGGAAGGAAGGAAAGAAGGAATCCAGGTAGTGGTGGCACACTCCTTTAATCCCAGCACTCGGGAGGCAAAGTCAGGCAGATCTCTCTGAGTTCGAGGCCAGCCTTGTCTACAAAGTCCCAGGACAATTTACCTCCTGTTCTGAGTTTGTGTTGAGAGAGCCAACAGTGTTGAGGACACTTTGTGTCTGAGCAGCAGAGGGAGACAGTGTGCCAAGGAAAGCAGAGTGTGCAGGATGAGAGAGCCAGGGAGGGAGACAGGATGATGTGGGTGTTACCCAGGGTGTGTTTGTACGTGTGTAGGTGTGTGTACACAAATGCACACACACGAGCCTCACATGCCACAGAGACCCTGCCTCAGAGCACTAGCTCCTGGTGCACTAGAAGCTACAACAAAAAGATCTACCTTTTTTTCTGCTTTTTCCTTTTCTGATAATTTTGCAAAGCCATCTACCATCTTGGCTAGGGTCACAGTGCCATCACCAGGCCTGGGACTCTCCCCACCCCACTGCATCATTTCAGTGTAGCTTTGTTTGGGAGGGGCTAGCAGGGGGTGGGTGCATCATGGAGCTGGACCTGAGAATGAAAAATATAGAACCCAGGTTGGAGAGATGGCTCAGTCAACACTCACTGACTGCTCTTCCAGAGGATGCAGGCTCAATTCCCAGCACCCAGCATGGCAGCTAACAACTGTCTGTAACTCCAAGACTGGACACCCTCACATAGACATACATATAGGCAAAACATCAATGCAAATCAAATAAAAATAAGTAAATTTTAAAATAATAATAATAAAGAAAATATAGAACCCAGCTGGGCTGATGGGGCACACCTTTAATTCCAGCACTTGGAGGTGGATCTCTGAGTTCAAAGTCAGCCTGGTCTACAGAGCGAGTTCCAGGACAGCCAGGACTATGCAGAGAAACCCTGTCTCAAAAATAAATAAAGGAAAATACAGAACCCACCCAGGAAGGTCAAAGAACAAAATTCAGGGAGCTAGAAAGATGACTCAGATGTTACGGAGACCTGGGTTTGATTCCCAGCCCCATATGGTGTCTTAAAACCACCTATAAACCCAGGCCCAGGGATACAGCAGACATGCGTGGTACACAAATACCCATGCAGGCAAGGAAAAATGGATAAATCTAAAAAAAAAAGTTAAACAAAATTCTAATTTGTATTGTTTCTCTTTAGGTAGGGTCTTAAGTAGCCCAAGCTAGCCTCGAACTGCCTATGTAGCTGAAAAAGACCTCTAGTCAGATTTTTATTTGGGCCACCAGCTCACAAATAATGACACGGAGACTTATTAATTATGAAAGCTCAGCCTATAGCTTAGGCTTGTCTCCCTAGCTATTATAACTTAAATTAACTCATTTACCTTAATCTACATCTTGTCTCGTGGCTTGTTACCTCATCTCTCCCGTACTGCTTATGACTTCTTCCTCCCAGAGTTCTCTGCCCAGAAGTCCCGCCTATCTCTCCTGCCTAGCTATTGGTCCTTCAGCTTGTTATTCCACCAATCACAGCAATACATTTTCACACAAATATCCCACCACAAGGACCTTGAACTTCTGATCCTCCTGCCCCCACATTCCAAATGCTGGGATGGCAGGGTGCCAGCTAACCCACATACCAGCCCTGCTTCCTGCCTCTTTGCAGTGCTGAGGAGACCAGGTCCTCCCTCAGCATGCTAAACAAACCAAGCCACCGCCGCGGAGCCACACCCCAGCCCCCGTTTAATCTTTATTAAAGGCCTTCAGTAGTTAGACAGTTATTTCATAGTATTATTCTACAAGGTGGAGAAACACAGTGGGTAACCTGGTGCATTAACTGTCAGAATTCAGTCTACAAAGGGAACCCAACAATAGGCTGAGGACAAAACATCTTGGGACACCAGGGAACTTTTCCATGATAATGAAGGAGGGAGCATCTTCAGCTGTCAATTAAATGGCCTGCCTGAGAAATTTAGCGGGGAAGTACTGCCTCACTTCCACATCTCTAGGCCAGACAAACAGCTCATTTAAGAGGTATGGAATTGAATCGATTCTTCATGTTTTCTAGCCTGGCTGCTGGGGCCATTGAGGTCATTGGAGGATTAGTCCAAAACAATGGATTCCTACAATTATTTATTTATTCATGTGTATGGGTGTTTTGCCTGTATGTATGTCTGTGTACTACATCTATATCTGGTGTCCAAGGAAGTCACAAGAGGGCATCAGATCCCCTAGGACTGAAGTTATAGACAGTTGTGAGCTGCTCTGTGGGTGCTGGGAATTGAACCAGGGTCCTCTGGAAGAACAAGTGCTCTTAACCACAGAGCTATCTCTTCAGGCCTTGTGATTTTGATTTAATGTCTCTTAAGCCATCTTTTATTACCTCCACGGATGTTTCCTTAATCTCCCTAGTCTCTTTTTAAGCATTTGTTTTATAAGCCAGGCATGGTGGCCCACACGTTTAATCCCAGCACCCAGAAGGCAGAGGCAGGTGAATCTCTGAGCTCAAGACCAGTATGGTCTACATAGTGAGTTCCAGGACAGCCAGCCAGGGCTACACAGAGAAACCCTGTTTTTCTGTTTTTAATACATATTTAAAAAGCATATATACATGTATGTGTGTATATGCATATATATAGTTTGTTTGAGACAGGCTCTCACCTTTGTATCCCTGGCTGTCCTGGAACTCACAATAAAGACCAGATTGACCTTGAATTTACAGAGATCTGGGATTAAAGGCACCCACCACTTGTTTTATTTTTAATTGTGTGTACACCTGTGTGCAGACATGTCTGTAAGTGCAGGTACCCACAGAAGACAGAAGAAGGGGTCCTTTTCCTTGGAGCTGGAGTTGCAAGCACTTAAGAGCCATAAGTGCAAGCCTTTGATCCCAGCACTCAGGAGGCAGAGGCAAGAGGATCTCTGTGAGTTCAAGGCCAGCCTGGTCTACACAGCAAGTTCCAGGACAGGCTCCAAAGCTACACAGAGAAACCCTGTCTCAAATTTAAAAAAAAAGGAGCCACCTGGTGTGAGTGCTGGAAACCAAACTTGGGTCCTCTATAGAGTGGAGAAGAGGGGCTGAAGAGATAGCTCAGAGTTTAAGAGCACTGGCTGCTCTTCCAGAGGTCCTAAGTTCAATTCCCATCAACCACATGGTGCATGGTGGCTCACAACCATCTATAATGAGATCTGGGGCCCTCTTCTGACCTGCAGGCATAGCACCATATACAAAATAAATACATACATCTTTTAAAAAAAGAAAAAGAGCAGAAGAGCAGTGCTCTTAACCTTGAGCCTTCTCTCCAGCTACCTCCACTGATATCAAGAAAACATAAGACTTTCTAAGAACATCTGAACCAGAATATCTGAACCCAGTGAGCCTAAAACAAAAGGCCAATAAAGGAACCACACACCCCAAAGTCCATCCCAACCTTTTGATTTGTGTCCTGTCTAGACACAGACACCACATTGTTCTTGTGGAAGCTTCACCCCAGCCCCTGGCATCCATGTACCCAAAGAGTCTGGAATGTTCTGGTGAAAGTTTCACCCTAAGCCCCCTCCCCAATCTCTCTCCAAACCCTGCTGCACCTCAGAAAGCTCACCAAAGATGCTCAAGACCACTCCCACAGGGTATTAAAACTGTCCCCCAGAAAACAGACACATGGTATTCCGGTCTCTCTTTTCATCTCTTCTCTTGGGGGGCTAGGAACTCATCCTGGAATGTTGCTTGCACTAAATGTGGGCTTTTTCTAACTTGGTTTGATTTGGTTTGATTTGGCCTGATTTGGATTGCTTTGTCTACGGAGAGGCTTATCAGGGTGTAGCAACTTCTCACTGCGTGGCCCTCAGCACTTCAAAACGACAAGATTGTGTCAGGACCCTACAGCTTCACATCTGCAGAAAGTTGTCAGGAGACTCCTGTAGCTATCCAGCCTTGCTTCCATCTCAAGAGTGAAAGCGCACACTCTGCGTTCACAGGGCAGGGCCAGCTGCAGACCACAGAAGGTCTGGGCACCTTCCCAACCCCTGGCACTTGATCTTCACATCCCAGAGAGGTTAAGGGACTCTCCTGAGGTCGGTCTTCTACACCTGCCAAGGTGTGGGGGGGGGAGTGGGGGTTGGGGGATTATGTGAGGGGAGGGTGTAAACTAAAGGCTAATGGCAGGTGTTCTTCCCCCACCTTATAGATCAAGGCAGGGCCACCCACTTGAGCCCCAAGCTCACCAGTTCAGCTAGTCTAGCTCGATGGCTTGCCTTGGGGATCTCTCTGCCTCCCAAGAGCTGGGATGACAGGTGGCCATCACACCTGCTAGCATTTGTGTGTTATTTGGAGATCCGAACTCCGGCCCTCATGCTTGCTCTGAAAACACTGTCACCTCTCCAAAGTCACCCCCCCCCCACTTCTTGAGACAGGTTCTCTCAATGAACACAGAATTCACCAATTTTGCAAGGGAAGGAGTCCAGAGAACCCCACGGATCCTCCTCCTGCTCCGTTGGTCTCCATTTCCCTGGTGCTAGGATTAAAGACGCAGCAGGCTCTTCCCTGGGTACTTAGGATCTGAACTCACTTCTTCAGGCTCGCTTGCGTGCAGCAGTTACTTTACTGACTGACCCATCTCTCCAGTCCCTTTCTTTATATATTTTGTTCATTATTTTGAAGGCTTTTAAACATCATGTGTGAGTGTGTAAGGGTATGTGCAGATGAGTGCATGTGCCCACAGAGGCCAGAGACATCAGATCCCCAGAGCTGCCTTTACTGATGGTTGAGAGCTACTCCACAGCTTCTAGGACAGCAGTGCGTGCTCTTGACTGCTAATCTCTCCAGCACCTCATTGATTTATTTATTTGAGTCAAGGTCTTGATATGTAGCCCAGGCTAGTCTTGAACTGGAAAGCCCCCTCCCTGCCCCCCCCCAGTGCAGGGATCACAGGCATGTACCAACTTCTCTTTCCCTTCGAAGAAGAATGACATGTTTCTTCATTAATGAAGACATCATTGACATGTTATCCCCTTCTACTGTCCCTGAGGGAGCCTGGTAATTCCCAGAGACTCGGGGCCCCACCCCAGGACAATGAAGTCTCTGAGCCCCCAGCAGATAGGAAACACATGGCCAGGCAGTCTGTTAGGTTGTTGAGATCAAAGTGAGGCCTCTGGTACTGACATCCCTCCCCCTGGAGGGGCCCCAGCCGGAGCCCAAGCTCCTGGACCACATGGGAAGGTAATTTTTTCCAGCAATTCCATGGTTCTCCATCGGGAAGGGGGCCGCAATCGCCCCTGCAGAACATCTGTCAATGTCAGGAGATGTCTTTGGGCTTCGGAGCAGGAAGAAAGGGAGGTCGGGGGTAGTGCTGAACCAGCTGCAATTGCTGATGGCAAACGCCAGCTCGCTGAAAGTGCCATGGGAAAACAGGGTGTCCTCTAGAGGTTCTTAGCCTCATTACTGAAAAGATTGAAGAATGAACTCAATTGGAGACACACGGACGATTTTATCAGGGTTTAAAAGAAAACCCCAGAGCAGGCAGCTGTACAAGTCAGCAGAGGAGGAGAATGGAGGAAAGGGAAAAGGGCCATGCCATCTAAGCTGCCAGGGAGGTCAGACACGTGGCTGACACGGTTTGTCAGCCACACAGTGCGGAGGGAGGGAGGCACTAGAGAAAGTATAAGGAAGCTCAAAATGTTGGGGGAAACCCCCAAAATGTTGATGAGAGTATGCTTAGAAAAGAGGTAGAAAAAAGGGTAAAATGATGCTTGCCAAATAAACCTACCAGCTTATGTAGCTGTGACAAATACGCCTCTGCACTAAGGGCAGAGATTCTAGAAGGAGACTATAGTTTCTTATTAAAGGGCTAGCTATTCCACCCATCCCCTCCCATGGCATAGGATGAGCTCACTGTCCTAGGGATGGCCTTTACACAAAGTGAATGAACCAGCCCAGCTGGAACGTTCAGTCTCCACCCAGGCCGCAGATTCCATCATCTTGACCAGGAGAGTAAGTTCAAGTTCAAGGTAGCTGGAATGACATGTCGAAATGGCACTTGGGAAAAGCGGCATTAACCTGTATAGTCACAAGACAAAAGAGAAGTTATGAGTCATTGCAAATTATAGACAGAGGGGCTGGGGATGTGGTTCAGTTGCTCACCTGACATACAAAGTTGAAGGTTCAATACCCAGCATGCAGGTAAGGGCATGCCCGTGACCCCAGCACTCAGGAAGCAGAAGGTCAGGAGCTCAAGATCACTCTTGCCTATATATTGAGTTCTAAGCCAGCCTGGGACACATGAATCCCTGTCCCAAAGCAAAACCAGAATGTACTGGTGGGAACCTCCAGGCAGATGAACTGCAGGGAAATGCTGGGCTGAACTCAGAGGTCCACCTACCTCTGCCTCCAGAGTGCTGGGTTAAAGTCCCAAGCAGCCACTGCTGGCTTCTTTTTTTTAGAGACAAAACTTCAAATAGTCCAGACTAGCTCACACTCTCTTTGTGCTAGGAAGGAATACCCGGCTCTGTGCATGCCAGAGGCAAGCACAGCTCCCTGAGCTGAGCAACCTATTCAGTCGGATTCTTAGCTTGAGGGTTGATGGAAGCTACACCCTTGTGTGTCAAGAATGTCTTTTTAAAAGTCAAGAGGATATCAGATCATAGGAGAGGTGGGTAGTAAATGGTCATTACATGGCACTGAAGACAGTTGGGATAATTACTCTCTTGACCTACACCCATCATCTCTCTCAAAGCACATGTTCTACTCAGCCAGGGTCAAGAGGGCTGCACACTCTTGAAGACAAATCCAGCTTTCTTCAGAGAACTTCAGTTCCATTTAAACAGTGCAGAGGGTGGTCCCACTACAGAGAATGACCTGTGTGTGTGTGTGTGTGTGTGTGTGTGTGTGTATGTGTATGTGTATGTGTCTGTCTATGTGTGTCTGTGTTTCTATGTGTGAGTATCTGTGTATGTATGTGTGTGTATATGTGTGCCTGTGTGTGTCATCTGTGTGTGCATGTGTGTATCTGTGTGTGTATATGTGTGTCTCTGTATGTGTGTATGTGCATGTACCTGTGTGTGTGTCTTTCTGTGTGTTTGTGTGTATGTGTGTATCTCTGTGCATGGGTGTGGTCTGTGTGTATATGTATGTGCATGTGTGTGCACACCGGTGTGGTGTCTGTGTGCATGGGTGTGAGTGTATATGCATGTGTGTATGTGCGTGTGTGTGTGTGTGTGTGTGTGTGTGTATGTGTGTATCTCTGTGCATGGGTGTGGTCTGTGTGTATATGTATGTGCATGTGTGTGCACACCGGTGTGGTGTCTGTGTGCATGAGTGTGGTATGTTTGTGAGTGTATATGCATGTGTGTATGTGTGTGTGTGTGCGTGTGTGTGCGTGTGCGTGTGCGTGTGTGTGTGTGTGTGTCTGGGGGGTCAGAGGATAGCTTGTTTGTTCTTTTTCCATCATTCGGGTCCTGGGGATGGAACTAAGATACAGCACACAAGAAATGAAGATCAGGATGAGCTGCTGAAGGGGAGCGATATTGGGCTATTCACAGCTTTCCTGGGAATTCTGGAGCCATGCAGCCATTATCCTTTTTATAGTTCTTTCCTCACTATGACAATTGTCAACTGTTGTGCCCTGGCGGTATCACTTAGCATGCAGCTGGCATGGTAATGAGGTTGATTAGAAGTTGCCTGGTCATCATCACTCTGGCTCCATCTTGTGTCTAATAGTTGGTTGGACTGGTTGACCTAAAGGGAGACTTCTGGCCACAGATATCCTACAGATTAGGAAGAGCTAGCTATCAAATGGGTTTTCTGGGCACTACTCAGGGTGGCATGATATCAGTGGTCCCTGGGAGGCCAGTGTGGTGGCACATACCTGTAATCCCAGCACTGAGGCCAGACATCACAGCAAGGGCCAAACTAGCCTGGTCCAAATGGAAAGTTCCAGGCTATGATGGGCAACAGTGGATGGAGAACACCTTCAATCCCAGCACTTGGGAGGCTGAGGCAGGCAGATCTCTGTGAGTTGGAGGCCAGCCTGCTCTACAAAGCTACAAAGAGAAACCCTGTCTCGGGGAGGAAAAATGCAAACAAAACAAAAGGACATTCAAGATAGCTCAGTGAGTAGAGAGCCTGAAATTCCTGGGGTGAAATGAGGATTTCCACAGGGTGGCCTGGACCATGACACACAACAAACAAAGGACTGAATAAATAAATGTCAAGCATTTTTATAAGGGGGGAGGGCTGGAATGGAGCCCAGTCGGTTGAGGCTTGCCTGGCATACAGGCAGTCCTAGAAAATGGTGATGCCAGGAATGACGGATGGCACATACCTGTAATCCCAGCATTAGGGAGGTAGAGACAGGAAGGGGAGCAGACTCAAGACTCATGAGAATCTCTGCTTCCTAAACACAGGGATTAAAGGTGTGTGTAACCACGCCCCAGAAAAAGGGGCCTGAGTGGCCGGAGAGATGGCCCAGTGGATAAGAACCCCTGCTGCTCTTACAGAGGACCCAAGTTCAGTTTCCAGCACCCAGTAGGGCAGCTCACAACAGCCTGTAACAGCTAGCAGGGAGTCCAACCACTCTGGCCTCTGTGGGGACCCACACACTCGGTTTTTTTAATTAAAAAAAAAAATACAAAGGTGGGGGATGCTAAGAAGCCCTCAATTAGCAGCAAGGAGCCTTACAGAAAGGGGGTTCCCAGGCAAAACCCCCTCTACCAATGTGCTGGGGACAAAACTGGGTCTCAGTGAGGCAAGCCAGTGTGCACAGCTGCCACCAGCTTTGGTCTTTACTGAGTCCTTGGCGGTTCGCAGCACCAGTGGGGCCTGGAGAAGTTACTCATGTGCTGAGGCTCCAGGGTCCCGTCTGAGGACAGCTACTCCTACAAGGCAATCTTGGAAACTTCCAGAGCTTCCCTCCTCCAGATCCACTGCCTCCTGCCTAATTCCCAGAGGCCTGTGGCCTGAAGGTCCTTGTGACCCAAGAGACTGCAGGACCCCTCCACTCCCAGCCTCATTATAATCCCATCGATAGAGTCAAGCCTGCCATGGATCACATGCTTGTAATTCCTGCCCTTGGGAGGCCGAGGGAGGAAGACTGGTGGCTCCACCCAACCACCCAACCAGAGTAAAACCTTGTCAAAAACAAAACAAAACAAAATCCCAGGTGAAGTGTGTTGGTAGACTTTAATCCCAGCACTTGTGGGGAGCGAGGCAGAAGCAGACGGATCTCTTTGTGAATTTGAGGCCAGCCTGGTCTACATAGCAAATTCCAAGACAGCCAGGGAAGACAGCCAGGGCTACATACAGAAACCCTGAATCAGAAAAATAAATAAATAAATCCTATCTACAGGCTCAGTGACACCCTTCCCCGAGTGCCAGGACTGTTCACAATTGCCCTGCATTGTCAGGGTGATGACTGGACAGAACCAGAAAAGCAGGGAAAAGGGCCACGCCCGAATTCCTGAAAAATACCATTCCCAGAAAACACAACCATAACCCTCCTCTTTCGAAGCTTCTCCCGGGACCTCTTTTTTTTTTTTTTTTTTTTTTACCCAGCTTCTGGAACAACCCCCACTCGAGGAGTGAAAAGTAAACCTTGGGTCTCCCATGTCTGTTGTTGGCTAAAACCCTCATGTTCCCTTCCCTCTTATTGTTAGTTTCCCAATGCACAGCCAGGTACAGGTTTCAGGGCTACAGATGTGGCTCAGTTGGCAGAGGGTTTGCTTAGCATGAATGAGGTCTCAGGTTTGTACCTCAGGACGCCACCCATCAACTTTTATTCTTTTGTTTGTTTTGTTTTCCAGACAGGGTTTCTCTGTGGCTTTGGAGCCTATCCTGGAACTAGCTCTTGTAGACCAGGCTGGTCTCGAACTCACAGAGATCCACCTGCCTCTGCCTCCCGAGTGATGGGTCTAAAAGCATGTGCCACCACCGCCCAGCTCCAATTTTTATTCTTTAATGCATGCAGGTGTTTTGCTATATGTGTCTGCTCACCATGTGTGTGCCTGGTGTTCATGGATGCCAGTAGAGGGAACTAGATCCCATAGAAATGGAGATAGAGACTTCATTTCTCAATGGCCTCAAACTCATGCCAATCCTCCTGCCTCAGGCTGCTTAGTAATAGTGAACTGCCCTGTATGAGTGCTAAGAATAAAACCCTTGTCTTCCAGAAGAGCAATAGGTGTTCTTAACCACTGAGCTATCTCTCTATCTCTCCAGCCCTGACAGACAAACTTCTCAAGGTGGCTTATATCTTACATCCTAGCACTAAAGAGATAGAGGCAGAAGGAATAGAAATTCAAGGTAATTCTCAGCTATTTAACACAAAATCCAACTGGGATATAAGAAACCCTATCACAGTTTAAAAAAAAAAAAAATTTTCCCCCAAAGGACAGCTCAGCAGGTGAGGGCACTTGCCACAAATCCTATTGACTTAAGCTCAATTCCCTAGAACCTACATGGTGGTTGGTTCCCTAGAACCAACCCTACAAAGTTGTCCTCTGAGCTCTACACAAATGCCATGGCACATGTTCACCCATAGGCATCCATGTTTACATACACAGACACACACAGAATAATAATTTTGAAGGTGGGATTTTGTTTTTGTTTTTTGAGACAGTGTCTCACTATGTAGCTCTGGCTGGCCTAGAGCTCACTATGTAGACCAGGCTGGCCTGGAACTCAGAGACCGGCCTGCTTCTGCCTTCTGAGCACTGGGATTAAAGGTGTGTTTTAAGCCAAAACATATATATTCCCCCCATCAGTATTAAAGACTAAGTTCAGGCCCCACACATGTCAGGCCGGTGCTAAAAATACGTTATTTGGGGTTTTGACACAAGATCTCACTCTGTAGAAGAGGCTGGCCTCAAACTCACTCCAGTCTTCTTACCTCTGCCCCTGCCTAGCAGTAGCATCGCAATAGAGTTATAGTAGTGAGCTGCCATGAGGTCACTGGGAATCAAACTCCTGTTTTCTGGAAGAGTAGCAAGGGCTCTTAACCACTGAGCCATCTCTCCAGCCTTGACATAGCTCACTGAAAAAAAAAAAAATTGCATTGTTCTTTGGCTACCAAGGCCCAAATGCTAACTAAACCTTTGAGGTGTTCATTCTAGGTGCCCCCATGTGGTGGTAAAATGTTTACACAAGCATCTGGGGCTTCCGTGATTGAGACGTGACTCAGCAGTTAGAATTGCTCGCTGTTCTTGCAGAAGAGCCAGTGCCGAACCCATGGGCACCAGGCACTTACATACACACAGGCAAAACACTTGTATGCATGAGATAAGAGAGAATGAATATAAAAGTACGAACATATAGGATGCTCTCCTGTTGTTTTCTTTCTATACTTTTTGTTTTGGTTTTGTTTTTTTTTTTTTTTTGTTGTTTGTTTGTTTGTTTGTTTGTTTGTTTTTCAAAATGGTTTCTCTGTATATCTTGGAACTCACTCTGTAGATCTGGCTGGCCTCTAACTCACAAAGATCCGCCTGCCTCTGCCTCCCAGGTGTGCTGGGATTAAAGGTGTGTGCCATCCCCTACCCAAAATATTTAAAGATCTATTTGTGTGTAGGAGTCTTTTGCCTGCATGTATGTAACATGTGTGCCTGGTGCCCTGCAGAGGTCGGAGTTTCTCGTCCTCTCCAACTACAGTTAAGGATGGCTGTGAACTTCCACGTGAGTACTAGGGATCGGACCCAGGTCCTCTGCAAGAGCAACAAGTGCTCTTAACTGCTGAGCCATCTCTCCAGCTCCTACTTTTTTTTTTTTTTTTTTTAATTTGTTTTGTTTTGTTTTAACAGTCTAATCTACAGGGCCCCAGCCAGAGAACATAAAATGAAGAGTAGGAAAAAACAAAATGTGTTATGGAATGCCTGTGATTTTATCACTGGGGAGGGGGAGGCAGAGGGATTGTGAGTTGGAGACTAGCTTGGCTTACAAAGCAAAACATCTTCTCAAAATAAAAGTAAAGTGCTGGCCTGGCATGTGTGCAGCCCTGGATTTCAGGTCCAGGACTGCCTGAAGCAGGACATGTTGCTGCAGGCTTGTAATCCCAGCACTGGGGAGGTAGAGGCAGGAGGCAAACCTTCAGTGGCAACTCCTCTTGGTGACCAAGCACACCATCGTAAGTTCATGTACAGAACGGCTGTTTCCACCTCCTTACAGACCTTAGCCAGGCTTGTGAGGACTTGTGAAGGGACGAGCGTGGGCAAAGCCACCCTTGACTGTTCCAGAGCCACTCACCTATCTCAGCAGGATGCCCACGCTGTACCGAGCCCCCTGGCTAAGTGACTGGAGCCCCAGAGCCAACACCAAGAGCCAAGACATCAGCCACTTCCTAAGGCTGGACCCAACGGGATGGATGTGAGCAAACCCAAGAGTCGGCCCTGCTGCCACGCCTCACCCAGCCCCCCTTTCACTTCTGAAACATGTATATACTCAGCTGACCTAAAACTCACTGCATCGACAAGGATGACCTCGCACTTCTGACCCTCCTGCCTCCACCTCCAGAGCGCTAAGATTACGGGCATGCACCACCATGCCTGGTTTTAGGTGGTGCTGGGAACAGAATCCAGGGTTTTGTGCATGGGCAAGCACCCTATCACTCGAGCTCCATCCCGTTAAATAAACCAGGAGATGTGCACGTAGGTGAGTGGAAGGGCTTACATTAGCTAGGAAGGAGTAGGTGCCCCCTAGAGCGTGGAACCCTAGCAAGCAGAAGAGGAAAAAAACAGGCCAGGCCTGTGCCTCACTTAGATTCATGGGCTGGGACCCTGAAAATTAGACTAAGGGATAAGGGGAGGAGGCAGAGCTGTCTTGGCCCCGTAGTTCCAGCACAGGTGGGGACAAGGGGAACAAGTCTGATAACAGCATATTAACCATGTAGATTTCAGACAAGTTATGTTTCACTTCCCTCATCTTTAGGGAGAAGATCAGAGATTTCCACCTTCAAAGTATTAAATGAGATACTGTCTCTTGTCAAACAGGAGATGCTATCTTCAAAGCCTTTGTGGAGCAGAGTGCTGGCTCATTCCCTTAGTCAGTACTAACGCCAAGACCAGGTATGCAACATCTTTTTTGTTGAGGGTTTTCTAGTTTGCTACTTTTGAGGCAGAGTCTCCTGGAGTCCTGGCTAGGTTTGAACTCCCATTTCAGTGTGTGTGTGTGTGTGTGTGTGTGTGTGTGTGTGTGTGTGTATGTGTGTGTGACTTTGGATTCTCCTGTGCCTGCCTCCTAAAACTATAGGTGTGTCTCCATGGCTCCATGTCTGGTTCATTCTGTGCTGTATTTAAACACAGGGCTTCCCAAGTGAAATAAATAAATAAATAAATGAGAGAGAGAGAGAGAGAGAGAGAGTGTGAGAGAGAGAGAGAGAGAGAGAGAGAGAATCCCATCTTTAAGCAGGACATGTCCGGGCACACACGCATAAGCCCAGCAATTGGGAGGCCAAGGCAGTAGAACCCAACCTCAGAGGCCGCACAGTAAATCTGTCACAAAACAAAAGCCCCATCCTTTATCCTAGACATTTTAACTTCTGGGAATCTAGCCTAGAAAATATATGTATCCCCGAGCCCTTTATGCAGCAACTTGTGTGCCCATGAAACAGTTTGGAATGGCACTATTATCTAATGCCAGGCGTGGTGAGGCTTTGTGGCCACTCTGAACCAGGTCTGCATTTCAATGTGTTTGAGGGTGATGCGTTGATCAGGAGGCTGCCCAGCCTCATCTGAACAGGCCTACTTGCCTCCAAGGTCCCTACCTCTTGATTTTAGAGTTGCCTTTGTTGCTTTTGGCCTAGGGCCCTCTATGTAGGCCAAACTGACCTTAAACACAGCAAGCTGGCTGCGTTTGCCTACTGAGTGCCAGGATTAAAGGCATGTGTCACCATGCCTGGCTACTGTTTGTTGTTGTTGTTTTTGTTTTTGAGACATTCTTTTGTAGCTTAGGCTAGCCTCAAAGTCCCTATGTATCCAAGGATAACCTTGAATTTCTGGTCCTCCTGCCTCTGCCTCTCACATTCTGGAATTATAAGCATGTGACACTACTGTTTAGTTTTGAGGCAAGGGAGCATTCTGTAGCACAGGCTACCCTTGAACTCTTGGAAATCCCAAGTGCACAGATTACAGGTGGCTATCAGGAAAACCAGCATCCTATCCCTGGGTGCAGGCATGTTACCACACACCTGGAGGCACTCTAGCCAGCCAGCCAGTCATGGCAGGGTTTTTCCTGATTCTCCTTAACACACTCAGGGGACTGCAGGAGAGGTTGCCAGCTGAAGCTCACGCCAGGCAGGGCAGGTTGGAGCTTGCCCACTCTTCAAAGGCTTCTCTCCCTCCCCTAGCCATTACCTGCACAACTGTAGGTGCCAGGGACCAGTACACCTTACATAATGTTGGCCAGGAGGAAGAACCCTTGACCCAGACAGAGGAAGACACCAGGGAAAAGTCAGAGGGTCCCAAGAAAAGTGCCACATAGTCAAAAGAGGATGTAGGCTCTGGGGGTCCCCAAGCCTGGGATGAGTCTCTGTCATTTACCTGATGTGTTGTAACTTCTTACAACTTGTCACTCCATTTTGAGCAGCAATAAACAACAAAGAGAAAGACAGTACCAGGCGGTGGTGGCACATGCCTTTAACCCCAGCACTCGGGAGGAAGAGGCAGGCGGATCTCTATGAGTTCAAGTCCAGCCTGGTCTAAAGAGTGAGTTCCAAGACAGATTCCAAAGCAATACAGAGAAACCCTGTCTGGAAAAAAAAGAAGGGTTGCTGAAACCTAATAACTCTCTGACACCTTCTTCTCTAGGGAACATTGACAGGACAGGTTGTTGTTTTTTATTATTTAATTTATTATATTTTTGTTTGTTTTTCGAGACAAGGTTTCTCTGAGTAACAACCAGGCTGGCTTCAAACTCACAGACATCTGCCTGCCTCTGTTTCCTAAGTCCTGGGATCAAAGGTGTGCACTACCACCAAACAACTTTTAATTTATTTTTTAAGACAAGGTCTCGGGGCTGGAGGGATGAGAGCTCTGACTGCTCCTTCAGAGGACCTGGGTTCAATTCCCAGCACCCTCATGACAGCTGTCTGTAATTTCCATTCCAGGAAACCCAACAGCCATGGCAAAACACCAACACACCTAAAATAAATAATAAATAAAAAAACAGTCTGTTTACAAAAAAAAAAAAAAAAAGGTCTCAGCTGGACATGGTGGCACTTGGCACTAGGAAGGCAGAGGAAGCTGGATCTCTGAGTTCAAGGCCAGTTTGGTCTACAGAAGTTCTAGAACAGCCAGGGATAAACAGAGTATTCAGATTGTCTTGGTGGGTAGGAGTTGGGGGGATCAGGAATCTCCCTTGTAGCTCTGGTGACCTGGATAGTAATCCTAAAATCTTCAGGTTAACCAACAATGCCATATTGCAACTTAGGGTCAGAAACATGGCTTGGACCCTAACTCTTTCTAGGATTCTGGGTCTCAAAGCCAGGGACTTTTATTTGTTAGGCAAGCACTTCACCAACTGAGCTATATCTCCAATAATCCAAGTCCAGAAGCTTCATTTTCCTGTTTTAAAAGCTACTGATTACGGCAGAAGGGCTCATCCATCCTCAGTGACATCGCAGCCTGAAAAAGTGACCAGCTACCTAGCACCAAGTGTTTCAGGGATGTATGGTGTGGTAGTCTCAACCCAAGCCTGCCTCCAGTAACTGTTCACCTCTCCTCCCTCCCCCGCCCACCACTCTACCTTCTCACTGCTTCTGAAGTCCCTCCTTTCTCCTAAAACTGGCCATAAGCTCAGGCTAGCAAAAGAACTCCAGAAGTCTCTTCTCTGAAGATGCAAACTGTAAGCATTTTAGAGCTTCTGAGCCAAGGGGGGAAATCCCAGACACACTGTGGGCCTTTAGCTTGTACAACAAATGCCTGTGGCAGTATGGATCAGGAGAGAAAGACGCTCGCTTGGGAGTTTGTTTTCTTTTCTTCCTTCCTTCCTTTCTTTTTTTCCGTTTCTATGATAAAATACTTGGACAAAAAGCAACTTGAGAGGGAGTTCATTGTGGCTCACAGTTAAGGCTGCAGTCCACTATGGTGGGAAGTCATACCAGCAGAAGCCTGATGCAGTGTGTGTGTGTGTGTGTGTGTGTGTGTGTGTGTGTGTGTGTGTGTGTGTGTGTAGGGATGTGTGTGTGCATGTGTAAAGGGATTTGTGTGTGTAGGGATGTGTGTGTGTTCATGTGTAAAGGGATGTGTATGTATGTATGTGTGAGAAGGTGTGTGTGTGTGTGTAAAGGGATGTGTGTGTGTGTGTGTGTGTGTGTGTGTGAAGGGATGCTGCTGCCTAGCCTCCTCCCTCCACACAGCCACAGGAAAAGCAGTGGGTGGTCTTCCCACCTCAGTTAACATAATTAAAATAACGTCCCCTAGGCATGCCCAGAGGCCAGCCTCCCAATCATTAGATTCTGTCAACTTGACAACACCAAATACCAAGAGAGAGAAGTCAGAAAGCCTAGAGAGGAGACCCCATCAGTCTAAACACTCTGACATGAGGAGTTTTGGTGGCCCTATGCAAGTTCTCCATCTACCACCATCGCCAAGGTCTTCCGGAGCCCCTGTGGGTGGGATAACTGTAGAGTTCCCCAAGACCAACAGGCCTTCTCCCCTGGCCTCTCCTCCCAGTATCTCCACCCTTCCCCCTTCTCCAAGCAGCAAGCCAACAGTTCTCCAGGCCCCTTCAGGCTCCACCCCTCAGGCTCAGACCTGGCCTGGAGTCATTTGTGAAAGAAAAGAAATGACTTCACTCAGAGGAGCCCCCCCAAAAGGAGGTGGAAAGTTGGGTAGACTACAAACATCAGGTGCTGTGTGTCCCCATCAAACAGAGTCTGGAGCTAGTGGTGGCCTTATACAGCTGTAGTCCCAGCAATCCGGAGGCTGGTAGGAGGAGAGTTAGGAGTTCAATTCCAACCTGGGCTACAAGGCAGAGGGCTGGGGTGGTGGAGCATGCCTTTAGTTCCAACACTTGGAGGCAGAAGCAGGTGGATCTCTGTGAGTTGGAAGCCAGCCTGGTCTAGAGTGGGTTCCAGGACAGTCAGGACTACACAGAGAAACTTAATTTTTAAAAAAGAAGAAGAGACAAACAAACAAAACTGTGAGAAAATGAGAAAAAGTTTAAATATTTTTTTCTGCTTATTTATTTTTGAGATGGGGGGTCTCACTGTGTAGCACAGGCTGGCCTTGAAATCACAAAGACTAAAGGCCCACCTCCCTCTGCTCCCCAGGTGCTGGAATTAAATAAAGGCTTGTACCACTTTGCCTGACTTGTTATTTCCTGCATATAAATATTTTACTTGAATGTATATGTATGCCTGGAGTCCAAGGAGGTCAGAAGAGGGCATCAGATTCCCTTGAACTAGAGTTTCAGATGGTTGGGATGGATCCTCCAGTAGATACTGGGAATTGAACCTGGGTCCTCTGAAAGAGGGACCACTTGCAGCCAGAGCTCTTAAAAGCTGCACCATCTTACCAGCCCCTAACACTTTTTTTTTTGTTTGTTTTTTGTTTTGTTTTGTTTAATCAAAGGTAGTCAGCATAGCAGGGGTCCATGTTCCCTTTCCCCTTTACACTGATAGCGAAGAGTCAGATGTGAAGTAGGGCTCATGGGAAGGGATGTGGTCCCACCCATTTTGATGCCAAGTGGCTCATGACACATCTCTTTTTTTCTTGCTATGCTACTTTCAATTTGCCTTTGTGTAACATTTAGATTACTCTTTTGTTCAGAGGCCCCTTGATAGATCATTCCACAGACAGAAGAGGGAAGCAAGGCTCAGAGAAGCAGCTTAACCTGATCGAGAACACACAGCAGTGGCAGAGCTCGGGCACTTTGAGTCTGTGCCCTCCCTCCTTGTCTCAAGCGCTCTGTCCTGCACTTACTTCCAGCCCTGCCCTGACCTCAGCTGCACCCCTGCTCACCCCTGCTGAGTGACACTGAGACCCTTGAAGCAGGCAAGTGTTCTGGGTGGTGATTGAGGGGGGGCTTCTGTGTGCAGTCACCAGCTTCCCCCCGCAGGCAGGCAGTTTTAATGAGGTTTGGTAATAAATGGACTCTTTTGAACACTGTGTGTGTAATAACAGTTATTTAAAGTATCCAGTAGATTAAAAAAAAATAATGAGTGGTTTAGCTGGCAGAGTGGCTCCTGGCAGAGTAGAGGGCATCGAGCCGCAGGCTCCAGGGAGTAGAAACATGGTCCTTTTCTGGGCTCACTGGAGCCGGTGTGGCTTCCCGGGGTCTCTGGGTTCTGTCCCTCCAAGGAGGGTTAGATTCCAGCTAGAATGATAACTTCTCCAAATGACTAGCCTCCCATCACATGCATGTGCTAGAGAGGCCTAGGTCAGCTGAACTCACAGAGGTCCTCTGCCTCTACCTCCCGAGTGCTGGAACTAAAACTGTTTGCTACTACCGCCCGACTTCTGTATTTATTTTTAAATTTTTAATTTATGTGTGTGAGTTACCACGTGCACCCGATGCCACTGGGTGAGTTGAGCATGTGGAGATCAGAAAGCAATGTGTATGACTCAAGTTTGCCCCTCATCACGTGGATTCCATTGATCAAAGGCAGGTCTCATGTTAGGCTGCATGAGCCATTTTGCCAGCCAGGAGCTGCTTCTAGACAAAGGTCAGGGGTCATAAGGTGATGGGAGAATGTCAGGGCTGGGAGAGACACCAGACAGTACCCAGTTCTCCTTCCTAAAGCCTAGGCTGTGTACAAACCACCTTTCTTTGTGCAGCCCTGGCTGTCCTAGCACTGGCTCTATAGAACAGCCTGGCCCTGAATTTACAGAGATCAAGTACTGGGATTAAAGGTGTGTGCCACAACCACCGGGCTATAACTGCCTTTATTATTACTATTTTCATTTTTGTTTTGTTTTTCCAGGCAGGGTTTCTCCATGTAGCTCTGGCTGTCCTGGAACTCTCTCAGAGATCTGCATGCCTCTGCCTCTCAAGTGCTGACTCTTTGGGCACTCACATGCATGGTGCACAGACATAAATGTAGGCAAAACATCCATCACATACAATTAAAAATAAATATGAAAACATATTCACCTTACTGTGGATCGTGTGTCTATGTATGTGTGGGGGGCAGGGAGTGGTGCACATGACTATTATATCTAAGAAGCCCAGAGGAGGCTGTCAGTCCCCTGGAGCTGGAGTTCTAGGTGGTTGTAAAAGGCCGGAAGTGGGTGTTGGATAACTGAACTCTCATCCTCTGGAGGAGCTCTCCTCACTGCTGAGTCATCTCTCCAGCCCCTTTTTTATCTTTTCCTTTCTGTCTTTGGTACATTAGGGATGGAACCCAGGGCCCCATGCATGTGAGTGTGTGCTGTATACTGAACTGTACTCCTGGGGTAGCCCTAAGCAAAATCACAGTGGGACCATAAACCTATCAGGGTGTAGATGAACTTTCTTACATTTTCTTTTTTTTTTTTTTTTCTTAAGAGTGCTGGGGATGGAGCCCAGGGCATGCACTGTGCCACAGAGCCACACCCTCAACCCAAACAAGCCCTGTCATGTCTGCACACAGTAAAAGTTCAGTGTTTTTGGAGCAAATGTAAGAATGCCTTTCCTTCTTTAACCTGGCTGTCTATTTGTGAATTTTAGAATTAGCCTGGATATTTAGAATTGTAGGGACTTCCCATGAGATTAATAATGTGGTTTTTCTTCCTCCAGTTTCTCTCTCTTTTTTTCTTTTCCAAGACAGGGTTTCTCTGTGTAGCCCTGGCTGCTCTGGAACTTGCTCTATAGACCAGGCTGGCCTCAAACTCTCAAAGATCTGACTGCCTCTGCCTCCAAGTGCTGGATTAAAGGTATGTGCCACCACTGTCTATGAGTGTCTGTCTGATTTGTTTTTTTGTTTGTTTGTTTTGAGACAGGGTTTCACTATGGGGTTGGTAGCCAAGAACTTGCTATGTGGACAAGGCTGGCTTGGAACTCACAGAGATCACCTGCCTCTGCCTCTTGCATGCTGGGATTAAAATTGTGTGCTGCCATGCCTTAGCTTGCTTTTCTTACTTTTTTAGACAGGTTGGCCTCAAATGTGCTTTGTAGCTGGAAAGGGAGTATAACTTTGGATTTTTCCCCCACCCTCTACTTCAGAGTGTTGGGATCACAGGTGTATGCTACCATTCTGAAAGGATTACAGTTCTATAAGATGTAACATAGTTTGCAGTGCAACAGCTCCGCGCCTCCAGGGCTACCACAGTCACCAGGGTCACCAGTCTGCCGTAAAAGGGCTGTACCCTTTCTTCTTTTGTTGTAACCTTTAGGGGAGTGAGTTGACACCATGCTGGGATAAAGCCCTATTTTTCCTGCCTATTCAAATTCCAGTGGCTCAACCTCCTCACTGGAAAGGCATTTGGCTTAGCTCATTTCACAGTCGAAGTTGAGTGGATGTCTATAACATATCACACAATCACTTTGTGCCTTGTTCCTGCCACAACCTCAATAGGTCTTGATAACATAGCTTGGACTCACTTTGTAGCCTAGGCTAGCCTAGAACTCCTGATCTCCCCTCCTCTGCTTCCAGAATGATGGGATCACAGCCTTGAGCCACCAGAGCCTAGTCAGTCTTTCACTGGTTTCAAACCTGTATGACCAGCTGGCTGTGGTGGCATTGGCCTGTAACCCCAGAATTTAGGAGGTGGAGACAGGAAGACTACACATTCAAGACTATCCTTGGCTAGCTGGTCAGTGAGTGTGCACCTTCACTCAGAGGCAGAGGCGGGTAGGTGGATCTCTGATTTTGAGGCTAGCCTGGCCAACAGAGTGAGTTCCAGGACAGGCACCAAAACTACACAGAGAAACCCTGTCTAGGGGACAGGGAGAGGCTATCCTTGGCTATAAAGTGAACTGAAGATCCTGTCTCAAAGTGGTAGCACATACCTTTAATCCCAGAGGCAGTCAGATCTACAGAGTAAGTTCCAGGACATCCAGTGCTACACAGACAAACCTTGTCTTAAAGAAAACCAAAAACCAAACAAACAAAAAGCCCAGTATCTGTACTGTTCTCTGACAGGGAAAACAGACTCTGCAGAACATGTCTGTTACTTGAAAGCTTGAGTGGGGGACAGTCTTCTAGTATGATGGTGAGTTATTGATTAGAGACTAGTTCTGCAGATTGTGGCTCCATCATGAATGCAAACACAGGTCAGGATAGAGAGCCACTGGTGGCTGCAAACTAACCACGTATGTTGATTAAATTGATTTCGATCCAGGTTTTCCCGGATTGGAGAAATTACATTTGCTTCCCCAGACGAGCCCACTCTCATTTCACATTTCTCCTGGCCTCTCTTCTATTAAAAGGGAAACGGTAAAACCTGTCAGGGCACAATTGCAAAGTGCTTGCTTAATCCTTGAAGACTGCAAGAGCCCTCTCCAGCCCTTGGGACTTTTCTTACCTTCAAAACAGGATGTACCTCAGGCAGGAGAATGCCGGGAAATGCTCATTGAATGGGCTTAACCCAGAGCCTTCTTTGTGCCAGCTTCATGGGTCCTATGTCCTTTAGTGAGAGCTCCTCTCCATGAACTAGGGGGTAAACACCCCAAGGATGAAAATAGCCAGTGGTGAGGAAAATGAACAAATAGGTGGCACTTCTCAGGCTTTTGGAAGCAGAAAAGTCTCCTGGGATATCTCCTGGATGCATTTTCCTGGCTGAAGTGTAGCTCAGTGATAGTGTACACCCTTTTGTTTGTTTCATCGCTTACTTTTTCTTTTTTTGCCTCTTTGTTGCTCTTACTTTTTAAGACAGGACCTCCTGTGGCTGAGGATGTATGCAGGCAGGGATGACCTTGAATCCCTGATCCTCCTCCCTTCCCTAACCAAGTGTCCAGCTAAAACGGAATGCTAAAAATATCCCAGTCCCTGTGTAGGATCTCCATCACTGCAGACATGAAAATAACATCAAGCTAAGCATGTTGTTCAGACCCATCATCCCGGCAGTTGTGGGGCAAAGTCAAGAGGATCAAGAGTTTGAGGTCACCCTTGCCACCATGGTGAATTGGAGGCCAGCCTAGGGGTACATATTGATTACAAAGATGAGGAGGAGAAGGAGCTAGAAAGGTTAAGAGAGCTCACTGTTCTAACAGAGGATCCAGATTTGATTCCCAGCACCCACATGGAGACTCACAAGTCTTTACTTCCAGTTCTAGGGAATCTGACACCCTCTTCTGGACTCTATGGGCACTGTATACATGTACAAACATGCAGGAAAACGCCCTCATATACATAAAATAATAAATTTTTAAAATCATAACTTTTTTTTTGAGACTGGGTTTCTCTGTGTAACAGCTCTGGCTGCACCAGAACTCATTTTGTAGACCAGGCTGGCCTGTCTCCCGAGAGCTGGGAGTAAAGGAGTATGCCACCGTACCCAGATAAAATCATAATTATAATTATAATGAACAGCCAGGTACAGTAGCACATGCCTCTAATTCTAGCATTCGAGAGGCAGAGGCAGGCAGATCTCTGTGAATTCAAGGTCAGTCTGGCTTACAAAGTGAGTCCCAGGTCAGCCAAGGGTACATAGCAAGACCCTGTCTCAAAATAAAGAGAGATAAGTTAAAAATTGAAGCAAACAAAAAAAAATGGCATATTCTTTTCTTTTTTGAAATATTTACCTATTGCCTTTATTTGCATGCATCGGAATTTTGCCTTTTTGTATGGGAATGTACCACGTGCAAGCGGCAGCTACCACATGGGTACTGGGAAGAGCAATGCATGCTTTTAAGTGCCTGCCGCCATCTCTCCTGCCTCTGCAGTTTCTGTTTTAGTAAGGTAGCTTCTAAGAAACTCCCAAGGGATGCTGACTCTGCTTGTCCTGGGGTCACCACAGCTTCCTGGCCTGGGCTGAGAAGCTCCGATTCTCCTACCTGTCCTACCAGCCAGCTGTGCAGCCCTAAGTGCCCTAAAAAGCGTCTCTGATTCTTTCTTCTGGATATTAGTTAGGTCAGCAGGAAAATGCAGGCAGTTTCCTGCATGCCATCTGTCCTGGGTGTCCACTAGATAACGGCAGGGAAAACCACAGGCTAAGCCCAGGATAGCTACCAGGCTGGGGACTTAGAGGTTCAGCTGTAACATTTAAAGACCTTTTGGATCCTAAAATTCCATGACTTACTGTCAGAAATAGAATAGTTTGTTTTTTTTAATTAAATTATTTTTATGTGTGTGGTGTTTTGCCTGTATGTATGTCTATGCATCACGTGGCATGCCAAGGAGGCCCAAGGAGGCCCAAGGAGGGTGTTGGATCACCTGAAACTGGAGTTACAGCCAAATGTGAGCCACTGTGTGGGTGATGGGAATTGAACCAGGTCTTCTGGAAGTGCTGTCAGTGGTCTTAAATGCTGAACCATCTCTCCAGCCCCTAGAACAGGACCTTAGGACAGGGATTTGTAGGCTCCCTACAGATCTGGATAGGAGGAAATAGTAAATTTGGAAGGAACCCCAGATCAATGTTGCCATTTTACTGACAGGGGAACCCATACCGGAAGCAAAAAGTCTTGACTTCAGATCAACCAAATAGTTTTCCAGTTGTGCTCGCAAAGGCTGTGTCAGGTCTCAAACCCACAAACCACTGAGATGCCTATTGACACATCAAAGCAGGCCTGGCTACCAGATTCTCCCAGCATCCCTCAATTCCTACCTGTTACAGGATACTCCTGGCTGGCACACCCACCCCCTACCCTAAACTTCTCCGGCCCAGAGACTGGGGCTGCACCTGCCCTTCTCCGAATTACTCTGCTCTATATAATTCAGCCATTTTGGCTATGTGACACTTTTCTGGCCTTTTTACCTCTTGGTCACTGCCTCTTGGTCATGGCTCCTCTCTTGACCTCCCTGCCCCTCTGTCCTCTCCTGGTCGGATTCAGTCTGCAGGCCATGTTCAGCCTGGGCTCTTCCCACTGCCTGTTTTCTCTTTACATCTCCAATAAAAAGTCTCCATGCTTTAGGGGTGGCCCCGACCTCCTCCTAGTTCACGTTTTCATTCATCTACTGGCTTTCCAGTTATGCTTGCAAAGGTAGTACAGCTCGAAGGGCATGAAATTCCTGGGCAGCTCAGTGGGTTAAAGCACTTGCCTTCAGGCCTGAAGACCTAAGGTCTGTCCCTGGCAGACACAACTCCTGCATCCTGTAAGTTGTTCCCTGACCTCCACAGGAACCCACGGGCATGCCCTCTCCCCCTCCCCCCAAAAAAAAAGAAAGAAAAGAAAGAAAATGTAAGTCAGGCCTAGTGGCTGTGCCTTTAATCACAGCACTCAGGATGCAGAGGCACAAGTTCTAGCACAGCCAGGGATGCACAGAGAAACCTTGTCTCAAAAATTAAATTAAATTTAAAAAAAGGAGAGAAACAAACAAAACATCAAAAGTAAGAAAAAAAAGAATATTTTAGTATATTAACTCTAGATAGGCAAGATGTTATTTCAATGTGGAATCAATGTTTGTTTGGTTTTTGGTTTTTTGAGACAGGGTTTCTCTTTGGCTTTGGAGGCTGTCCTGGAACTTGCTCTTGTAGACCAGGCTGGTCTTGAATGCAGAGATCTGCCTGCCTCTGCCTCCCCGTGCTGGGACTAAAGGTACCAATACCTGGCTGCTTCAGTTTACTTTTGAGATAGACTCTGGGTGTATATATATTAGGGTGATCTGAGATTCACTGTGTAGCCCAGGCTGGCCTTCAACTCTTAGCAATCCTCCTGTCTTACTTGGCAGAGTGTTAGGATTATAGGTGTGTCCTGCCCTACCAAGCTTATCCTTTACTTCTGGACATGCCTAGGATTGAACCTAGAGCCTCTCACATGCCAGGCAAGTGTTCTGCTGAGCCCTATCCCCAGCTCTATTTGCTTTTTATATGAGGTCTCTCTATGTTGCCCTAGCTAGTTTCAAACTTTTGATCCCCTTTGCCTCAGTTTCCCAAGTAACTGGGACTACATAGCTACGTACTATCATGCCCATATTAATTTAATAAAACTGTTCATGACGCCTGTCGTGGGGTTGTTGTTTTGTTTGCTGAGTCTTCAAGTGTAATGTGAGCTGGGTATGGTGGTACAAACCCATGATACAGCATTCTGGAGGTGAGGCAATAGGATACCAGTTCAAGGTCAGGCTGGGCTACAAGGTGAAACCCTGCTTCAAGAACAAAGGAAAAAACAAAAACCCCAAACGAAACAAACCCAGTGTGTTGCTATAATTGCAGCATGGACCTGCCATATTCAAGGGTCCAGTAGCTTCTAGCTTCCTGGTTCAACAGTACAGGCAGATTGTGTATCATCCTATTGTGGTCCAATTGGACCTATCCAGACCATCAGATTTCATCTCTGTCTGGAGCTGGGGGTGTGGGTCAGTGGGTAGCGTTTGCCTAGCACGTATGAAGCCCGATTCAAGTCCCAGCACCACACAAACAGACTATGATGGTCCATGTCTGTAATCTCAACACTCCAGAGGTGAGGCAGGTAAATCAAAAGTTGAAGGGCATCATTGATTACATTGTGAGTTCAAGACTGACCTGGAACACTTGCAACCCAGTCTAAAAACAGTGGGTGGCTTGGTTTTTATATGAGTGCGACTTGAGACTTGACTAGCCTGGGAGCTCCCTGAGGTGGAGCTGGATGGAATCACACCTCTGGGAGGGGCTCTGGCTGTAGCTGAGTTCAACCTTATTGAGGAGCAGCAGCAGAAAAGGCTAACAGCAAGATCATCCATATTTCCAAGTACAAACAGGCCAGTCCCCTGTGCCCAGACAGAAGGGCCTAGAAGTCTCAGTCCCTGCTCTCCCTTCCCTTCAGCCCCTGCTCTAAACCTTTCTTCTCTCCATGAGCTAAAATGAAGTAAAATTCCCAAGCTTGAGTAGGGTTTGGAGGGAGCACTCCCGGCTTGCCCTGTAGGTGCACCTCACTGTCACACTCCTTACATAAGCTGAGCAGCGGCCGGCCGATATGCCTCGCTGATGAGTGTGTGCGTTTGCACCCCCATCTCAGCAAGGGGTCTCACTTGGGCTTTCTTTCCCTGGGTCTGAAATAGTGTAAAACCAAGGCATGTATGTAGTGGCAGAAAACACCTTTATCACCCGCCGAGAAGGGCCAGTTGGTGGGTGTTATCCCCCAGAGTGCTCCTCTCCAGCACAGCCTCAGGAAAAACCAGTTTTGGAAGCGCCACACCTTGGGTCAGATGATGCAACGTGATATTAGCGTTGGGTTGCATCAGCGGTTCTGACGCATGTGCCTTTTACGCCGGCAGAAAGCAGTATAATGGGGCAGGAGAAAGAAAGAGACGTTCGCTGCTTGAAAGCCTTTTAAAGGCGCCCTCAGCGTTTCTAATTGGCCACACAGGGTGTTGTCGGGAAGATAAACGCCCAACCAGCCACCTCCCCCGGACAAGCTCCAGCATGCCGTTTCCTGAAACCCGGACCTGACGGCACACTTAAGGCAGAATTCTTTTCTGGTTGGTTCTAATGTTTTATATCAAAGCCTCAAGGTTTAATCTCCTCAATCTTTTCGAATGCTTAGCCTATTAAGAGGCTTTCAAACGGTGCTCTTGACCGGAATATCTCCGAAATGCACCAGTTGAGGCTCATTTTCGGAGTTGTTTTACATAAGTGCATCCAGCTCTCAGGACACACAGACTTGTGACTGTATCAAACAATTTAGATTTGGTTCGCTCGGAGTCTGTTTGCCTTCAGATATGTGTATGTCGTCCACTCCCCCCCCCCACTTGCTTCTCGATATAATAAAGAATGAACCCCAAAGACCCTAGAACTCTCTAGTCAACCAAGGAAGTTGCCGAAAAGAAACTTGCAACTCTCTCGTAACTCAGGCACTTGAGAGGTGGAGGAAGGAGCAAATGCAATGCCAGCCTGGGCTACATGGTGAGTTTCAGGCTAGCCTGGGCTACGTTGAGACAAAACAAAACCCCAAAGAGAAAGAAAAAAGAAACAGCTGGTAGAGGAGAAAGTGATACTGCGATGCAAGCCTTCCCCTAGTACCAGCCAAGTCGATCTTTCTCCAATGGGCAATCCTGCACATTGCCAGCCCGGTTCTGTGAACTGGCCCCGGTCGACTCCCCACTCCTCAGCCTTGACACTTTAATCTCACCCCAGCACCTCTGGCCACTTCCCTTCCGGGTTCCCTGCACTACTCCATGGTGCTGGGAAAATGCTTTCTACCCCTTTTGTGGCAGGTCGGATTCTTTAAATTGCTCAACTCAGCTTGTCCAGGAAACGCCTTCCTTGATCCTGGAATGGGGTAAGTACCACACTTTCGGTTATTTCTCTATCTTTCTCCTTACTCTACCTTCGAACTGGGCAGAGACCTTGTTCTCTACGTCAGTATTTTCAGCATCTAGCACCCTTGCATCTTGTTTTGCTTGTACGGGGGCGCAGTAAAAATGCTTAAAAAAAAAAAAAAAGAAGAAGAAAAACTTCCCATCACAAGTAGTTTCAAGTCCACTTATTCCACCCCCCCCCCGGGATAATTACTAAGTTCTTAGTATATCAAACCTTTATGTAACTTGAACGCGCAACAGCACCCGGTTGCATCTTAGGGCCACATCCACAGTGAATAAACTCTATCCTCTGTCTAAATAGGAGAGTTATTCAAATTGTATTCATCTTTCATTCCAATCACTCAATTAGGGCACGTCCCCGGTTGGCTGCTGCGTGAGCAAAGCAACTATTTTCCAGCGACTGTCCTCAGGTGACCTGTCTAGACGCTCAGAGGAAAAAACAAGAGAATCTGACACTCTCTGGAGCCCCAAAGACGCCGGTGACGCGCAGGCCGCGCTGCGTGAAAGGGCGTGCGGAGCGCACAGCGGCAGGCCCAGCGGGGCTTGCGGCGTGGCGCCGGGTGCCCGGGACGCAGGCTCGGGTGGGTGGCCGGGCCGCGGGGTCCTCCGGCCGATAGGGGGCGCGCGCGCCCGGAGCCCCTCGCCGCCCGCCGCGCGCGCGCTCGCTTGCCGCCCGGCCGCACATGTGTTTCTGTTTTGTGTTGTAGCATTTGTTCTGGAAGCTCGTATTTACATTTTAAGTGTATCTGGTGAGTGGGCTGGAGCCCTCGTCCGGGCCGGGGACAGAAGAAGCCGTCGACCCGTCTTTCAATCGCTCCCCTTCCCCTTTTCTCATCACTCCAACCAGGTAGGGGCTGAAAACCAACAGGGACCAGTTTGCAGGGTCTGGGAAAGTTTTTTTTTTCCTCTTTTTTTTTTTTTCTCCTCTTTCTCCCCCCACCCCACGAGAAAGGTTAGGAAAAAAAAAACACAACGCTGGGGAAGGGGGGGTTGGGGGACGGAATGAATAAGAAGGGGAAGGCGGATCCACGTGGTTTAATCGGAGACAGACAGAGATCCCATTGTTCAAAATCAATAAAAAAAAAAAAAAAGCAGACGGGGCGAGTGCGGGGCAGCGGGGGCCGGGCGGGGGGGCCACCAAAGTTCCTCTTTCCGCGCGTGCTCGCAGGTGCCCGGGGCCGGGCCGGGCTGAGGGGGGTCCCCGCGTGGCGCGCGGCGTGGGGAGGGGCGAGGGAGCAGCAGGTGGGGCGGCCCACGCCGCGCCGCGCTCCCCTCCCCCGCCCCGCCGCCCGCCCGTGCATTGTGCGCCCGTGTCTCCTCCGCAGCCCGCGACCATGCCCAGGAAGAAGGGGGCGGCCTGGGAGGAGCCGAGTTCGGGCAACGGCACGGCGCGCGCGGGGCCTCGGAGGCGCGGCGGCCCCGCGGGCAGGAAGCGCGAGCGGCCCGAGCGCTGCAGCAGTAGCAGCGGCGGCGGCAGCAGCGGCGACGAGGACGGCCCGGAGCTGGACGGGGCCCCCGGCGGCGGCAAGCGCGCGGCCAGGCCGGCGGCGGCGGGCAAGGCGGGCGGCACGGCCGCGATTATCACGGAACCCGAGCACACGAAGGAGCGCGTCGTGAGTGGGGCGGGGGCGCGGGCGGTTGGCGGTTGGGGGGGGAGGGGCGCCGCCGCGGGGTCACGCCCCGCCCCTCCCCCACGCCGCGCGGGGGACTCGGAGGAGCTGGTCCCGGGCCGGGGGGACCGGGCGTGCGTGGCCACGCGGGGGCTGTCGCTGTCCCCCGGGTGCGCCCCCCCTCTGCCCCCCCGCGTCTCCTCCTCCGGGGGAGGGCAACCCTCCGGGAGCTGCCGGCTCGCGCCGGGGCTTTGAGGTTCCCGCCGCTGCGGCTCGGGCGCCCCGGGGGGGCGGGGCCTGGCGCGCTGCGCGCATGCTCCTTGTGTAGCCTGCGCGGTCGGCCGGCCGGTGCGCGCGGGGCATGGTGGGGGCCCGCGCGGGTGTGAGCGCGCATGCTCGTCGGAGGCCCTCCCCGCCCGGGGGCTCTCCTCCTCCCACCCGCGACCCCCCGCAGAGCGGCGCTGGGCTTTGTTTGCCTGGGGTGGCCGCGGCGTGGGGCCGGTTTGTGGGGGGGGGTGGATCCGGTCCTCCTGTACGCTCTGGTCTCGGCCATCCAACTTGAACTTGCGGGAAAAGCCCCCTCAGAGCCGGTGGGAGCCCGGCCCAGGGTCCGCAGCATCCTTACTAGAACTTTGTGGAAGTTTTCTTTGGTACATCTCTCCCCTCTGCCGAGGCAGGAGACCACATGCCACCCTTGTTTCTAAGGATGCTCTGGAGAGGTGACAAGGGTAAAGGGACCTGGGCGCCTCACAGTCCAGACACACTAGAAAGCCCTTCACCATCTTGCAGGTCATGCCCGTGATCATATTTCACAAACAGCCCTGAAAACTCTGCTGGGCATGCAGGGGAACCCTGAGTGAGGTAGGCTTCCCAGATAGGCTGATGGTCTCCGCCAGCGTGTTAAAAGAGGAACTCACCAATTGCCCTCCTACTCTCCGCTCTGAGGGTTAGGACGATGCTAAGAAGTTAGACATGATGGAGTCCTAGCTCTGTTGAGCCGGGTTTTCTGAGTTTGGGAAAGCCACATGGAATTGGATAATCTGTATCTGAGCTAGCAACTGTACTGCTCTTGTCCACTGCAAGAACAGTGAGTTCTGTAGTCCGGAAAGACATTCTTAACCCACCGAGGGATTCACGTGGAGTGGAAGAAAGAAGTGTAGGAGAGAGTCGGAGGCCTGCCTCTGCCTCCACTAACCCTGTATTGGAATTGGCACCTTGTGTCCAAACGGGAGATGTCATCTCTGAGTGAAGCAGGCCCCTGCAGTTGTGTTTTATGTGTACAGTTCACTTCCCTTCTGTGTAGAAACAGGAACTTAAAAGCTGTGTCTGTCACCTTAAAGTTAGGGGCTTACCATTGTAGGAACCCCTCTCTGGTCAGTACAGGGCCATAGGGTAGGTGAAGCCAGGGGCCTGTGGGGAATCAGAAGTGATACACTTGCACCTGGAGAATGTGCCTTGAGTTTCTGTTTTCCTTAGGGTTGGTGAGTTTGGCTTAAGAACAAGAGCACACACAGCATTGCATTCATTCCCACAGGCCTAGGCCAGCAGGCCATTCAATGTCCCCAGCCCAAGGGCCATCATGGTCTCTCTCATCTAGGCAGGTTATAGGCTGTTTGCTGTAGTAGGCTACCTATCTCTTGATTTTTTTTTCAGAAGTTACTTCACAGAGCAGACACAAGCCTAGGCTGCCTTCTCTTATCTTGAATTTGCAGTGGTGTTGGGCTTGGGGGAGATAAGCCACTTGCTCACATGTCAGGTGTTCTAGGAAAGACAGAACAGCCAATTTGTAGGTCAGTTGAGGATCCAGGCTCACAAGTAGTTGTGAAGGATGGCTATTGTGTTTTCAAGGCAGAGCCTGATTGATCCATCATTCCTAGGGTCTTTCCTGTGTCCTCAGAAACCAGTGAATAGTGCAGGTGTCCAGCTCTGTGTGAGTTTTGTTTGTTTTGTTTTTTGAGGCAGGGTTTCTCTATGTAGTAGCTTTGGCTGTCTCGATCTATAGAACCCTGGGATCCACCTGCCTCTGCTTCCCAAGTGCTGGGATTAAAGGCATGTGCCACCACCACCTGACTTATGGGCCCTGAGACATGTTGTCCACTCTTAGTGAACATAATTGAATGATGGCCAAGCCTGCAGTGGGAGGGAGGGCTGATAGCCCTCAGGGACTGTTGTTGCCAGCATCTTGCTCCGTGGTCCTCTTCATCCCAGTGCATCAGTCTCCAAAATGGACATGTGAAAAGGTTGACTCTCAGCCTTGCAAAGTGTACTTGGGTGATAATTCAGAAACTGCTGTGGCCAGGAACTCCACATTTTGTTGATTGAAGATACTCATGCATTTTCTGCCTTGACTAACTCATCTGAGCCCAGGCTGTATTTGTAACCACTCATGGGGAAGTAGGTAGCTAGGTGAAATGGAGTTCACCCATCCTGGACTGATGGGCTTTGTCTTTGTGCAGGCCTTTAGACACAGTGCAGACACATTGTAGTCTGGGTTAGTCTTCAGAGAACAGGGAAACCACTTTCTTGTTCTTTTTCCTTCCTTCCTGTTTCTTCCTCCCTCCCCCTCCTCCCTTCCCTCTCTCCCTCCTTTTGATGTTTGGGTAGGACTGAACCCAGGGCTAAGCACATGCTCTTTCACTGGGCCCTCAAGCCTTCTCATATCCATTTGCTCACTGGGATCCCCTGGGTAGGGCCAGCAGGCTTATGGGATAGGTTGTTGCAGTTCTGTGGCTGAGGTTTTTTTTGATGGGGGCTTTGATTGAAAGGGCATTGTGAATAGCGCTGATTAAAATTTTTATTCCATAAGGAGGAGGGGAGTCAAACTGTAGGGAGATGAACTGTTGGGTTACTAGTAAACAGTTTGGAGGATGCAGTGGATGCAGTCCCTCATCCTCAGTGAGAACACAAGGATCCATGGTGTGAAACGGGCCAGGCTAGGAGGTCGTGTTTTTCATGGGCAGCCAAGCATGGTTGCCTACAGACAGCTTTTTCAGAAGGGCAGGGATTTCATTTCATATACATGCTAGCTGGCTTGAAATGCTTCAGGAGCCCTCGGGATGGCAGTCGATACTGGCCACCTGCCCTTGGTCTTTAGAGCTCAGGGCTCCGGGTGGCTACAACACCCATGAGACTTAGCTGAGTGTCTCTCAGTGAGTGCTGAGCTTGGGAGCCCTTGAACTTCTCCATGTCAGAAGTAGAATGCGGTCTGGCCTGGAGTCAGTGCTGGTTCTGAGGCCTCTCCCCTCTATTTCTGGGGCTCCTTCAAAGTCCTGACCTGAAGAATGGTAGAGCATCCACTAGTGATAGTCATAAAGAGGGCCCAGTGCTGTGTGGGCAAAGCTTGTAGGCTATGCCAGCCACACCTGCCTTTAACAAAGGAGAAAGGGAACGTAGGCCCCCGTCTACCGTCAGGTAACTTGAGTCTGACTTTGGAAGGCTGCTCCCGCACTCCACACTCGTGAATAATTGAGAAGGGAGGCTACTCCATCCCTGTGAGGCCTGGCCCTGAGGAGCCAGTCTCAAAGCTCTATCCCTGCCATCTGCCTCCTGGATCTGACTGGAGGTAGGGGTTGCATAATAATGGGGAAACCTGAGAGGTCAGATTCCCCCCAAAATAAAATGTGGAGTGTGTTGTCCAGGACAGCTCCAAGCACTGTGGGCTTGGAGGTATTGGAGCTGCAGCTGCTGCTCAGTTTTGGTTTGCTCCGGGCTTCCACAAAGAGCTCAAAAGGGGCCTCTTAGGGGTGGAGGTGGAGGGGTAGGTACATAGATTGAGCCTAAAAACCAACTTTATTTAATTGCTTTTTATGCTAATTTTTATTTCTCTCTGTGTGTGTACCTGCTTTACATCCTATATGAACAGAGGTCAGAGGGTGCCAGATCCCCTGGGACTGATATTAGAGAAATGTGAGCTACTCACTACCTGACCGGGAACTAGGAACTGAACCCGGGTCTCCTGCAGGAGCAGTAAACACTGAACCACTGGGTTATTTTCTTTCTCTAGCCCTACAGAGTGCATCTGGAAACTGGGTGTGATCCCAGCATTTGGAGGGCTGATACAGAGAATTGTAAAAAATGGAGGTCAGCCTGGGCCACATAGTGAGGCTTTGTCTCAATCAAACAAAGCAAAAAAGTGCATTTTGGTCAAAAAACCATACATTTTATTTATTCATGTGTATGTGAGATATGTGTGTGAGTATAGGCATGCAGAGGCCATGGATCCTGAGGATTTGAACTCAGGTCATCAGGCTTCGCACTATTGAGTCCTTTTCCCTCACTGAGCCAGTACAACAGCCCACAAGTAATTTTGAAAGGACAGAATGAATAATAATGTATTTTGACATTTAAGACAGTAAAGAGTGCTGATAATTTTTATGGGTGCAGCCCGTGATTGTGTAGTGGCCTTTTAAAATGCTAGCTCTGTGTGTGTTGGGGGCTCAGTAGTCCTGGTGGCTGGTGGATTGTGTTTAAGATGAGTGACTGAATAGAAAATGGTCCATCCCTGGACTCACGGTGTTGAGGAGGCTGAAGCAGGAGGACCACTGAGATTGAGAGGCAATCAGAACTACAGAGCAAAATCCTGTCTCTAAACACAGAGGGGCCAGGGAGTCACCTTCACTGGGAGCCCTAGTGACAAGGTCCCCCTTTCATTACTGGTCCCCGCTGTAGGCAGCATGGAACGATCCATGGATGGCCCTCTGCATCAGACCCTGTTGCACCACCTAAGCTGAGCCCCGTCTTCCCCGATTAAGTTAGGTACCTGGCTATGACTCCCCTTTCCTTCCTCCTTGTTAAAAGTCTCTTGTTCCTCTGGCCAGCACACAGGACTGATGTCATGGTGACCGTGCAGAAGTCACGAAGGGCTTGATGAAGGCTGCCAGGACTCCATGATGCCCGTAGTGGGGAATGTGTAGCTGGCCTCAGAGAATGTGGCTCCTAGATCCCCAGACTTGGGGGCTGGTTTTGTGCATGGCTAGTTCATTGCACGGAATGGGGGAGAACAAAGCTCTCCTTTGGCTTAGCATTAGTGTTGAGCTCAAACTTTAAGTGACTTCCAGGGATGGCCTTGGGGTCGCTCACCTTGGAGCATATAGATGAGGGGGGTGATTGGATGGGACCTCTGTCTGGCCAGTGTGAACGCATCAGCAAAGAGTTAAACTTTCAAGCCGGGTGCAGCGGTGTGTGCATGGCCAAGGCTGGTAGATGTGAGTTCAGGTTAGTCTAGGCTGCAGAGAGCATCCTCGTCTTTTTTACAGTTCATAGGACAGCTGTGTGGAGGGCCAGCAGCAAGCAGGTAGCCTTAATGAGCTAATCCTTGGCCTTCTCTCTCTCTCTCTTTAGAAACTTGAAGGGTCTAAGTGCAAAGGGCAGCTTTTGATTTTTGGGGCAACCAACTGGGACTTGATTGGACGGAAGGAAGTGCCTAAACAGCAAGGTATGAGAAACTGTCTGAAAGATGTGATTGACTGCTTCTTATAAACCAGGTGGCCAGTGGAGTGCTAGTAGCTGTCCACCAGGTAGGTATTCTGTGTTTGTGGGCATGTTCGGAGAGGCCAAGCAAATTGCTTGAGGCCACAAAGGTACTCTGGTGAGGGTGTGCATTTGAGTTGAACCTGGTCGCATGCGTGCCTCCACAGTCCTGTATTTAAAACGCTCAGATTACTCGGGAGTGCAGTTCTCAAGCAGACGTGAGTCCTCAAGATTGCCTTTCACTACAAGGAAGAGGCCGGCTCTGTTCTGAGGTGCTGCAAGGCCCTAGACATTTGTCAGGTGTAATGGACGGATATGTATAGGCTACGTGGTGGCTTCTTAGAACAACTCAGTGGAACTGGTAAGCTACGGAGAGTGGACATAGTCCTGCCAGCTCCCTGTGTCCCGCTGTCTGTAGAAGATGGGTCCTTTCCTGAGAGGCCTCTTGGAGAAGAGGGCTGGCTCGGCGCCACACTTTGGCTCTTAATTTCATTTGGAAACACACCCAAAGTGCTTCCCAGCATTGCTTTGCCCATGAACAAATACTTGAACACTGTCACACCCTAGTACCCAAACCTAGGGGCCTTGGCCATCATCCTGCCCAGGAAGATGTCAGGGGGTCCTGCGTGGTACAGATGCAGCTAACAAACTACTGCTCCTTCTTGTGGAAGATGCCCATCCTTCAGTACAGCCCTGGGCCCCTACCAGTCCATGAGTAAACAGTGGCCACTGCAGCTAGGGTACACAGGGTTCCTGCTCTCCGCTGTGTCCATTGCCCTGCAGACATGGCAGGGCTGCCTTGACCTGACTGTCACCTCTGCCTCCCATGTCCTCCGTGGCCCAGAAGTTGAGCCTCAGATCAGAGCAGGTCGGGCTAGGTTTTGAGTCTTGCCACCCTACCCATCCCAGGGAGACTCCTGGCCCTGTCTCCAAAGGAGGTTTGTGTAGTTTCACTTATGTCTAGGCTGTCTGTAACTTTGCCTAGAGTTGTTAGGCAAACTTTCCCTCCCACCAACCTGCAGGTAAAGGGGCTACCCACCCTGTCTCTTGGATCTTTGCAGCTCTTTACCCTTAGTGTGCCTGTTTATGTGGCGGCATGGTGGTCTTTGCTGTAGCTTGTAGTGAGGACCAGTTCCTGGGGGTCTGAAAACTTTGGGATTAATGTCTACCAGCCTGGCTCTGAGCTGGGGCCACTGCCAGGAAGGTTGTGACTTTAACTTGAACTGAATGGAGGAGGTGGTCCCTGGGACAGGAAGGTACCCCAATGTTCTTGTGGCTGATGGTAGTGTTCTCTTTGGGGAAAGGTGTTAACAGGGTACCAGGGAGCCAGGTCTGCCTGGGCCAGCTAGTTCAAGAACCAGGCCATTCTCTGCGGCACCCTGATCTCTGATGCCCAGTACTGTTGCAGCTCATAGGTGACCAGTGGAAAACCTTTCTGATCCATTACTTGTCTGTGTCTGAGCCACCTGAACTGTAGTGGCTTGTTTCTCAAGGTAGCCATTGTCCTGGAGGTAAAAGAAAGCCATTCCCCTGCCTCAGGGAAGTGGGAGTGGTAGCTCCCAGGGGTCAGGCGTGAGGCCTGGCAAGGACAGGACCATGGCCTGGTCCCTGATGCCTGCCATGGTATAGTAGATGGGATGTTTGGGGTGTGGTACAGGTTAAATAAGGGGTACAATGCAAAGTTAGATATGGATTTCCCAGAGAATTTGAAGGGCTAGTGGGGGCCATGAGAGGACATGCTTGGAAGTGGCTTGGTGGGCAAGACAGGTGACAGGCTGAGGTTCCTAGTTGTGGGTGAAGCTGAGTGGGTGGCCACAGACCTTTCTCTAAGTAAGCAAGTGGGTCTCAGGACGATGGGGACACTGAAGACTGCTCAGTAAGACCTGGTTTTTGGCTGTTGGGAGGCCTGGGGTGCAGAGGACAGAACCAAAGGTGAGCCTGTGTTGTTCCAGATGATGCAGGAAGGCCAGACCTGCCCTGTAGTGGGTTGGGGGCCAGGAAGCTGTGTAGGTCTGAGTAGAGGTTTGATGACATCACTGTGGAGATGGCCAGTGACACCAGGCAGGTTTGGTTTTGGGTGACCTCTGGGAGATACATTTGGGTGTACTGTCGAGCTGTGCTCTGCAGAGGTTTGATTTGTATTCTTCCCTTTGCAGCTGCTTACCGAAACCTTGGTCAGAATTTGTGGGGGCCCCATAGGTATGGGTGCCTGTCGGGGGTCCGGGTCCGGACTGTGGTTTCAGGTTCATGTGCTGCCCACAGCCTCCTCATCACCACAGAAGGGAAGCTGTGGAGCTGGGGTAAGTAGTAGACGTGGTTGTTAACATGTATGCTCTGAAGTGTGACTTAAAGCCGTGCGTTCGTGCGTGTGTTGGGGGACAGGACAATTTGGGTGTCTGTCCTTGCCTTCCACGGTTATGTAGGGTCTGAAGTTGTGAGCCCAGGTCTCCAGGCTTGTGCAGCAAGACCCTTTACTGCTAAGCCATCTGACTAGTTCCTGTTGTTTGAATTTTCCTTGGAGACTGTTGTTCTGAACTTGAGACAAATGTGATCTCGATGCTGCCATCCTTCCAATCAGCCATCTGTTCCTGACCTGTCCCTTCACCTAGCCCGTGTCCTGCTTCGTGGTACCATGTGGCATGAGGCCTGGGTTCTCACCACTCTGAATGCCACTTCTAACACATCTGAGGTCTCATGGCTGAGACCTTGTGGCTCCTGACCTCAGGTCTGATTTAGGGCCTTTGCCCACACCTTCCTTTCCTCCTGTGTCTCAGCCCCCCTCCTGCCAGGCTGCCTTGTGATTTCCCTAGCGCGCACGTTTTTTTCCAGGTAGTGCAGGAAGTATTGCCCAAGGCTCACGGCATCCAAGCCTTGGGACTTGAGCAACTGGGGAAGTTGGCTTTTCATTCATTTCTAGCCTTTGGCTGGCTTCTAGTTTATATGATGTTTTTTATTTTAGTCTTTTTAAGTCTCTCTCCCCTTTTTCTTTTGCTGATTTCATGAGCTGCTGTACCAGAGTCCAAATATATTAACATCTGCCATCTTCTCTGCACTTCGCTAATTTTATAATTCTGTTGAAAAAAAAAAAAATCTCAAGTGTGTGTGGCCCAAATTAATATCCTCCCAGGCTCTGGGTGACACACCAACATCTGTCCCAATTTTTGTTTTCTCCAGGTTGGTATAGGGCCCCTCCCCCATTCCCTGATGCTTTGTCCTCAACACTGACCAAGGCCTTTTAGGTCAGTGTCCCCAACTTCAGTATCTGCTCTCTGATGTCCTTGCCGAGTTTCACTGGCACTCAGGTGCTCCATTGCATCTCAGGACAGACTCTGTGACAAGAGAGGGGGCCTCCCTGGAGCAGCAGCAGGGTTGTGGGAACTTACCAGGAGGCATCCTGAGCAGCTCTGAGCTGCATCCAGTCTGCCTTTCACTGAATTTGGACATGGCAGGCTCCTCTTGAAGTTGGCACCTGCCCAGTGCTAGCCCTCAAGCCAGCCCTTTAATTGATGCCCATCTCCTGGGAGGGAGGCTAGTCACCTGCTCTGCCTGCCTCTTGCAGGCTACTATGGCTCAGCTTACCCATCTCATGACTGAACTAACCAGAAGGGACACTTTCCACTGGGTAAGGTTAGTGTGAACCCCATCCTGCCTGTGGCTCTCACTTTCCAGCTTCTACAGTCCACCTAAACTTACTAGTGTGTATCTGTGAGAGGTGATTTTGGGGTTCTCCGGGGGTATGTTTTGGGTCTGTGTTACCTGGTAGGATTTCAGGGCCTCTGGCTGTCCTGAAACCCCCTACCCATTGTCCATCCCAAGCTGAAGCAGGGCTCCCTAGAAGAGCTGTGCATTGCTAGGGCTTCCATAGGGACTGGTCCCTGCTTGCCTTCATACAACACAGCAGCTGTCTAGAAGGAGGTGGCCCTATAGGCAGGGGGCGTGTTCAGAGCAGGTCTGTCTTTCCCTTGTCGTGAGGGTACATGGAGCTGGGGTCTGTTTTATATTTACTTATTTAGAGTACATTAGGGTTTTGCCTGCATGTGTGCATGTGTCTATGAGGGTCAGATCCGGAACTGGAGTAGGAGAAAGTTGTGAACTGCCATGTGAATGGCTGGGAATTGAACCCTGGTCTTTTGGAAGAGCAGCCAGGGCTCTTAATCACTGAGCCATTTCTCCAGCTGGGCTTTTATAACAGGGTGAGGGTGCAGATAAGAAGTGAAGGCCATAGTTAGATGTATCAGACCCCTCTAGCTGCATGAGGAGTGGGAACTCTTCCCTGGAGCTTAATGCCTGTGGGGCATTCAGGGAACACCAAACATTTCCTGGGGTAACAGACTGGTGTTGCATTTGGAATGGTCCTGTAGCAGGCCACTTCCTGCTGGGATATATTCAGGGTTGCCCTTTTCACTGGGGGCAATTCCAGTAGGGAGAGTAGCCGGGCTCGTCCTTATCGTGAGGGATTTGTTGAAGGTTTGCTTTGGGAGATGAGAGTAGGAGCTGCCCCAGTACCCTTGCATTGCTTACCTAGCCAGCCATGATCCCCCCACAGGTCGGAATGAGAAGGGACAGCTTGGCCATGGTGATACCAAGCGGGTTGAAGCCCCCAGACTCATTGAGGCGCTCAGCCATGAGGCAATCGTGCTGGCAGCATGTGGGCGCAACCACACCCTGGCGTTAACAGGTAAGAGGGGGGATTCTCTTCCTTCTAGTGGAGGCAAAAGGCCACAAAGATGGTTACGACTCTGGGTCAGTGTCAAAAGGAAGGTGATGTCCTGGTTTAATGGGTGTCTCCCTAAAGGCAGTGAGAGCCCTATGGTGGCCCCTGGGAGCCCAGACCAAGTTCTGTGTGTGGCAGGGTTCAGCTCTGTTCTGCACCCTTGCTGTCCATGGGACAGACGGGCATTCTCTCTCTCTCTCTCTCTCTCTCTCTCTCTCTCTCTCTCTCTCTCTCTCTCTGTCACTCACTCTCAGGCTCTACTTGGTGGATGAGCTGTTTGCATAACATTCACCCTTACATCCCCTTCTGCCATGTTCTCTGTCCTTTCAGATACTGGCTCCGTGTTTGCCTTTGGAGAGAATAAGATGGGACAGCTGGGCCTTGGGAACCAGACAGATGCTGTCCCAAGCCCTGCTCAGGTACAAGCAAGGTTGTGTGTGGGTTTGGGGCAGCTTTGGTTTGAGAACAGTGATGCTTTGCAAGGGGAAGTGTGGTGGAGAGAAGCTATGTTGGGTCAACCCCACCATGGGATGCAAGGGTCCCCTCAGCATACAGACACTGTCTTTTTTTCTTGTTGTTTGCAACCCCACCCCCTGACAAGGATACTCTGTAGCACCCAGCTGTCCTGGAACTCACTCTGTAGTCTAGGCAGGCCTCAAACTCACAGATACCTGCCCCTGCCTCTGCTTCTGCCTCCAAGTGCTAGATCAAAGGTGTGCACCACCGCTACCTTGCAGATGATCAAAGGTGTGCACCACCACTACCTTGCAGATACTAAATTTTGACCTTGCACTTGGTTTCTGCCCTGTGCAGCGGGACCAGCCTGTCACTTGCTGTCCCAGTCCTTGGTTGAGCCATTTTGTGTCTGGCTCACATCTTCATTGACACCTGACTGCAACAGGACAGCTCCTTCAGGCTGGGTGACATCACAGAAGCCCTGCTTTTGTTATTTCCCTAGCTGGGGCCGCTAGCAGTATTAACATTAGAAGTGAGCTTTTGGGGTCATATAAGGCCTTGCTGTCCCTAGTCCTGGTCCCTGTGCTTGAGCCTGATGATTGGGGGTGGTGGTGGTGCTGGAAGACTCCAGAGTATAGAGCCCCAGAACAAGAGCTAATGTTCTTGGCCTCTGCTGTCCTGGGAGGGTGGGGGTCTCCAGCAGTTAAGTAAGGGCCCTGTAGTTGGCTTTGTGATCATGTGTGCTCAAGTGGCTGCCTTTGGAAACCGTGGAATCCCCCTCCCCGTGAGCACACTGTTGTTTCATACCAGGGTGGAATGAGGAAAAGACTGAAGGAGCTGGAAAGTTGCCTGTCTTTCTTTTCAGATCATGTACAACGGGCAGCCAATTACCAAGATGGCCTGCGGAGCTGAATTCAGCATGCTGATGGACTGCAAAGGCAACCTCTATTCCTTTGGGTGCCCTGAATATGGCCAGCTGGGTATGGAGTCTCTTAAAAGCTCTGTAATCTAACTGTAAATGTAGAGCCAGAAGGCAGTGTGGGGCTGTGCACACGTGTTACAAGTGTGGGTAATTGATCTAGATAGTAGCTGCTACCGGCTAAATGCGTCTCATGCTCCGTGGAACAGCTTGCTGTTAACTCACAGGTTACAAGGGTCACAATGCTTTACCTCAGTGAAAACATCAGGACTGAGTCTGGCAAAGAAGCTTTTCTTTTGGTTTGGAAATCCATTTGTGTGAGAATCTCAGACAGAAAGGACAAAGGCCAGATTCATGGATTTTGGAAGTGAGAGAATTACGTAAGAGGTTCTAGAAATCTGGTTGGATGAGCATCTGGCCTGTTCCACAGCTCATCCCTCACCGCTGTGACGTCACACAGGCACACAGGCACAGAGCGTAAGAAAGAGGAGGTCAGAAAGCTGTCCTCAGAGCCAGTGAAGCTTGTTGCCTGAATTTTGCAAGGTCTCCATTTTCCTTTCCGAGGTGGCTCTTGGTGCCTCCTCCAGTCTTGAGCTGGAGGCAAGGTGTGGGCGCCCCCTGCTGGCGACTGAGCAACCTGCAACAGTCCAAGATCTGGGTTGCTGGGTCCCAGCGTCATTACAAGTGCGCAGATGGGAGAATATAAATAGAAGCAGAGCATTGCTCTGGCCTTAGACTTCAGGGAACAGTGACTCTGTGAAACTAAATATACCTTGAGTCAGAAGTGAATAAGAAGGACCAACCCCTTACGCACATCCGTGCTGGTTGCCAGGGAATTCTTGGGGCTGTTAGAGAAACTGTTTCCATGGCCACTGGCAGGCCTCCTGCCATTCCCAGGCCCAGCACAGGAAGTCTGTTTCTGTGCTTCCTGCTACATGTGCAGCTTCCCTGCCACCTTTAGACAGCCTCTTGGTGGAGCCAGCCTTCTTTTATGGAACCCACCTCTCATTCTGAGGCACATTCCTACTCAGATCCAGGTGTGGTGGCTGGCAGGCACCTGTGATCCTAGCAACTGAGAAGCAGGCAGGAGGATTGCAGCAAGTTTGAGGTTGGCATACTTCACATGGGTTATAGGCTAGCCAGGCTGAACAGTAAAATCTGTTTTCAAAAGTAAAACACAGCCTAACTCCCAGTTCTGTTCTTGTCTTGGTACAGACATTGCTTTTAGAATTCAAACATGATTTTAGGAGGGTCTCCTGGGCTGCACTCCCTGCAATGATCGGCTGGCCGGGAGAGGGCACTGAATACCTCCCAGGGGAGAAGGTAGCCACCACCCCCTTCCTGGAGGGAGTGTTGCCTGCACTCTGACCACAGCCAGGTGCTGAGTGCTATTGATGTTTAATAAGGATCAGGAGAAACAGACAGGCCGAATAGATGTTTATTGAGGGAGGCCTAATAGATGTTTATTCAGGAAGAATGCATACTACATAGACGAACACCAGCAGGTTCCTGGTCCCAAGGATGCCTCTGGATGTACTCCTATCCCTGTGCTGCAAGCAAGAACGCTCTCTAAGCCCCCTCCTCAGCTTTAGTTCCCCCCAGGTAACATCCGGCCCTGTCTCCACTCCCAATGGGCATGGTCTATGCCACAGGTGGGGACAAGGTGCATATCTCACTACAGATTGCAACACCTTTAAAGGAAGTTGGAAAGATGGTGAGGTCCCTGGTGGCCTCAGGCTTTTCAGCCTGTCACCTCCCAGTGGTGTGTGATCTGTGCTGCTTACAGAAGGCAAGCATCTCTAAGCCAAGCCCAGCATCCTGCCATGCTTGGTTAGCCTGGGGTCCAAGAGTGTTTTTGTAACATAGCACCCACACATCACTCCCTGTAAGGTCTGATGAGCAGAGCAGCACCGCACTGGGGACCAGGCAGTATCCTGCCATGATACTTCACCCACAGGCTACTCCCTGCCAGGTGGATACAGCCACACTTTGTTACTTGTTATAGCACTGCTTCCTCTGGGCTGTAAGCAGTCAGGGTAGGATGGATCTTGGCTGGGGGTCCAGACTGGCCCTTGCGACTTGTGTTTGTTTGTTTGGTGGTTTCATTTATTTACATTGGTTTTTTGAGACAGCCTTGCTATGTATCTCTGACTAGGCTAGAATATACCAGACTGGCTTCAGTCTCAGATCTGCTTATCTCTGAGTGCTGGGATTAAAGGTGTGGGCCACCTGTTTGTTTTGTTTGTTTTCGAGACACAGTGTAGCCCAGGCTGGCTTGAAATCCCCTGTGTAGCTGAGGATAGCTTTTTACCTCGTGATCTTCCTGCATCTGCCTTCTAAGTGCTGGTACAAACCACCAATGCAAGAAGCCAGAAAGTGCTTGGTCCTAGGGCCACAGCCACGCCAGTCCAGTGCTGGGCTGGAGCTTGCCTGGTGTGCACCAGGCAGTCCCCTCACCAATGAAGCCAGTACTGACCCAGTCCCTCGTGACTTCTTGCAGGTGGTTAGTGAATCCCAGGGTTTTGTGTCCTTTACAGCATGTTTAAATGTAGACAGAAACTGAGATTTTGGTGCTTTAGTGATGATGTCTACCTTTTCCTTTCTGGAGGTCCTCAGAGCTCCCCAACTGGGTGCTTGGTAGATTGTCTTTAGGATGAGAGCCTTTGTGAAGTCACTTTTGTGACCTCAGCCACGGGAGGAGACACACTTCCTTTGCCTCCCAGAGTATGTGTAGGGTCTTTCCCAAGTTATGGTCCTATTGTGTAAGATGCCCTTGTTTATGTGCATTTTAGAAGAATGACCTGTGTTACCCACCAGCTCATGACCAAATGGGTTGGCTGGATCTCTGGGTGGGGGCAGGGGGTTCCCCTGGGCCTGTGGCGTACAAACAGAGCACCTTGCCTCCATGCCTTCTGCTGTTGTTGATTTCTGGTTCTGCTCACCACAGGACACAACTCAGATGGGAAGTTCATTGCCCGGGCACAGCGGATAGAATATGACTGTGAGCTGGTACCCCGGAGGGTGGCCATCTTCATCGAGAAGACCAAGGATGGGCAGATCTTGCCTGTCCCGAATGTGGTGGTTCGAGATGTAGCCTGTGGCGCTAACCACACAGTAAGCCTTTTTTCTTTCTCATTGTCAAGAACCATGCTGGTGTAGACTGGTTCTGGGGTAGGTATCTGTCTTGCGCAGGCTATGTCATTGTGCTGGGTGAGTTTCCCGTCGTGATCTGACCACTACAGATATGTCCAAACATGAACGTCCAGGTGTATGTCTGCAACCCCCCACCCCATGTACACACTTCATGGTGTCAGTATGATAGGTAGGTTACCTTTTGCTAAGGTGCGAATGGTTAACTATTGAGGGTGCCTCCTTAAAGGTCATCTTAGCAGAATAACCACGGGAGGATAGATGATCTGTATCTTGAGGTCTTTGTATCTGTGAGTCCACAGGCACTATTGGAGTCTGTGGAAGTCAAAGTGTGATGAGTTTGATCTGGTCATCAGGCTTGCATAGCAAGTGCCTTCGCCTGCTGGGCCATCTTGCTGGCCCTCTTTTTAAGATAGTGTTTGACTTAGTAGCTCTGACTGGCTTAGAACTCGCTCTGTGGCCAGACTGGTCTCAAACTCAGAGATGTGCCTGCCTCTGCCTCCTGAGTGCTGGGATGAAAGGTGTGCGCCTGTCACTGGCCCTTATTGCTGAGAATAGGGGCGTCTGGTCTGGGTCTTGTTTTGGCAGCAGACAGGAAGCCCAGGGTTGAATCCCAGGGCCACACACTGCCTGCTTGGTGGTGCCTGCAAGTCCTTAAACCGGGATGCTGTTTTTAATCTTGGTTGGGGCAACCCATGTTACATGTTTTGCGTTGCTGGGTATGGAGCCTAAGGCTTTGTATGTGGTGGGCAAGTGCTCTGGGCATGAACTATACATCCTGTTCCATGCGGAGCTTGCACATCATGAGGTGTAGATGTGAAACCTCGAAGACACCAAAGAGGCAATTTGTAAAGAGCTGGCACACCAGTGCCTGCCTCGTCTGTGTGCACCTGTGACAGCCAAGTGCTGAGCCGGTAGGTCGCAGCCCTTCCCTCCTGTTTCTGTAGTTTAGACAGTGTTGTAATAGGAACTTGGAAGTGTTAGATTCTGCTGAGGAAAGGGGAGGTTGAGAGAATAAGGGAAATCGTGCCCATAAAGGAAGTGCACTGCACTCGGCCCTGCTGGTTGTCTGTGTGGCCAGCTCCCTTCCTGCCTCAAAAGTGGGAAGTTTCCCTGCTGCCTTTGCCTTCTGCTGTTGTCCCAGCTCCTCTGGACAGAAGCCTTGTGTGACCCATGTGTCTTAGCCTGTGCCTCCTCTCCCTGCAGCTGGTCCTGGACTCACAGAAGAGAGTCTTCTCCTGGGGCTTTGGTGGCTATGGCCGGCTGGGCCATGCTGAACAGAAGGATGAGATGGTGCCTCGCCTGGTGAAGCTGTTCGACTTCCCAGGGCGTGGCGCAACCCAGATCTACGCCGGCTACACCTGCTCCTTTGCTGTCAGTGAAGTGGGTCAGTGTCCATTTCCCCCACCCAGCTTCCCAGGTCCCCATGGCTGGAGCCAGGGCCAGGGTTTCCCCTCTGGGGATGCCTATTCTCAAAGGTCCCACAGCCACGCCATGACTGTCCCTGGCTGACTCTGCAATATCTTTTCAAGCAGATGTCCTTCACTTTGGTGTCCTGAGATGCTTGCTTGTGGCACTAATGTGTTTTGCTTCCTTCTAGGTGGCCTGTTTTTCTGGGGGGCCACCAATACATCTCGTGAGTCTACCATGTACCCGAAAGCAGTACAAGACCTCTGTGGCTGGCGGATCCGGAGTCTCGCCTGTGGGTAAGTGGCTGTGCCCAGGCAGGGCTAATGGTGTTGGTTCCTTCCTGTGAGAGTTGGGTGCCCTGTATGCCTGTGTTCTTGGGAAGGCTGCTGTGCCAGCTAACTCGGGGTCTTCCAGGCTGGACAGAGACACCAAACCCCCAAAAACGTGGGAGAGGGGAGTGTGTTGACCTGGTTGGCTAGGCTAGGTGACTCCTTCCTTCATGGAAAGTAAAGTTGAAAGTTTTTGTTACTGCAGCTTGGAAACTAGGGTTTTACTTTCTCAGCACAGCAGGAGTGTGAAGTGTGACTTTTAATTTGGTGTCCTCATTGAAGGGCACTTGCTGAATTACCCAGTACTTATAGGTGACAAATGTGGGTGTGTGTGGGTTAGCTTGGCTCTGAGCTGTTATTACCTGGTCCCCTGTGTGTGTCCTCCACCCCTGCCCCAGGTTCCTTGAGGATGGATTGTCACTTTGTCCCTTAAATGACCCCCCTCCCACCTTGGTATTTTTCCCAAAGGACTCTCCCTCTGAGAGCACCAGGACAGAGATGGTGGGCAGTGAGGCCCTGCTATTGACCTGGAAATGAATGTGGGCCATCCCTGGAAACACATTTCCCTCACCCCTTCCTTACTGACTTTGCAGTAAGGAGGTGGGTTTGTTAAGGGGTGTCCTTGACATGGATCAAGTGGCACACGTGGCTTTGGGTAGGTGGTGACAACTTCTGTCTATTTGCAGGAAGAGCAGTATCATTGTGGCAGCCGATGAGAGTACCATCAGTTGGGGTCCATCGCCAACCTTCGGGGAACTGGTGAGCCCTTCCTAGGGTCTTGGCAGAGTTGCACTAGCCAAGACAGGCCTGAAAATGGGCATGAGGAAGATTGGTGCTGTTTCCCTGTCCTCCAGAACTGTCCTGGTTGGGTGGTAGCGAGACTGCTTGCAGTCTGTGCTATAGAACGAGTCATCCGGGGCTTCAGGCCTGTGGGATATTTTCCTACTGTTGGGACCCATTGTCCACGTTCACAGGAAGCAGTGTCTTCCTGAGCTGCGTGTGTCATCCTGTGGCCTCCAGACATTCTGCTTAGTAGGCAGCGGGGGTTGTTGGTGTGCTCTGGATCAATGTCATTAGGCCAGCCACATGGATGCTTTTATTCTTTGTTTCTCAAACTAGTGTTATGGTTGGTTTTCACCCCCAGTGATTGGAGTGAGGTCAGGAGCGGCTGCCCTTGGCTGTAACCTTGCTCTGTCCCATCCTAAGAACAGGAATCTTAAGTCCTAGCTCAGTGAGTCTTTGTGAGGAGGCCAAGGCCGGTTGGGGTTTGTGTAACTCCTGTGGCTGGCCTTTGATTCTTTATCTTTGTGGTTTCTTACTTCATCATCCTTTTGGGAGTAGAAGTTTCCTCATTGGTGGAATCAGAGGGACAGAGCTGTCCTTGTCCCTCAAGCTGTAATCATTGGCCTCCATGAGACACTAGCCGCTCCTCAGGGCTCCCAGACCCACAGGACCCCCTTCTGTGTGGCAGAGAAGGATGGATGATGTGTTTGTTTTCTGTATGTAGCCCGGGCTCCTCCAGAACTCTGTAGATCAAGCTGATTTGGAACTTAGAGAGATCCACCTGCCTCTGTGTCCCGAGTGCTAGGATTAAAGGTGCTTACTTCTATACCTTACCTGGCTGTTGGATAGCTTTTGGGGCCCATCAGAAATAGTCTTTGGCATTTGGCAGCCTGAACTGCATAGTGTAGTGTCTGTGGCCTAATGACTTACAGGACAGCCTAAGCTTACATTATCAAGACCCTCTGTCAATAAATACTTGATCTTCTGGGGCTAGAGAGATGGATGGCAACAGTCCTGGCTGTCCTGGAAGTCATTGAGATCTGCCTGCCTCTGCCTCTCAAGTGCTGGGATTAAAAGCGTGTGCTACCACCACCCGGCTGGAAACACAAAATTAAAAAATGTTTTGTTTTGTTCTTTTCTTCTAAACACAACTTGGAATCTTAGTAATGGTGGGCTTGGAAAGCCTGAGGGGCGGGGAGGTGATACATCTTCAGGGGGTATGATTGGGTTTGGAAAGATGCACAGTCTGCCTAGAAGGAGCTTGACCAGGGTGTGGGACAAGAAGCCTCAGGACCAACTGCCCTTGGCCCAGTGTTCCCTAGCAGCCTTTGGCTGCTTCCTTTTAACCTCTGGTTATCTGCCGTTGCCACTGACAATCAGCTCCTTTCTCCCTGTGAAGTATCAGGGCTGGCAGGTGTGTCAGCGGTTGATGTTGGTTGTGTATGTAGGTTGTGTCAGCCACTGTCATCTCAGGGCTCTGCACAGTTTGTTCCATAACCACAGTGACTGGGTCCTGGTCTCCTACATCAGTGAGAGATACCTGGAAACAGTCTGTTTTTGTCTCTCCAGGGGTATGGGGACCACAAGCCCAAATCTTCCACTGCAGCTCAAGAGGTGAAAACCCTGGATGGCATTTTCTCAGAACAGGTGAGTGCGGGCTTGCGGTGGATGTCATAACTGTTCACAGCCTGCTGAGCTGTGTGACATCTCTTGACTGGCTTTCCTGTCCTTGTGTTGAGTATTTAGAGGGTGCAGCTCTCAGCAGGAAAAGGGCAAGTTTCTGGTTCTATGGTCATCACCCCCCAGTTCCCTCAGACTGGGGTCCTTGCCATAGCCAGGGTCAGGGACTAGTTCCCTGAGCAGATTATATATGTTGACTTATGATTTGGGGGGAGGGGCAAGTGCAGTGTGGAGCTGAACCCCGGTCCCTGCCCACATGTCTCCACGGGCTTCTGCCCGGGCCTGCAGTCCTGGGAAGGATGGGGCTTGGATGGTCCCGGTCCTGAGACGCCAGGTGTTTAGGGAGGAGGGAAGGGTTTCTTTTCTTTCCCAGGGCCCAGCCCAGGTTCTAGCCCCATTGAGCCTGTCGAGCTTTTGGCACCCGACACCTGTGGGTATCGCTGCCTTGTTTTTCTTGCAGGTGGCCATGGGCTATTCGCACTCCTTGGTGATAGCACGGGATGAGAGTGAGGCTGAGAAAGAGAAGCTCAAAAGGCTGCCTGAGTACACCCCACGTACCCTCTGAGGCGGGTGGCACTCCCTCGTGGCAGCTGTCATTTTCACGTGCACTGGGACCAGAAGTCAGACAAGGAATTTAGGAAACAAAAGTTGACCCAAGGTGCATTGGGTTAGCATCCCTGCAGTTCCGTTTCCAAGCAATTCAACGTTAACTACCTTTTTCTGTATGCTTTCCAAAGTGTTTTTTCCCTCAATGTTTGATTAAACATTTGCTCATAGCCAGCTTGCCTTTCTACGAGACAGGCAGGAACTCTGAGCATTTAGGTTTTTTTTTTTTTTAAGTTGTACTCTTTTTCACCCCCTCCTGAGTATCCTTGTCCAGCCCTCCCATCCCAGCCATAATTAGCATTGTGATCCGAGTGGGTGCCACGTGGGAGAGAAATCGCCACTTTCCCAGTCAGAAACGGCCCTTCCAGGAACCAGCAGCCTGTAGGCCACAAAATCCCCAGTGGTCGGTCTCCACCCAGAATCCCGCCTGCCCGCTTTCGGAGACCTGGTCACTCGCTTGCAGGCCCTCCCCGCCTGCCCCTCGCCTTCTCCCAGTAGCTGTTGCTGACTTCTGTCTGCAAGGCCCACTGCCTTTTGGCTGAAGCATTTGTAGGACCAGCCATTCCCCCACCCACCTCCACCCTACCTGCCCCCGCCCCCGCCATGGGGCCTCTGGAGTCTGTGTTTAGCCATTTATGTCTACTTTAGCTCTCGAGTCCAAATGAGAATTGGGGACCATGGGATATGGGGGTGGGCAAGGTGGGGAACCTTTGTGTTGTTGAAGGGCCTGGTTTTCTGGCTCCCTGTGGAGCCCAGGCTATGCTTACCAGTTAGAGACCAGCCAGCAGTCAAGTGTGTTCTCAGTCCTCTGTGACCCACTGTTGTCGCCTGCGTGCTTTTCCTGTCCGCTCCTGCTGTCCCCCTCTGCCTGGGATGGCTACCCTGTTCTGAGACTTAGCCATTCTTCTGCTGGCTCCAATGCTCTTTGGCCGCTTGCATTTGCTTGGCTCTGGTACCAAATAGTTGGGATTCCTGATGAAATCCCCTGCCCCGCGTGTCAGTGCAGATGCTGTGACTGCCACCCACATCCCCACAAGTGCCCTCTGCCCGAGCCCGTCCTGGTATTATTGACTTTGCAGCTGAGTTCCGAGGTGCCTTTCCCGGATCCCTCCTCACTGGACCCGAGTGTGGTGGCAGCTCGGGCTGGGACCCTTGGTTTCCAGAGGGTCTGGGCTGCTTTAACTAGGTTTAGTTCAGTGGTGCTCTGGAGGTGACCGGGAGAAGGGTTGAAGTGTGAGGCTGGGTGGGTGGGGAAATTAATTCTGGTCTTCACATTGACGGTTTCGTTCTTGCTGTTGTAGCGCTTGTTGATGTCTCTATGTTAAAATGCCAAAAATGATCTAGTTGTCGCTTTCCTCCTGCTCCAGCGCTCCACAGCAGCTTCTGGCTTTGCGAGGTGTGTTTGTCTCAGCCAGTGCCATGGCCTGGCGGGAACGGATCCGAGTTCCCACTATTTCCCATCATGTGCCCGACTATATAGTCAGTCAGGGACAAGCTTCTGCAAAACTAACCTGCTTTGTCCAGATCACCCCAGACACCACCCCTTGCTTCTCCCCTTGCCGCCTGAGCCTTCCCCGGTCTCTCTGGCTAGTGCCGCTCAGTGTCTGCTCCTGTCCTGGAGGTCTCCTGGAGTTGTGTGGTCACCAAGAGGGTCGAGGATGCAGTAGTCCTGAGCTGAACTGGGCTCATCTTCCAGGGAGCAAACTAAAGCCAGGGGTTAGCACCCCTGGATAGAGCATTGGGGAGGGGGAGTGCACGGAAAGTGTCTTCTGGGGAGAGATCCTTGAGCTGGACCACAACCCCTTCCTTTAGACTAAAATGTCCACCTGAGCTTTCTCACTGGGAAACGCCTTTAGAACGGGGACAGTGGGAAGCCCTGGGTGGGAACTACCCTGGCTGCCTGTGGGCTCCTGAAGTCTTCTGGTCATGACAAGAGGGTAGCATGAAGGGAATAGCGAGGATGTGATTCGGTTGAAGGTGCCTGGTTTAGTGCTGTTAATTGTCTTATTTTTTTTTATATATATATTTCTTGGAGTAAACATTTTAAATAAATGGCATCATTGTTTACTCTGCCTTGGCTCTCTTGCTTCCTCTTCAGTAGCATGGACTGCATCCTCAGCCCTGTGCAAGTGCCCCATAAGTATCCGAAGAGGGCTGGAGAGATGGTTAAAGCACTGGCTGCTGTTCCAGAGGTCCTGAATTTCCATTCCCAGTAACCATGTGGTGGCTCACAACCGTCTGTAATGAGATCTGGGTACCTCTTGTGGCCTTCAGGGATACGTGCAGGCAGAACACTGTGTACATAGTAAATCTTTAAAGATAGGTGTCCCCTAGGGAGCTTCTGGGCCATCCTGGGCTCCAGAGATGTAGCGAGCTCTGACTACCCTACCTCTAAGGGGTGATGGCCAGAGGGCCACAGAGGTGCTCCAGAACACATGTGGTCCCATCTCAAGGACCCTTTTTGTGGTTGGGACATCTCATATAGCTCAGGCTGGCATCCTACTTTTTGGGTGCTCAGCATCTGTAAAGTGTCAGCCCTCACTGTAAATCTTACCCAGCCCTTGGTTAAGGGAGTCATGCTGAGCATGAAAGTGACTAGCCGTTGACATTCCTGGGATCGGGTGTGTTAAATGTGGGTTACAGGGTCTTGGGCTTGAAATTTTGCTGTGTACACTAGGTTGGCCTCAAACTCAGATCTAGCTGTCTACTTTGTAGGTGCTGGGAATAAAGGTGTGTGCCACCATGCTAACTTAAATGTTGACCTTAAGAGGTTTTCAGCCTGGGCCTTTTGGGGGTATGTTCCTGGGAATCAAACCTACATGAGTTAAGCGTGCACAGTGAGCTTTATCCTCCCTCGCCCTACAAGGGGGTCTGTCAAAGTCAGTAATCACACATGTAACACCCAGACTTCATAAGAGATCGGAGGCTACCTGGCCCCTTCAGTTTGGCTAGTTATCCACCAGGGGGTGCAGAGGAGTCAGCTTTTTGTTTCATGCTAAAGGACCTTGCTTGGACTGAGGTCCCCAAGGGCTGCCACACATCCTGGCTGTCATCTGCACCACACACCCAACAGTCTCGAGGTTGGGTCATTGTTCCTGTTTATGGAGGAAGGGAGTTGTAGTCATGTGATGAACTTGGTCACAGGAAAGGGGGGCTGCTGGACTGATCTGTGCCAGGAAGGAGCCACTGCCAAAAGGTCTACCCCCACCCCACAAAAACAGCCTATGGGGAGTTGCTGCAGAGTCGAAGAGACCCCACCCTGACCTTTTTACATGCTGCCCTGGCAAGGCCTGGTTCTGCAGGCCGAGTTAGTTGCTGGTGGAGAAGCTGCCTGGGAGGCCAGCAGCCTGCCTAGCTTGTCATGAGCTCCTGAGGATGAAGGTGAGGGCCCCAGGTGACCAGCCATCATACACTTGCCCATGTTGGGAAGGGACGTGTTGTGGGGTCATAGGAGGCCCTGGTTCCCAGTGGACTACTGATGGGAGATGTCATTCTGTATATGTTTCTCATACTGGTTAATGAATAAAACACTGTTGGCCAATAGGAAGGAAGATAGCGACTAGGAGACGAGGAGGGAGGAGGGTCAAGATGGAGAGTCAGCAGAAGGTGGACAGCAAGTGAGTAAGCTTGAAAATTTTATTACTACGTGTATGGGTGTTTTGCCCTCATAGATGCATCATGGGCCATGTAGTGCCTAGAAGCCAGAAGACAAGAGACCCGGAAACTAGATTTACAGTTGGGAGCTGCCATGTAGGTGCGGAGACTCGGATCTGGGTCCTCTGAACTACACATCCCTCTCTAGCCGCTCCAGGGCCTGCGTGGGCGTAGTGCTATCTAAGAGGTTGTGCTAGGCTTGTCAATCAGTTGGCAGAGTGCTCGTACAGCACGACAGAGCTGTTACATTCCGACTGCTTTTTTTTTAGATGGGGTTTCTCTATAGCAGCTCTGGCTGTCCTGGAACTCATAGACAAGGCCAGCGTCCAACTCAGATCCACCTGCCTGTGCCTTCTGAGTGCTAGGATTAAAGGTGTGTGCTACTACCAACAGACTCCATTCCCACTGTTAACCATAGTTGCACATGCCAGCCCTCTGGAGGTTGAGGCAAGAGGATCGGTATTTCAAAGTGTCTACATTTGTGTGGTAATGTTAACCCGTGGAGATGTGGGAGTCAGTTGTCCCATTCTTCTGTTGAGCCATCTCAAAAGCCCGCAAGGTCATTTCTGGCTATGTAGGAAGTTCAAGGCTGGCTTGGGCGAAAAACAAAAAAGCCCTTCTGGAGGTGACTAGGGGTTATTACAAATGGATTATTAACCCTTAGTTTTCTTATCCACATCACCCTCAAGTAGGGTGGTGCATCCCAAATTGTGGATGTACCATAAGGTGCTACAGGTTCAGGACACAGGTCCTGAGGTGACCTCCCTGACCAGAAGTGTCTTAGCATTGGCCTCATTCTAAGGTCTTGTAGCTAGCCTGAGTCTGTCCTTGCCCATCTGTCCATCTGCCCTGAATAGATCTGTGGGATAGTATAGCCCCCTTAGTAGATTGAGGTCACCAAGTGACTCCCCCAGGGCACACATACTGTAAGATAGAGCTGTAGGTCAGGAAACCCCTACAGGTCAACTTGGGATAAGATCCTGCTCCCTCTGCTTCAGACAAGCAAGCCCACTTTACTCTGCTACGAACAACTCTTGGGAGTATGGGGGTCCTTGCTGGCTCCAGACCCAACTCACGGGATGGGAGCCACTCTGTTCAGGTTTTTTTTTTTTTTTGGGGGGGTGTCCAAAACAGGGTTTCCTGTGTAAACAGCCCTAGCCTTCCTGGAACTAGTTCTGTAGACCAGGCTGTCCTCGTAGACCAGGCTGGCCTCGAACTCAGTCTGCCTCTGCCTCCTGTGTGCTGGAACGAAAGGCATGTGCCACCACTGCCTGTCTGTGTTCAAGTTTGCCAGTGACTTATGGAGTTCAATTCTGAGCATAGGAAGATCCTGAGGGTGCCAGACTTCCAAACCACTCCACTGTTGACAGCACTTGCCTTTGACATGGCCAGTGAGCCGGGACACTTCAGATGAGACAGCAGGCTCTGGGAACCAGCAAAGGCTCACCCAGCCATCTTTATCCCTCATGCTACTGGACAGTTTTGAGACCACAGCCTCCTGCAGGATATCACTCCCCTTAGGCCTGTCCCCTCTAATGCAGGCCAGCTACTAGTTGCTGCCCCTGCTGCTTCCTCCAGCTTGGAATGTAGACAGTGTGGCCTAGCTGAATCAGTCCAAAGCATTTGGGGAAGTCCAGCTGTATTGCCCATTATAAATTCAGAAAACTACTAGGGGCGAAATCCTGCCAAGTTATGAAAGCTCCAAGCTACCCCTAAGATGCATTCAGAACACCTACCCGTTTTATTTGCTCTGTAGTTATGTTTTATTTTTTGCTCTGTATTGTATAGAGACAGTTCCCCACACCATTTTCTCCCTCATCAAGCTGGTAGCTCTGAGGACCCCAACTCTCCAGGCTCCCCATTCCCTCCAACCCAATGCACCAGGAATCACACATGCCACTGGGGGTGGGCAGAGCCAGTGGCTCCAGGGTCCAGGGTCTAAGGAATCATCTTCCACCACTTGAATGCGAACGGCACCCGGTGGACAATAACACAGGCACAGCTGTCTCCCATGTTGGTCAGGTAGCAGTCAAAGTCATCGATGAAGGTGCACTTGAGACCCAGGGGCTCCAGTAAGTTGCAGACTCTCTCCTCCAGGCAGCAGGTGCCCTTGATTTGGGGCCCAAAGGGCTTGGGGATTCCTAGATTCTTGTCCAACACGATCATCTGCAGCTGTTAAGACAGAACTAGGGTCAGGCAGGATCAGGGCCCTGAAATAAAATCTATCCCTGCCCTCCCTGGGGGCGGGGGGCACGGAATCATATAGGGAAAAACCACATGTCACTTAGGGTTGGCGACACTTAAGCCTGTGTCCATGTAGGCATCCCTAATCAACCTCAATGAAAATCATTTTGCTTAGTTTCAGTGTCTGCCAATGTCTTTCTGAAAGATACGAATTCTGACCAGCAGCTAACCACCTTATCTTTGTCCCTGGATTTGTGGCTCTGGCCTTGTCTGCACCCCCATCCCAGCCAGCTTTAAGATCCGGGTGCTCCGCTAATCCACAGGCACACTTTTCCCCACCATGCTGAGCTTTTGTTTGTTCATAGCAGCTCTGGTTCTATGCACATGGACCTGGGGTCTACATCAGGCTTCCATTTCAGGCCACAGCCATCTGATACGTCTAGTACACCATGGCCAGCAAGGCACCAGTCGTGTGGGCCAAGCAGACCCAAGTTTGAACCAGGCATGCCCAGTGGCCCTCACCATGTCAGGGAAGTATGGCCTCGCGAAGAGTTTTGTGGTCTGTTGGTTGGAGGGGACATTTGTCAGCAACTCCAGGCAGAAGAGCTGTGGGATGGCAATGATGTCCTTCTCCATCAGGCCCAGCTCCTTCTTTAGGAGGGTGCGGTTCAGGCTGATGCATTTCTGCACAGCAGGGAAGGTGGGGAGACAGCAGGGACATGGTCATCAGGAAGCTCTGCTTATATCTACTACACAAATCCAGAAAAGGCCTTGAAGCGGCTTCTATCTGGCTCAAATCCCGTGAGCCAGGAGCCCTGGTGGGCCATGTGAGCCTTTCTTTACCATGTAATATAGCAGTCCTTAAGTTAAAGTGAATTCAGAGAGAAGGCTGGGATGCAGGAGGCCAGGATCCCTCAGCTAGTCTGCTGGATGGCCACTAGTGTCACAAAGCCCCCTGGTCTTTCAGGTGAGGGGGGGACGACACACACAGATGTCTTCTGGTCCTTCCCTCACATCTAAACATCTGCTCCTGCCTACTCAACTCACCCTCCTCACTGACACCAACACCCTTGGTATCCAACTCCAGCTTCAAATAAGATTGAACCACCTGTCCTCGTTCTGGTACCCACTTGCCAGGGCAGGTGACCCTCTCTGGTTCCGCAGAGGCCAGGGCACCAGTACACCATGGCATAGAGGATGTTCATAGTCTAAGAGTAGTAAGGAAGGAGCCAATGAGCAGCACCCCACTGCACCCCTAAAGTCTGTATCGGGCTGGGCAGCCGCCTGCACCCCAATAGGATCAGGGCCTCCAAGACCTGCAGCGCCAGCACCACCTTGGGGACAGTCCTGCAAGACCTGCTGCAGCGCCAGCACCACCTTGGGGACAGTCCTGCACCCCAGGCCTTTACCTCCACATAGTCATTCTCCTTCCGCAACTTCTCGTCAGCCAGGATTTGGGAGATGGTTCTGGCCTCCCTCCCTGGGGAAAGAGGCCAGGCAGGGGACAGATCAGTGCCCACCTGAGGTACATACTCAGGCCAGTGACTGTATTGTCAGTATTCCCAGGTGTTGTTCCCGAATCTGGTGTCAACTAAGATACATTCACATTCCACCGAAAAACCCAGGCAGGATTTACTGCCACTAGCCACTGTCTGTGGCTCCAGGGAAAGCAAGGTCAGTACATTAGTGTGGTGACAGCCCCCACTAACTTAGACGACACCTCAACCCTCTGTACGGCTGTACTACAACCCCCCTCCCCTCTTAGTGTGTACCAGAAGCCTTGTAGTTGGATATCAGGCTCAACTCCGTTCCTCAGGTTCCAGCCCTGAGGTTAACAGCCTTTGCCTTCTGGTATGGTACCCCGTGACCTCTCACCCTGTGACAAGGTGTCCCTGATCCTTCCAGAGAATGTTGCTCAGGAGATGGGTGGTACCCTGAGTCTCTAACCCAGGTTGAGAGAAGGTCCCGATGTCCCCACCTCCTTATTGAAGAAGCCAGTCCCTGTGTTCCCTTCACATTAGGTCAGAAGATGGCCTGCAAGCACACCTTTGCGAGAGACCTGAAGTGTCAGGTCAGGCAAGCCCCATGGCCCCTCCCAGAGGTCATATATATCACCAGGAGCAGTCCAGAACCCTGGGTCTGCCCCCTTCTAATGTGAGATGTCCCACAATGGCCATTCCACCACCTCCTAGGATTCCCTGTGCCTTTTCTACCAATGACAGATGAATCCTCTAGACCAGTGGCTCTCGACCTTCCCAAATGCTGTGACCCTTTAACACAGTTCATGTTGTAGTGACCCCCAGCCACAAGATTTTGTTGCTACTCCATAACTGTAAATTAGGCATCATTATGTAAATATCCGTTATGTGATCCTGTGAAAGGATCATTCAAACCCCTCTGGGGTCTTGACCCACAGGTTGAGAAACTCTTGAAGGTACTAGGTGGTGGTGGCTCACATTTTCAATCTCAGCATTCAGGAGGCAAAGACAGATGGATCTGAGTTCAAGCGCAGCCTGGCCTACAGAGCTGAAGTTCCAGGACAGCCAGGGCTACACGGAGAAACCCTGTCTCGAAAACCAAAAAAGGTCCTAGGTAAAGAAAAGTCACCTTTACCATTAGAAAGGAGCTGTTCTGCTCTGATATCTTCAAACAGGGTCACATCCCCAAAGCCTTCCTTCTGCTTCTGTTCAAACAGCTCATAGCAGGCACTGGGGCTGGCCATCAGGAGGCGGAACCCCTGGGAAGGGAGACGAGAGTCACCCACTCTGGGGGTCCCTAGGTCTCCAAGCACCTGCACCCTTCTCCAGCCCCGACACAAACCTTCCCGTCACCGTTTTTGTCCTTTACAGGGACAAAGCACATGAACTCATCCATGTGGCCAGTCATCAGCCAGTCTGAGAAGAGCTCCACAGGGGCTTGCACCTGCTGGGCATACACAAAGTCTCGCAGGGCCTTGCTCATGTCCCGGCCTTCAGAGCTGGGAGATGGAAGAGAGAGCAGCCTTTGAGATGCTGGGGCTCCTGGAGCTACCTACCATCCACTGAATCAGGCCACCTCCAGGCTATGGACCGATTTTGCCAATGGGTAGGCAGGCTTTTAAACATTGCCTATTCTGGGCCAGCGAGCTGGCTCAGGAGAAATGCTTGTCGCCAAGCCTGGGGACCTGGATTGAATCCCTAGTTCCCATATAGGGAACAGACTCTAGCAGGTCACCCTGAGCACAGCACGTATACACTGTGGCATATGTCCACACAAGACTTAGAAGGGTGTGTGTTTGAGGTAGCCCTTACAGTGACCTGCTCAAGCCCAAATCACATGATTCAAATTGACTGAGCCCTGGACCACACGATCTGGGGTTTAGAGTTAATACCACCAACCCAACCCCATATTTTGTAAAAGGCATGTCTTCGGGGTCAACAAACAGCCTAGTTGGATTTAAACCCAGGAAAATCAACTAAATTTTTTTGGTGGTTTTTAATTTGAGACGGGGGCAGGGGTGTCCCACGAGCTCAGGCTGGCCTCAAATCCAGAGGCACAAATCAAGGTTAAAACTGAACCTAGGACAGACTTCCTGCTTGCTAGGCAAGCTCTCCAAACTGCCACCCCCCTCCCAAGCTTGCTTTTTTCTAACCAAAGGCTCAAGTACCCTTCAGTGTCAAAGAATGCAGAGCATGTCTGCTGAGGGGAACTGAGAATTATTGTGATCAGGGTGTTGGTGGCCTTCCCTTTCAGACAGCTGGTCACCTGCCAGCTGGTCTCCCAGCTCACCTCGGGTAAAAGCTACCACCAATGAGAACCCTGCCTAATGGGTAATCTTTGCCTTGAGCCTTGACCGGTGGGGATACCATCAGGTTCCCGATGGAATCCAGGCTAGCCACTCCGTGGTCCTCAGTTTGGTGGGTCAGGTAGCCAACACCAGGACTCTAAGGAGGAAACCCAGTGGGGAAAGGAATGTTATAAAAGGACTGGGTGTTAGGTCCTGTCTCACTCCTGAAATGTCAGGTACATGCACCTCTCCCCTACCCCACAGAGGCCACCTGGAAGCCCCGCCACAAGGCCTGAGAGGTTCACTATAATCAGAGTGCAGTGCCTCACCAGTGAGTACTTCATGGGGAAATCATCCGGCTTGGGAACCCGGGGGGTATCAAGAATCAGGGACACTGTCTTGTGGGGAGCCTGAGTATAGCAGAAAGCCATCTCATCCTGGGGGAGACAAAGATGATTAACTCTTCATTGGCTGCTTCCTCATCTGCTACACAGCTTCCTGAGAGCAGCCAGAGAGAAACCTGGTCAGCTCCTACTCAGCCCTCAAAACCTTCCTAGAGGCTTTGCCCAACACGTTCCACCTTCCAGTTTAAGACTGAGAAGTCCCCATCCCCGACCCCCAACCCATTGACTGGTCTTGTCAAGTTCTACTTACAAAGAAAGTCAATTGTTTCTGGGACCTGCAGGCAGTCACTATGATCTCTGATGTGCCCTATGACTCGACTCCTAGCCAGATCCAGCTGCCACCAGAGTTCCCTGCATCTCAGCCAAGGGAATGATTTTTTGGTTTTTTTTCTTGGGGGGTATGTGTAGATGGGGGGTAGGGTGTCTTTTAAGAAGTCTCATGTAGCCTTTGAATTCTGATCCATCCTACTTTGTCTCCAAGAGCTGGGATTACAGATCACACCCCAGTTTACACCATGCTGGGAAATGAATTTGGGATTCTACACTAGGCAAGCACTCTTGAGTTACATCCCTAGCCCTTGACCTCTCAATTCCTGTTTGTACCCACACACACACACAAACCCCCTTGTCTTATTCCATGATGCAACTTTTACCTGCCCCTGATCACGTCTTGTTTCTCCAAGCACACCTCACATTGCAAACCCCAGGTCAACAGCCCTGCTTCCTGAAGAGCTGGTGGCCCCCTCACAGCCCCAGCAGAGCCTGGCTTATGACCCATCTGAAAGTTCTCAGCTGCCTAAGTGACCTGCTTCAGGCTGTTGTGTCTAGCCCCTTTCTGCTCAGCACTTAGAGCTCCGTACCCTGTCCTTATTCATCTCCAGTCCCTGGTGACACAACAGCCTCTGGTAATTGCTCAGATGTGTTTGGAGCAGAAGGATTCTCCAGAAACAAAGCCGAGCCAGCTTTAGTCCTGCTGTTAGGCCAGACACAAGCCCAGACTCGTAGCCCAGCTCTGATACCTGCAACCGAGGTCTCAGACTCCATCTTGAATGCCTGCCATCCAGAAGAAAGGGGACTGGACTCTAGTTTTGTCCTTGACAAGCCTCAGTGGTGTGCTGGATCACTGTGTTACATCATCTTGTGGTATGTGCACCAAGCCTCTTTGCCCCTCCTCCACAGCTAGAGCAACCCAGGAGGGTATCAGTTACCTGTAGCCACCTGCCCTGACGGCTGGGGTCCTCGTACACAGATGCCACCTGTACATTACTCTTCTCACTCAGCCTTGTCACGGTGTCCACGAAACCCTGCAGCTGCAGCTCCCTGCCACGAGACAGCTCACTGGTTTCTTCATGTTCCTTGACTCAGCCACACTCCCTCAGCCCAGGGGGAAGGCAAGGGAGAGGGCCACTCTGCCACAATGTGAACAGAGCCATTGCCCTCTGCCTTAGCATAGGTCAGACTTAAAAGACTTTTTGTACCTGGACCATGCTGGCAACCAGTGATGGTTCAGCCCTGTTCATGGGTCATACCTTTTGACCACCTCTGCGAGCACGTGTGTGTGTGTGTGTGTGTGTGTGTGTGCGCGCGCGCGCACGTGCACACACACGCGCACGCCCACACACACACACACACACACCATTAATTCCTTGGTTGCGTGCCTCTGTTCGAACTATTGGATGACTGTTTGCTCCCCAAGAGACTATCAGAAACTAGACAGCTCAAGATGGCCAGTGAGGTCATCTCTGTGGGGCAGGGGAAATGGGGACATCTAGACACCTGTGTTGGCTCTTTGAGACAGGGTCTCATTACTAGACAGTGTCCTGGGACTTGCTCTGCAGACCAGGCTATCCCCAAACTCAGACTGGCTGGCCTCTTGTCAACCAAGTTCTGGGGTTCAAGGTGTGCACCACACCACACCTGGAAGAATTTGGGATTATAGTGTTTTCATATAGAGGACCAACACTGTGGATGCACAGCGGATATTCTTTCCTTGGGCACAAAGTGACATTTGAAGGGGAGGTCAAGAAATCCAGTTTACTACTGGACCTTGGGGTTGACTGCATTGGCAAAAATCACAATCGGGGAAGTGTCCTCGCCCGGATTCTAGGCCAGTCCCAGGGTCCCTATGCAACTCTCCAAAGACCTTGTTTCTTGGGTCTCCGGTCTCCAGTCAGCATGAGGGGAGGAGAGGATGCTAGTGACACTCCCTCCTCCCCAGGTGGCCTCAGGCACTCTTACCTGCACAGGTAAACCTCAAGAGGCAGCTGGGTGCTGGGAGTGAAGATATAAGGAGCAACACGGAACATCACTGTATCTTTGTAAAGTGGCATCTCTGGGATTGACTGCAATGTAGGACAGGTCACCCATGAAGACCTGGCTCCATCTGCCTGCCCTCTTCCCTCTTAACACTCCTGGGGGCTGCAGGTGTTCATCTCAACCCATCCCTGGAGTCCACTGCCTTCTAGACTTCTGTAACATCCCCCAGCTGTACTGAGAGCCATACTCCTGAGTTCCAGCCTAGCACTGTGGGTCTCCTCCCTCCATCGAGCCCAGGGACCCTCGATGACCAGGAGGCATACTTTGTCATGAGACTTTTCCACTAGGGAGACGGAGAAGGAAATCAGGCCTGTGAAGTTGACAGATGGGAACTCTATGGCTTCGATGTAGAAGGTCTCTTTCCCTCGGTTCTCAAAGGGAGCCAGGACATGAATAGGCTTGCCAGGTCCCACTACCAGCTCATAGGTGCAGGTGGTGGTGCCTTCTAGGAGAGATAAAGGGGCGACAAGACACTAGAGCCATCTATTCCAGGTGGGCAAGCACAGCAGGCTTATGATTCATCAGGACATCAGAGGGTTCTGAGATTGCCAGCACTGTTAAGAGTGACTTAATGCACCATTACACTGTGTGTGTTTGCACGTGTGTGCACATGCATGTGTAGGCCAGAGGTTGATACAGGTGTCTTCAATGACAGTTTTGAGACAAGGTTTCCTTCACCGAACCAGGAACTAACCGATTCAACTAGAGTGGCTGGTCAGGAGATTCCCAGCACACCCATGTTGCAGGCTCACAACTATCTGACTCCAGTTCGAGAACCTTACACTCTCTAGTGGGCCTCAGTCACCAGGCACACTTAGTGAGTGCATAGACATGTAGGCAAGGCACTCATACACAAATTTTTGAAGATGGATCTTCCTAGGAGAAGTTACTTGGGAATATCATCTATCATTCTATTGGCCCAAATGCATTTCTTCCTTCCTCTAAGAGAATCCTGAAGCCACACACCATCCCCACATCATGATGGAATGGCTAACCCATGGCAATATGTAGAAATTAACTCTGGTAAAGGTGGTAGCCAGACAGCCCCTGCAACACTGATCTGTCACACAGCCTGTGACCTGTGACTAGATCCTGGGAACCATCAGGCTGAGGTGGAACAGGGTTGGTACGTACTTTGGGGCCAGTAGACTCTTGCCTTGCTCGCCTCTTCCTTGGAGGTATGGAGGATCAGCGAGTAGTTCTTAAGGACGGAGGCGGGGCCCTCCACTGTCAGAGTCATCTGAGACAGGTTCTGTATTTCTGGGAAAAAGGATAGACAGTTCAGGCCAGGCTACAGGATGGGAAAGTGAGCAGCAAAGATTGGGGTGGGAGTTACATTGAGTCTTGCTTAGTAGTCCAGGCTGGCTGAACTCTGATTCCCCTGCCTCAGCCTCCCAGGTGCTAGAGTGATAGGTGTGAGCTATCACATCTGGCTTTAAGGCTTATCTGAGATCCTGTTTCCTGGGATGTTCAGGGTCCTCACCTGAAGGTACCTCCTGTGCACTGGAAGAGAGGTTACCACACACACCCCTTTAATGGGATCGAGAGTTCTCACTACCTTGTGAGGTCAATGTCTCATCTCTACCCCCAGATGGCAGAATGAGGCTCATTCACAACCAGGGAGTTAATAGGTTGCTGTGTGACATTAAGACTGCTTTCATGGGGACTGAGGATGTAGCCTAGCATGCACAAAACCTTGAGGGGGGGCAAGGCATGTCCAATCCCTAGTGCTATATATAAATGCCCGTGGTGAAGCACATTTGTAATTCTCAGGAGGTAGACACAGATAATCAGAAGTTCAAAACTGGCCTGGGCTACATGAGATCTTAGTCTCAAAAGATATGCGGGAGGCCTGGAGGGTTGATTCTGTGGTGAATAAGAGCACTTCTCTTCCAAAGGACCTGGGTTTGGCCCCCGGCCCCCAGCATCAGTTTTTAGGTGGCTTACAACCAATTGCGAATTCCAGTTCTAGGAGATCTGCTGCCCTCTGACTTTAAAGAGCTCCAACACACATGGTGCACATAAACTCATGTAGACACAGTTTCTCTGTGTAGCCCTGACTGTCCTGGAATTAACACTAGACAAGCTAGCCATGAACTCGGATCTATCCACTTCTGCTTCCAAGTGCTGGGATTAAATGAGTGTGCTACCATAGCCTGTTTATGAATAATTTTTTTTCAAGACAGGGTTTCTCTGTAACAGTCCTGGCTGTCCTGGAACTCACTCTGTAGACCAGGCTGACCTCGGAAATCACAGATCAGCCTGCCTCTGCCTCTTAAGTGCTGGGATTAAAAAGTGTGCACCACCACCACCTGGCTATTTATAATTCTTTTAAAAGCTAACATATCTTTATATGAAACCATATGGCCTCTCATTACACAGCTTCAAGGCATAAAACCCTTTGGTATACCAGTAATGTCACCCAGGGCCTCTGTACATGTTAAGCAAATGCTCCCAACCTATGAAACAAGACTTGGTCATCCCTGAGGAATCAGCTATGACCTACAATGTGGGCTGAGGAATAGCCAGAGCTTGATAGAGGTGGGAACATTGAAAAGTTGTACCTTTGGGGGCTTCCTGATTGAAGGATTGGTCATCAGGATCATCTGTGTCAACAGGATTACAGTTCACCAGCAGGATGGCTCCCCAGCCATTTGGGCCCCACACCCATCTCTTCTGCAAATGACAGAGACATTGAGGCAGGAAAGGGACTAGCAAATCCTGCTTCTCATATGCAAAGCTTTGTCCTCAGTCCCTGGAACTCAGGGGACAGAGTTTGAGAAAGGTGACATATGGAAACAGAAGGCTACTAGGTGAGTAAGTACAGGTGACTGCTGCCTGGTTTCAGGAATCCAGGGCTGGAGAGACATGCTATAAGAGCTGTGTCTCAGAGGTCCAGGGGTGGCAGAGCTAATTCTGCTGTAGCTGACTATAAAACCAGGCCAGAAATGTAATCCTAGGAAGGCAGCAAACTCACCATCCTGCCTTTGTTATCCCAGTACTTTGTTGGCTGGCAGGTGGCCCCACATCTGGTTCTGTTTCATTTTTGGGACAGGATCTACTATAGCCCAGGCTAGCTTATAATTCTCTTATGTATTTGAGAATGGTCTTGAATGTCTGATCTTTCTGCCTCTACTTTGTGGATGCTGAAAGGCACATCCCGCCACACCTGGCAAAGTCAGAAATTGATTTCATTGACCTTGACTTGTATAGCAGTGATGATAAAAATGGGCCCAGTGGTCAGGGATGGCTCCCTTGGGTCCTGCCTTGCTCCCCCAACCAGGCAAGCCTCACCTTAGCCTGCTTGTCACTGGGCATGTCCAGCTGTCCATCCCGGTAGATGTCTGCCTCCAGGGAGATCTCTGAAGGGGAAAGGGAAGATCTCAGACACCTGGACTGCTTGCTAATGGGGCCCAGAAACTCCGGTGGTCCTCACAAGGCCAAGCCCAGTTCTGACGCTGCTGAAAGCCTAATGTGGTATCATAATGTCAAGTTCAGCATCTTCAAAATTCATGCTGAAGACCCACATGGTGAATTAGAGTAAGTCACATAAAATAATCACTTTCTTGAGTGTGTGATTCTATATTGGGGTGTATCCATAGCTAAATTGGGCCACAGGTTGGACACTCATGGTGAGTCAGTGTCTTCAAAGGCAGGCTGGTTCTCATGAATAAGTCAGGGAGGGAGCTCTCTTCCCTCTCCCCATCTGCACTCCACAGAGCTCAGACACCGATCGCAATGTGACCTCATTCTTCCAGCTCCCATCCCAGCCTTCTACCCTTCTAGAACAATCTTTGAACTTGGAAAATATACAGGGATCATACAGAATCCCTTGGTAACTTAAGGGTACCAGACTTCTGCCCAGTGCCTTCCTGGGGCACTGCCCTATGGTGGCACCCTACTGTCCACCCTGCCCTTTCCCACGCAGCTCACCTTCCTTCAACTTTACCTTAGTGGCAACTCCTAGCTCTTTTGTGAAGTGCCACTTCCTGCCTGGAAGGTCAGGGCCACGAGCCTGGCCCTAGCTTGCTGCTGTACCCTCAGCACCCAACCTGCAGGCATGGTGTCCCACCGCCCACCATGAGCCTGACTGATTGGGGTATAGCAGCGTGCAGAACTTGTCATTTTGGAGTTTACAGTATTTGATATCCATAGAGGTTGGCTGGAGATGATCATAGTATATATGTTCATTGACAGCAACATGGGCCAGGGGATACAGGGACTAGGAAATGGAGCCAGATGTTTATCTTAGGTAGTCAAGCGGGGAGGTCTCGTGCAAACTGACATCTTAAAGCCCTACAAGAGGCCAAAAGATCCCCTGTACCAGAAGGAGTGGGAAATATGTTCAAAGTGGCAAGTTCAAGGGTCAGAGAAGCCACTAGTGCCAAAAATAGGGGCAGGAAAAAGACTCAGGCGTCAGAGGTAGCTGGGTGACTCATGGAGGACTTGCGGGTAGTCTTGACTTTGGGTTTGATTTGTGTCCTGCAGAAGCTGAAGAAAGCCTGAGAACCCAGGTGCTGTTGTCTGACGTCTTCCTAAAGATACAGCATTCTGGTTGTGGGGTCAGACTTCTTAGGTAGTCAAGAGGGGGCACCCCACAATGGCAAGAAGCTGGGTGCCCCCTGGAAGACCTGGATAGAAATTGAGGCTACAGCTGGGACAGACCCGCAGACTCCTTCAAGTCCCGGCTATGCTTGAAGTGTCTTAAGATTAACTGACATGGAGCCCAAGAGGATGAAGGTCGATGCGCCTGAACCCAGAAGAATGGGGTGGTGTCTGCTGTGATGGGGGAAAGCTATTAGCTTCGGGAGAGTGAGAGATGCAGTTAGAGCACTTGCTGCTCATGCAGAGGACTCGACTTCAATTCCCAGAACCCACATGAAGCTCACAACTACTGCCCACTTGAGAGTTGGAGATGACCAACACCCATCTCTGCCCTCCAGACTCCCTACACCATTTGATGCACATGAACTAAACACACATTTGGAATTAAGATAGCCTTGGGGCAGGGTAGAGAAAAAAATCAGTTTTGTTAAGGATACATTAAGTTAAACACATAAGCTGTGTTGGAAAGGCAATACCCACCAATCTATGGGGCTGTCCTGGTAGAGGTGGTGTTGGGAGTCTATGGAGGAGTTACATGAGCCCGAGACACTTTGGTGGTGGCCATCTGGGTTGAAGGCTCAGCAAAGGGCCCTGGAAAGTATCGGGGAGCTATCTAGATAGGTTTCAGGTGACATGTGTACGGAAGGATGACAGGTGTATCTAAGCCACCCAGTCAAGGCAGAGAAGACAGTGGCCACCTGGTTCTTATAAAGCCACTGCGGCAAGATGTGGCTGGAGAGATGGCTCAGTTGTCAAGAGCTCTTACTGCTTCCCAAAGGATCTGAGTTCAGTTCCCAGTGTGCATCGTCAAGCATCTCAAACACCTGTAACTAGTCCAGGGACATCTGATGCCCCTACCCTGGCCTCATGCGAGTGCGCACACGGAATGTAAGGGCCTTCTTAGACCAGTAAGTTGCCAAGCGTAGAGATCTGCAGTGAGAGGACATAGGAACTTTGGACCAGAGACCAGTGATAGAGTGAGGAAGGGGCCAGATAACTCATGCAGATTCCATCCTCAGGAAAGGAAGGGAGGGAAGAGTGACTAAACCCCGAGGGAACATTGTGTGGCGGCCTTGGGCCCAAGAGGAGGCATTTTATATACAAAGAGCCTCTCCCTAAGCTTGGCACCGCCTGACCTGCTCTTCAGAGGGCTGGATGGACTTCAGCTCCTAGAGGCAGCAAGACTCACCAATTCCAGTGAGGTACAGCACAGCTGTGGCCGTGGGGGCCTCTTTGTCAGAACAGTAATACGAGACCAACACCTGTGGAGATAGCATGAAGAATCTGTATGAGCCGAGAGCAAGGAGCCCAGTGGCAGAGCCATAGATGGAGTCTAAGCATTTGACCTTGGCCCAAGGCCTTGGACCACTTAAGACTTTTAGGAGTGCCTCAGGTAAGTTGCTGGTGCTGGCCTTGAACTTGTTCTGCAGCAGATCTTGCACTTTTGATCCCTGCTCCCCATTACCGGGCTTAATAAGCATGAACCATTAGGTCCAATTTACAACCTGGGTTCTGGCCTTACTCAAGGAAGGCACAGTGCTTACTTACCCAAGTGAGCCTCCTGCCTCAGGAAACTGCCTGCCCTAAACACACATGGGCAGGTTCCACACACTTACCATCCTGTACTGCCTTGTTCCCTGCCCCAGACTGCTGTAGCTGGCCTAATGGGCTCCAGCTAGGCTTTTTGGCTTCCACACTGGGATCACCTGGGTAGGTAAGTGTTCCCCATCTCCCCTCCCTGGCTCACCTTGTCCTCATCCATAGTGGGGCTGGGTGACACCATTCTCACCAACGCCTCTGTGGGCTGGGTCATTGGTTGCCAGACCACGGCTTCTGCCTTCCCAGTAATGACTGCGCTGGAGACATGGATCAGGATCCTTGGGGAGCCACGGATGGTGAAGGACTCACAATTCTTGGGTGCACACCTGGATTGCCAGAGACAACACACATTAGAGGCACAGGGATGCATTAGCCTAGGGGTCAGCAGGGCTTGAGGACAGCCTGCCGATCTCCATCATACAGGGTTGAGGAAGTAGTCTGTGTCAGTGAAGTTTGGGGGTCCCAAATGTCTTCAGCTTTTCCCTTGCTACCCTGGGACCTCTATTCTTCCTCTGATGATTTCCAGCCCAACCTCACCTTCCCACCAACGCCTCACAAGTGATCGAATTTTCGCTTTATATACAGGCCCCAGCTCCCATGCACAGGGTGAATATATGTGAAACCACAACACAACCCCTTACCTACTCCTCGTGGCCACGTCAAAGCAAAAGGGGCTCTTAGGAGCAAGAAGTCAGCACCCCCCAAGCCCAAACCAGATTCCTGGAGGCCAGCCAGTTCAGCAGAGAACGCTAAACTAAGCTTAGATTCCTAGGCGCGAGGACTCTACCCAGACCACCCCCCTGCTAGGTACTGCCTTCAGACACCCCCAGGTCTTACCCACTGACGTCCAAGGTGATTTCCATGCCCAGCACACAAATGGCATGGGTGGGGCTGTCCAGGGACAGGCTCACAGTACTCTGGAAAGACATGGCAAGGCTTTTCCGAGACAGCCACCCTCTGGTGCAGCCCTTACCTACCAGAGCAATTGCCTAGGGTGCTCATGCCTCCTTGCCTTCCTCTTTAGTAGGGTAAGGAACACCCCCGCCCACCCCCTTGTTAAGGTTTTGCAGCCTCAATCCCACCCAGGTGAGCCTGCCTTTCGCTCTGGTAGCTGTGGGAGGTACATGAGTAGAGCTGGGAGGGGGAGAGGAGGTGGGGGTGGGATCCTTTCAGTCAGTACCAAGGTTTAGCAGCTGCTGCCTGTGGACCCTGCAGCCCTGGGGAATCAGGCTAATCGCTTAGAGCTCTGGCCCTGCACCAGAGCAAGGAGCCTTCTGGGAAGTTGGAACTTGCATGGACCAAGACACTAGCAAACTCTGCTAGAGCTGCCAGAGTGGATGTCTTTAGACATAAGGGGCTGTGGTCAGGGTGCTACATCTCAAGGTTGGGGCCTTGGTTCTAGAACAGTGTTTCTCAATCAAATTGAGGGGTTTCGACCCCTTTGGGGTTGCTTATCAGATATCCTACACATTAGATGTTTACACTGCAATTCATAGCAGTAGCAAAATTGCAGTTATAAAATAGCAAAAAAAAAAATATTATGGTTGGAGGTCATCACAACATGAGGAACTGTATTAAATAAAGGGTCACAGCAGGCTGGGCAGTGGTGGTGCACATCTTTAATCCCAGCACTCGGGAGGCAGAGGCAGGTGGATCTCAGTGAGTTTGAGGCCAGCGTGGTCTACAAAGTGAGTTCCAGGACAGCCAGGACTATTACACAGAGAAACCCGGTCTAGAAAAACAAAAACAAACAAAGGGTCACAGCATTAGGGAGGCTGAGACCCACTGCTCCAGGATGTATGCTACTTGGCCACTGATGTGGGGGGGGGTGGGGGGGAGGGCTTGGCAAAGTGTTGAGGTCACAGGGGCTGAAGCTGGTTAGCTCTGTGAATCAATCCCTGGTCCTGGCACAATCTATGTCGTTTTCCTGGTGATAAAAGTTGCTCACAGCTGTGTGTCCTGCTAGCTCAGGGGTGGGGTGGGGTGGGGGATGGGCAGCACCAGCTGGGCCATGGTGTAAGCCTGTGTAGCTTTGCTTACAGCTGTGGTCCATCTAAGGCCCACAAGGCAGAAAGGAAAATTTATAATTATATTTCAAAATTGCTAAAACAGGGGTCAACGTTCCCATGCCCTACGATAAATTGCTGAGATGACAGGTTCATCAGTGAGCTTCATGGTCTCTTAGTAATGCATACCTAGGTCAAACGACTAAGCCACGTGTGGTGGTTCCTGCCTGTCAACTGGTTCAGCACTCGGGCTGTGGCAGGAGGATTTCTTCGCGTTTGACACCAGGCTGGGTTACAGAAGGAGACCCTGTTTCAAAAACAAAATATCACACTGCATTCCATAGTATACATATTTGTTGTTAGGGGTGAAAAGACCCAGCTGAGTGAGGTAGGCCAGCCTGTGATCATGGAGCGAGTTCAAGGATAGATTGGGTAATTCAGTAAGAGTGTGTCAAAGTTTTTAACAGGGGGTGGGTGAGCGTGTAGCTCCTTGTTAGAGCCTATCTACCTCCAGGACTTAGGCTCAGTTCCCATTATTCCTTCACTAAAAGCTGAACATGGTGGCTTGTGGCTGCAATCCTGGAGCTTGGTAGACTGAGGTGGAGGATTAAGAGTGGGTTGCCAGCCTGGGCTAATGAAGGGGACTCCATACAGGAGCGGCTCCAGCTTATTTCCCAGAAGACTTTGGTGCAGGGCAGAGCTTAGAGGGAGTCACTGCCATTCCTCTCTTTCTCCATCCTACCCGCCTATCAGAGAAGCAATGATGGTACCAGCCCCCAGCAGACTTTGAGTGTAGTCTGTACACTCAAAAGGCTGGGGCAGAAAGATGGCTGTGAGTTTGAGGGCAGTCTTGGCTACAAAAGGAGTGTCAGACTAGGGCTACTAGCAAGACCCTGTCTTACAAAAAAAAAAAAAAAAAAGAATAAAAGGTAGAAGCCAGAAGCTAGCTGGCAGAGGCAGACAGGCACTCTCCCGGGGACCTTTGGAAGGTGAGGGGACAGCCTTGCAGCCACCTGGCTTCTAGCCATGCGAAACTGCTATGGTTTCAGGCCTTAAGAACTATGGGACTGGGTTTTAGGAACACCTGGTTTGTGGCATTTACCACATCTGTCTCAGGGAGAGGGATGAAGGAATTTGTTTTGGCTTGATGAGGTTAAAGAAAAGTCAGAACTGACTGGGTGGCTCAATGGGCAGAGACACTTGCCACCGAGCCTGACGTGCAGAGTTTGATGCGCAGAACACGCATGGTGTAAAGAAGAAACTCAGTGTCGTGAGTGTCTTTGCGTGTGGTGCGAGGATGCACACACAAACACACACACAGTGGGACGTGGCAGCCACAATTTTGATCCCAGCACTTGAGGCAGAGGCAGGCAGATTTCTGAGTTTGAGGTCAGCCTGGTGTACAATAGAGTTTCAAGTAAGCCAGGGCTGCATAGAGAGCCTGTGCCAAAGAGAAAGAAGAAAGAAGGAGAGAAAAAAAAGAAAGAAGAAAGAAATACCAGTGACACAGAGTTTATCTAAGGAAGAAGTCATTGTCAATGGGTGAACCCCAAACTGAGAGAATTAGCATCATAAGAACGAGGTGATAGAGGGAAGCACGTATTGAGAAAATGAAGAGGTACAAGGACATTATTTGATTGGTTTGTAATGATAAAAGCCTCTGGTCACAGTTATAGACTGACAGCTTATGATTGGTTGGCTAGGGTTAAATTTTGTAAACAATTTTCAGAAAATAACCCAAATTTCACTTATTTTTAGTGGAGCAAGGTTGAAGTTGCTGTTGAAGTCCATCTGATTTTATCTAATCAAGGATTCTGCAGGCTTGGTC